>NC_089718.1:895000-1210000 GCF_031753505.1 Anomalospiza imberbis | reverse complement strand
GCATAGGATGAAGGGCACTGCCAAGCTGAGATGCCTGTGAAATGCCGAGATTTGGCAAAGCAGTGTACCAGCTTCATCTACAAAAGGCAATGGCCTTGTTGCTTTCAGTAGAACTGCTCCATTCAAGCAGGTAGGAACTGTAAGGTTCAGTTCATAACCACTAGATTGACTGTCAATGCCACTATAGGCTGAAATGGAACGAGTCAGGTTTTACTGAGAGGGTCTGCACTTCATTCACTTCTGGTTTCATTCAGTCTAGAGGCTGGCACAGCACCAGTGGCTGTGGGAGGAGAATGCAGCTCACGTCTAGTGAAGATCTGATTGGTTCCATGTTTCATCTCCAGCCGCTCCATTTGCGTTGGAAACCTTTTGAGGATACGCTTGTAATTTTGCTCAAAATTACAACCGGAGATGCGCCGGTGCCAGGAAGAGGCACGCAGGGCCGGGCTGCTGCCTCCTGCAGCTACAAGGGCCTCCTGGCCGCCTGCCCGTGCCGAGGCTCAGGCTGCTCCGGGCTCTGCCGGGGCTCTGCTGCGGCTCCACCCCGGGCAAGGCCGGGCCCCGCTCTCACCTCACAGTCTGCACCTGACAGCTCTGCACCGGAGGAGGGACCCTTTCAGAGCACCCTCTCTGATCTTTCTGCTTTCTCAGCTGAGCACGGCTCTCCTCCAGCCCAAGACATTGCACTTAGGGATACAAGTCCAAGTGGCAGGCGCCCCAATGCTCTCGAGTCACAGCTGAAGGGCTGCATCAGCACAGGGTGTTTGGACTGCCCCACTCCCCCTCTGGTTTTTCCTGCAAATGTCATTGCCCTTTCTGCCTCAAACAGAAGTACCACAGCAGGGCAAAAACAGACCAGTGGGCCGTATTCCAAAGGCAGTGTGGTCTGAAGAGGATGAATGAAGAAGAGCCTTCCCCACTTTCACACCGTGCCAAAGACTCCCTAAGTGTCACTTTGCACCCTTAAGGAACAACAGGCAATTCAGAAGGAAATCTTGAGGTTATTCACGGAGTGAGAAAGAAGGGAATCTTCAAGGTGAGTTGTGGTTTCAAACTTTATTCATTTCCAGTCCTACTGTTCCCTGTCCTATTAGACAATCCTACCTTAACACTAACCCTAACCCTAACCTACAATCCTAGTCGAAGTACATGGTAATGGTCCTGATGTGATTATCACATTCTTGTCTCCTTCCTCTTCTTCACTGAAACAATCAGTGGCACCAGGCTGGACGCAGGCTCAGCAAATGTTACAAATGGATGCTGCCCAAAGGAAAAAAAAAAAATCAACAAAAACAAATGAACCATGAGTTTCCAAGCTCAGTATTTCACAGGATTCCTCTGGCTCCTAGAAAGATGCGGAAAGAGGAGCAATGGGACCATCTGTACCCCATCTTTATGTGCAGGACCTTGCCATCACAGGCAAACCTGGCCCAGAATCCCACTCATCCCTTTATTCTGGTTTCTCCATCTTGCTGGGATTTTTGCCCCGCCAGTGCTCTAGAAGTGGTGCTTTCTGTCCCTGGGGTTTCTTCCTTTCAGGAAACTCCAGTGACTCCCATAGGTCCCTGCCTTTGAAAGACAGGCACCGTGCTAATTTCCACAGGGAGACAGAGCAGTGTCTACCTTTCCATGCCCTGCCCCTCCTGTGCTGGATGGCACCTTCCTTCCCAGCAGGGCCAGCCCAGTGGCGCTGGCTCCTGCAGTTCCCTCTCTGCCACACGACCTGGCAGTAAGCCTGGGCCAGTTCCCCTCTGCCCGAGTGTGCCAGGCAGCAGATGGGGCTGGGACAAGTCCCTCTCAGCTGTCCCTGTTTGCGTGCCAGAAACCTCTAAGGGTGGGGTGGGGGGGACAAACCAGAGGCTCACAGTGAGCCCCTCACAGCCCCTCCTGCCCACAGCCAAATCTCTCCAGACTGCTCTGCCAGGACTGGCATCCTTGGGTTCCTCCACCACCATTTCATGGCTCTGTACCCTGCATTGCTCTACTTCAATTCTTTTGCCATTAGATAAAACTGAACACCCCACCAAATTACAAAACAGGGCGACAGAAACAGAGGACAGAGCGCCTCTCCTCTGAGGACAGGCTGAGAGACCTGGAGTTATTCAGCCTGGAGGAGAAGAGGCCCCAGGGAGACTTCATTGCTGAGTTCCAGTACTTCAAAGGGGATTCTCAGGAAGTAGGAAAGACCTTTTTTCACAGGCTCAGTTGCAATAGGACATGGGATAATATTTAGAATATATAATGGGGATTGAGTCAGATTAGGTCTAAGGAAGAACTTGTTCACTTGGAGCATGGTGCCACACTGGCAACTGGCACAGGTTGTCCCAAGAGCTGAGTTGCATTTAAAAAAGTGATTTTAATTGTTGCTGATCTCTTGCTCTTTGAGTCATGTTGCTTGCTCTGAGTATGGCTCTGGTAGTAAGTACTGAAAACCAATAATGAGCTTGTGGTTTTCTTGCAGTGCATGCAGGTTTTAATGATTATTATCTCCTACATTTATTAAATACATAAAATATGTTAAGAAGACAGCACCTTGTGGAACAATTTCTGATCACGTATAGATGTTCTGATCTGACAGATGAAGTCTGTCTTCTTTTTAAATGGGAATACACTTAGTATTTATTCAATTATAAAATATTTATGGTCTGCAGCTAAAACCCTGAAACTTCATTCTTTAATAGTAGTAATGTCTTTAAAGACAAGATTTAATCTAAGTTACCGATCCCCTTGTTGATGGCATTTGTGTCTCTTTGGCCAGTCAAAAAAAAAAAAAAAAGTGTGAAAACATATATCATCAGGCAATTTTTGGTCATGAAAAACGTGAACTGTGCCTAGACACAAATCCATAGGTAAAGTGGTCACTTTTTATTTAGAAAGAGCTATTAATTAAATGCCAGTACAGTGTTATTTCTGTACAAAATACTTCATGTAGACAAAGGTAAAGTATTTTAGTATTTCTATTTCTGTATTATAGGATACCAGTTTAGTGCTTCATTTAAACATGTTTCTTTTATCAGTGTATTTCACATTTATTGCCCATAAACTCTTGCACTTTTGTCTGGAGAAAATAATTATTGCAGTCTTGCATGCTTAAAATAATGTGAAAACGACCATATCAAATAATGTAAACACTGATTTTCAAGAACTGAAATAAAAGTTTTCCAGTTTGATGTTATAATATATAATTTCACTTAAAATTACTCAACTGGTTAATAAATACGTTTTCTTATATACCTATTTATATGTATACGTATACATACATATTTATGTGTGAGTGTATATATATAAATTTATATTTTTTTTGTATACATTTTTCACTTTACGTATAGAAACTTGGTTTTGACTCTTATTGTTATTGTTTGCGGTGCTTGAGGGCTGATTCTGCTAATTGCCAAGTAGATTTTAACTGCAATGGTAGTGGAAATTATGATAGAAGAGGGCAGTTTGGAGGACTAAACCTTCAATTTGTCTTGTGATCAGTTGCATGTCTGTAGTTTGAATGTATGTATCTCTGAAGACAAAGCATGTAAAAGAGAGGTTTTTTCCCACATCTGTGCATTTGATTCATGACAGAGATTGTGAAAAATGCAGATTATATGGCTCTATGCAGATATTTACTATATGTATTATGCTAGGTTGGAAAGTTATGCTGTAGTAACATTTTAATAATATAGTAAATGTAGTTTTGTAATTGAAATTAAGCTTCGTTAGTTAAAATAGAAAATATGTGTGTGTGGTATTCGTTTTGCTCAAGAGAAGAAGAAGATAATCAAGAAATTCTTCACACAGAGATAACAATTACAAAAACCACTAAATCTTCCAGAGGAGAGGAATTTATGGCTTTCCTTATCAACAAAAAACCGAACTTCTCCAAACTCGACTTAGACTTCAAGGCGCCTGGGATTAACAAGAATTCCTCAACAAGTACCAGACGAATTTCTTGTTTTAAATAAAAATATGCATATTCATGAAGTGATTTGTGTATGCAACAGGTTACCCCTCTTAAGGAGGGAATTCTCTTTTATCGGGGTCCTTCTCCTGGCTCACTTTTGTCCAGAGAGAGGTACCCAGCCCGGGCTGTAACTTTTTGCTGTTATTGTCTCTTTAATTGTCCTAACTCTAATTGTTTAATCTTTATTACTATACTTGTATTAATTTTTTTTCCATTTTATTTTTAGTAAACTTTTATAAATTTTTAAAACAAGTGATTAGCGTTTATAACAAATGGTAGCAGAGGATGGTTCCTAATACCTTGCTGTGGGTGCTGTAGGAGAATTAGAGTGAGAAGACGCGTCCTGCCCTGATTAGGCAGCCTCGCTCTGTTCCCCTGGTGTGACCACAGACCGCAGGTTACTATCCGATGGACAAAAAGAGACAATAAAGCAAAGAAAAGGGAAAGAATTCCTAAACCGCAGTAATTAGCCCCTAAGACCAAAGTGTACACGAAGAACAAAGACCCAAGGACAAGGGAAAGGTAAGTATTTGTTGGGATGGGGTGGATAAGGGGGGATGAATGTGTGTGAATGGGGTGGATAAGGGGGGATGAATGTGTGTGAATGAGAGGTGGGCTGGTTACCCCAGACCTGCTAAGTGAGTGCTGTAGTCTCCCATGCTGCGTTTCCGTCTTTTTCGCGAGAAAAGCGGCCAGTACAGAGACTAAGCAAATGATAAAAGAGTGAGAGAATCCCCCCGGGGAGATTGAATTGAATGGGCTGGGTTGAGGGATTAATATTCAAGAGCACCCAGGGTTGCTGCTGGGTTGAGATATTAATCCTCAAGAGCACCCAGGGTTGAATAAGTGAAACAAAAGGTACCTTTACTTGTTGTGTACGCGACAGTGTGTCCCGCACCAACAAGTCCCCTGAGGGTGGGGGCTTAGGCAAAACCCTGCAAAAACTTGAGTGAAAAAGTCTGCTGGGTTGAGATATTAACCTTCGAGAGCACCCAGGATTGAGTAGCTCAGGGCCCTTCCCAGAGGCCCAGCGGTACTGAAACCCAGAGAGGCTGCCCCCAAAGCAAGGATGGCTCAGTATCGTAGGACCTTTTAGCACCACGGCTGCGTAAAGTAGTCATCTAACCCATTCCCCCTGGGGGAGGGGGTGTGGGGAGTCCAGATCGGGCAAGGTACGGAGGTCCGAACCCCTGACTCTGAGGCTATCTCTAGGGAAGAGGGATAGCCAAACCTCGGGGAGGTGGAAGGGGTCAGGGTGGGGGCTTACACGATTCACGATTCTCTGGCAACAGAAATCCCTTTGTGTAAGTCTAAGAGGTTTGCTAACGTTTCCTTCCTCTGTGCAATAAAATAAAGGGAAATGTAGAAGTATGAATCGACAGGCCTGAGGGTGTAGATGTGTGTGCGAAAGTAAGTGGAAAATAAAGGTGAGTAAATAGAAATTAGTGGAAGATATGCAATGCAGATTGTTTGTTTTGAGCTAAATAAAAGTAAGTGTGCACGAATGAAAGTATATGTAACAGTATTGTGAAGTCCAGAAGTATGAATGAACAGGCTTGAGGGTGTGAATGTGAGTGAGAGTGAGCGAGAGATAAAGGTGAGTAAATGGAAATGAGTGGAAGATATGTAATGTAGATTGTTTATTTTGAGCTTTATTTTTTTAGAGGGAGGTATATTATGTCGAATGGTTTGTGAGAGAAAGGATTTTTTGCATGGGTAGTTGAAAGAAGGTAGTATTTAGGTTGTTAGAAAATGTGAGGAAAAAAAAAGAGCATGGAATGAATAGATAAGATTTTGGGGGAAAAAAAAAAAAAAAAAAAGGGACAGAAAACCAGTAAAAAGGAAGAAAAAGGGGAAAAGGGAGTGGAACAAGAGAGAACCACACCACTCGCAGCCGAGCCGCTTGTCCCGGGCCCTGGCTCGCCGCTTGTTTCAGCTCCGTCTGTCCCAGTCCCGGCATTTGTCCCAGGTCCCAGCGAGCCGCTCGCTTCGGCTCCGCCTGCCCCGGTGCCGGTGCCTGTCCCGGTGCCTGCGCCCACCCCGGGCTCTGGCTCGCCGCGTGTTCCTGCCCCGGTTCCCGTGCCCGCGGCGGCGGCTCTGCGGGTTCCCGTCCCGCTGCCTGCGGCGGCCCTCCCGGTCCCTGTTTCGCCGCCTGCCGCTTCGGTACCGGCCCCCGCCTCGCTGCTCGCGGCTGCCCGACCGACCCCCTCCCCATCCTGCCCGGTTTGTCCGCGGCTGGTCCGCTGGCCGCGCCCGGCGGGCTCCCGTTAGTCCCGGCTGTCCCGTCTCTGGCCGCTTCTCCCGCAGCGGTTTTCTCGGCCCCATCCCCCGCGGTTTTGCCCATTCCGGCTACACTGGGCGCTGCCGCCGCTGCCCTGCCTCTGCCGGGAGCGGCCGGCTCAGCTGCCGTGAGCCACGTGGAGGCTGACCGCACTCCCATCCGCTATCCCCCGGACATGCTGCCCCCTTCAGCAGCTCCGGCAGCAAACCCCGCCCGTGCTCCGCCTCTGGAGGACCTGGCCTCTATGGTATGTCCTCCTCACACCGCCCTTCCTGCCCGGAGCTCCGTTCCCTTGGAAACCGCAGCTCCGGTTCCAAGGAACTCCCTGTCCCGAGAAGATGCTCCTTATAAAAATACTAGAGGTGCAGTTAAGAGGCAGCTTTCTCCTGATTTTTCCTCACCACACGAAAATAAGGCTACAGAAAAATACGGGGAGAAAGAAATTGGTCTATTTCCACTGAGAGAGGTCCCGATGGGAGGGGGTGGGATTGGATTTGTGAATGCTCCCCTGACTTCTTCCGAAGTCAGAAATTTTAAAAAGGAAATCAAAGGGATTTTAGAAGATCCCATTGGCACAGCTGAACAACTTGACCAATTTTTAGGTCCAAACGTTTATACCTGGGAAGAGATTCAGTCTATAATGAAGATACTATTTTCTCAGGAAGAAAGGGAAATTATAAGAGTTGCAGGCATAAAAGCCTGGAATAAGGAACATCCACAGGGGCCCTCTGGAGAAGACATAATGCCAACTGAACCTCCGGGGTGGGGTCAGAATAGTGAGCAGGGGAGAAAACTTATGAATGACTATCGCAATACAATAATCAAGGGAATAAAACGGGTGGCACCTCGAGAGCAAAATGCTAAAAAGGCTTTTGTGGCACAGCAGGGGAAAGAAGAGACTCCAACTGAATGGTTGGACAGACTTGGGAGAAATATAAGGCAACATTCCAGAATGGATCCTGAGATTGATGTGAGAAAAGCTTTGTTAAAGATTAACTTTGTGCTTGGCCAGATAATGGAAAAAATTGAAGATCAGCATGACAAATCATTAGATGATTTATTAAAGGAGGCTCAGAAAGTCTATGGCCAAAGCCAAACTAAAAGCAAGGATTGTGGCAGTCACCATGTGAGAAAACAATTACAAGAAAAAAATCAAAAACACACAAACACTACTCCTAGATATGACAGTAGTAGAGACAGGGGAACAGAAAAAAATAAAACCCCAATACAAACCAAATCTCAGGAGCATTCCAGGAATGTCTGCTTTTACTGTAAGAACAAAGGACATTATAAGAGAGATTGTCCTAAGAGAGCAACAGATCTGAAAATCTTCTGAGAGATGAGCAAAGAGAAAGAATAGGAGTGTCAAAGGCTCTATTTTCTAGGGGACAGATACCATCTAGAGCCTGTGATAACTTTAAAAGTAGGTCCCCAAGAAGAAGAATTGGAATTGGTGGTAGATACCGGAGCAGAAAGAACCTGTTTGTTAAATATTCCAAAAGGTTATAGTGTACCAACAGATAATCTAATACATGATTGTCTAGAAATTATCCAGTACCAAACAAAAGTTCGAGAAGACCTTGAAGAACAAGTCCTTTCAGAAGGGGAGATAATTTTTGTGGATGGTTCCTCCAGGTGTCTACAAGGAAAAAGAATGTCAGGGTATGCAGTAGTTGATGGGAAAAACATGCAAACTATTGAAAAAGGGAAATTACCTTCAAACTGGTCAGCTCAAACCTGTGAATTATATGCTCTAAAAAGGGCACTGGAATATTTAGTACACAAAAAGGGAACTATATACTGATTCAAGGTATGCCTTTGGAGTAGTACATACCTTTGGAAAAATTTGGGAAGAAAGAGGATTGCTTAATTCAAGAGGAAAAGGATTAGTACATGAGGGGCTCATTTTAGAGGTTTTAGAAGCATTAAGATTACCAGAAGAGATAGCTGTAGTACACATTAAGGGTCACCAAAAGGGAGTGACTCCAGAAGTAAGAGGAAATAACTTGGCGGACCAGGAAGCTAAGGATGCAGCAGAAAACAGAGCTGAAAGAGTTATGCTAATATTAACTCCAAATGAGGAGAAACTGGAAATTCCAAAATTTAATGAAGCAGAAGAAAAAGAATTAAAGGAGATAGGAGCTGAACAAGATGAATCAGGGAAATGGAAACTTCCCGATGGAAGACAATTACTTAATAAAAGCTTACTAGAAGAATATTAGAAGACATGCATCAGAAAACTCACTGGGGTACTCAGGCTTTGTGTGATCATTTTCTAAGGAACTATGGGTGTATTGGGATTTTTGGAATAGCAAAGAAAGTAACTGAAAAATGTATAACTTGCCAAAGGATAAATAAAAAGGTAATGAGGAAAACCACATTGGAAGGTCGGAAATTAGCTCTTAGACCATTTCAAAGTATCCAAGTAGATTTTACTGAACTTCCTCAAGTTCAAAGATGGAAGTATTTATTAGTAATAACAGACCATCTAACTCATTGGGTGGAAGCGGTTCCCACTGCCAAGGCCACAGCCAACGTGGTAAGTAAAACCCTTTTGGAACAGATTATTCCAAGATATGGAATGGTTAATAGGATAGACTCGGACAGAGGAACACATTTTACGTCAAAAGTGTTACAACAATTAATTCAGACCTTGGGGATAAAATGGGAATTACACACCCCATGGCATCCACAAAGTTCCGGCCGAGTAGAGAGGATGAACCAAACTTTAAAAAGAACTTTAACTAAATTAATAGTTGAAACCCGAATGTCATGGGTACAATGCCTACCTTTAGCCTTACTGAGGATCCGAACACAACCCAGGTCAGACCTGGGAGTGTCACCTTATGAAATGATGTTTGGATTACCTTTTTTGACCACCCAACATGAAAATGCTACCTATGAGGTAGGGGAAAAGAGTGTTAAAGGATATATTAACACCATTGCAAAAACTCTTGAAAATTGGAGGTTAAAAGGAATAATCCCCCAAACCACACCTTTAGACTTTAAAATCCATAATATTCACCCAGGAGAATGGGTGTTGGTAAAAACATGGAAAGAACAATCTTTAACTCCACAATGGGAAGGTCCTTTTCAGGTATTGCTGACGACCGAGGCTGCGATGCGGACCAGAGAACGAGGGTGGATCCACGCCAGCAGAATCAAAGGACCTGTGGAAGAACCTAAGGAGTGGACGATAACCTCTGAACCGGGTGATATAAAATTGACTCTTAAACGGGGAATGGGTGGTAATGAACTGGGAAGACCCAAATGATCCAAGAAATATACACAGGATCACACCTGACTGGGAAGTAAGACCGAGCTTACATCAGTGGTTTCAAATACTGCCTGGACAAACTTTGAGGTGTCTCTGGTGCCCTCCTTGGGAAGGAATACTGCCACCACAGACAGGAGGATCGGGACTGTTTCGGACAGAAAACTCCTGTATTTTGGCCTTAGCCTGTGGTTTATACAAAGAGGAGGGCGAATTACAACCTCAGTGCCACGTAATATACCCTGTTTGATTCACCCAAATACTGGGCATGTTAGTTGGGTTAAATGTAAATGTTTGAATTGTGGGAAAAATTGGTATTGTAGTTCACACAAGCGATGCCCCCATTGCAAGAAGTGTCGAGTGTCAACTAGATCCACTATCCAAGCAGAGCTCGAAACAACTGAAATAATAACTGTGTTTTGTGGATGGGAATTATTAGTGCCTATTGAATGGGAAATAGCTGAGGAACAGTGGGAGACCACCGTTAAGGAGTGTCAAAAACGATTTGCCTGGAAATTAGCTAAGAGAAAGTGACAAGAGAAGAGAGGGCAAGACCAGATTGGCCTCTGTAATCGCCACCAAGAAGATCACATACACCTGCTGTGGGTTGCAACCCCATAGGCATGGGAGGTGGGAGTATAAGCCATACTGGACCTCTCCTTTTTCTGTCACTCATTTTCTGTCTTTTCCCTTTTGGGATATTGACAAAGCCATGCTACAGGTGTTACCAGAAGCTGTATATGGAAAGACACTGAGGCTCCTTTTTTATCTCGCACACTCATGTCAACAGTCACTGTTATAACCCATCCAGATTAGGAAACTGCATGCACAATGGACAAAAGTACTGGATTACTGAGAATCTAGGAATAAGTGGTAACAGGGCGGGAAGTGAATGCCCAAAAGGGGAAAAATGGATTTGTTTCACATACGCTATTGGGAATAAAGCACAGGATTTGGTAAAAGAGCAATTGATAAACAAAAAGGCTAAGCCGGCACCACCACCTAAACCTGTACCAATCTCACTTGACAATTTGTATACCAATGCTGAATACTAGCTGGTGGGATAACGTGTTGGAAATAGACTGGTGGAAAAAGCTAGGCTTCTTCCTGTTATGCACTACAGCTGGTCTAATATTCCTTCCTTGTTTGATCCCCTGTTTCATTCGACTCATCACCAGTGTAGTTCAAGGCATGCAATTAGTGACCATGGATCAAAAATTGGATACAACAAAAATGGTGCAAAAGATTATGGTATTAAAGAAACAAAATAATATAGAAGACCCCTTTCAAGAGGCTAGATTGATTTATGAAGAAAATGAACGAAAAGTGAAGACTAGAAAGCAGTAAATATTGCTCGAGCCAAAATAATTATAAAAAGAAAGAGGAAGGATTGTGAAAAATGCAGAATGTATGGCTCTACGCAGATATTTACGATATGTATTATGCTAAGTTGGAAAGTTATGCTGTAGTAACATTTTAATAATATAGTAAATGTAGTTTTGTAATTGAAATTAAGCTTTAGTAGTTAAAATAGAAAATATGTGTGTGTGGTATTCTTTTTGCTCAAGAGAAGGAGAAGATAATCAAGAAATTCTTCACACAGAGATAACAATTACAAAAACCCCTAAATCTTCCAGAGGAGAGGAATTTATGGCTTTCCTTATCAACAAAAAACCGAACTTAGACTTCAAGGCGCCTGGGATTAACAGGAATTCCTCTACAATTACCGGACGAACTTCTTGTTTTAAATAAAAATATGCATATTCATGAAGTGATTTGTGTATGCAACAGGTTACCCCTCTTAAGGAGGGAATTCTCTTTTATCGGGGTCCTTCTCCTGGCTCACTTTTGTCCAGAGAGAGGTACCCAGCCCGGGCTGTAACTTGTTGCTGTTATTGTCTCTTTAATTGTCCTAACTCTAATTGTTTATACTTGTATTATTTTTTTTTCCATTTTATTTTTAGTAAACTTTTATAAATTTTTAAAACGAGTGATTGGCGTTTATAACACACCCGAAAAGGCTTGAGATCCCTGCAAGGGATCTGAAGCCCACCCTGAACCTGCCCGGTTCGGCCCAAAATCCCCCAAAGGGGCCGAGCCCGAGGCCGAGCCCGGGATCGGCTCCGGGGTCTCTCCGGGACCTCCGCGTTCGCCCCGGGCAGTTTTGGCCGCGGCCCCGGACGGGCCTGGGTGGGACCGGGAGGGACCAGGGAGGGTTCGGGAGGGCTCGGGGCATTTGGGGCTTTTTTGGGCTTTGGGGGATCGTGCTGGGAGTTATAGGGGAATTGGTGGGGCTTTTGGGGAGAGATATTGGGTTTGGGGGAGCTGGGGAATTTTGGGGAGTTTGGATTTTGGGGGGGTTTATTGGTGCTTTGAGGGGGGGATGCATTTCTTGGGGTGTTTGGGGGTTATTTGAATTTTTTTGTGTTTTCTTTTGAATTTTGGAAGGTTTTACTGGGATTTTGTGGGATTCTCTGGAATTTTGGGGCATTTTATTGGAATTTTGGGACCATTTTGTGTGATTCTTTGGGGATTTCCATTTTAATGGATTTTTTGTTTGTTTGGGTTTGTTTTTGGGTTTTTCTGGGGTTTTTTTTGGTGGCATTTGGTGAGTGTTTTGGAGTTTTTTAGGTGTTGCCAGGATTTCTTTGGGTCTTGGGATGATTTGGTAAGGCTTTTTGTGCTTTTAGGGACACTTTTGGGGGGGATTTGTGGGGTTTAATTGGAACTCTGTGGGCTTTTATTAGGATTTTAGGGTGTTCAAGTGGGATTTTCTGAGATTTAATTGGGATATCGTGTATTTTATTGGGACTTTCTGGGGTTTTAATGAGATTTTGGCACCTCTCAGCCGTTCCCCACACCCAGGGACAACCCCAAAGCCCCCCCAAAATTCCACTAAAACCCCCCAAAATCCCCTAAAAATCCTGATAAAACCCTCCAAAACCTCAAAGAATCCCACAAAATCCCACTGAAATCCACCAAAATTAAAAAACAATCCCAAACATTTAAATAAAGCCCCCAGAAATAAGTCCCTCAAAATCCAAAACCCCCCACATCCAGAAAACACCCCAAAACCCAATAATTCTCTCCAAAAACCCAATAATTCCCCCTAAACTCCAAACAAAATGCCCCAAAGCCCAAAAAAGCACCCAAAGCCCCCCAGAACCCCCCAGACTCACTGGGGGCCGTCCTGGGTATGTCCCGATGGTGTCAGGGTACACTGCGCTCCAGTGCCAGCTAAGGTTTCATATTTCTGTGGCTCTGATGTGCCAGGCCATCGGATCCACACTGACCAAAGATCCGGTTTTCCCGAGCCTCTCCCTGGCTCGAGGCAGGGCCCCTCTAGCCCTGGTTATCCTTTCTTCCCTGGGCATTCATACTAGAGGCTCCTTCAAGGGGATCTGACAGATCATACCCGGCAGCTCGGTCACGGGAGGCTGAGGCTACCTTCACCTTACTGTAATCCTCTCGGTCAGTGTTTCCCTCCTTGTGGAGACACAGCCATGCTGCCAGGACAGCAGTGAGTTGATGAACTTTGGACCTGATTGGCATAACAGATTTGATATTCAGAATGCCTTGGCAAGAACAAACAGAGCTTTGAAGACTGCAAGAAGACTGAATCAAGAAAGAAGATTGAATCGACTTCTATGAGCAAGACATGTAGCAAAATGGATAAGTTTGTTTATGTGATGATTAACCCAATTATTGTACAAAAAATTTCTAGTCTTCCTAGAATTTTGTATAAGCATGTGTAGCCCATGTGAAAAACACGTTCACTCTCCTGTGAAAATGTAAAAAGTTTAAAAGGACAATGGGAGACAAGGACCATGGAGAAAAGGTTATTTATAGCCGGGTGCATCTTGGCACTCAGCCAAGACCACCCTGTTACCTTCGGGGATCCCCCTTAAATACCTTTTCCCTTACACCAGCGTGTTGCATATTCATAGCCCCTTATGCATATCCATAAACGAGTTCACATTTTCCAGGATCTATTTCACATGGCCCCTCCTTGGGTCTGCCTTTTCAGAGCATGCGTGTTCCTTGGCTGGGCTTTGGCTCCTTCTCTTTATCACTTCCAGTTCGGGCCTTGGTCCGCACTGCCTTCAGACGGTGAGTGCTGATGGTTGGCAGATCTGTACAGGTGTGCTCATCCTGTGTTCATTGGATGTTATCCCATCCCAGCAGGCATTTTAACACAGGCATACTTCTGTCAGCTATTGCACTGCTATGTCTAAGCTTAATTAACAACAAAATTAAAAACTATGTCTTTGTCACAAAGTAACTTTAATATCACACATATAAAATCCATTTTAATATTTGCAAAAAGCCAATATTATAATATGTGTCTATACCAGGGTGAAGGAGCCCTTTCCCAGGCTCCGGCCCTGGGGGACACGGTGACGCTGCTGGGGGGTCCCTGTCCCCCTGTCCCACTCCCCACGGTCCCAACCCCGTCCCCATGTCAGGCTCTGGGGTCGATCTCGTGGAACATCCTCTGGGGGAGGCTGCGGCACTGGGGGCCAGTGGACCCGGGGGGACAGGGGACCCCGCTGTGCACGAGCAGCGCTGGAGTTCTCTGGGGCAACTGTGAGGGGGGCAGGGGCGGAGTGACCTCCCCAGTGACCTCACACAGCCCCTGTGATGTCACACAGCCCCTGTGATGTCACACAGCCCCTGGGATGTTACACAGCTCCTGTGATGTCACACAGCCCCTGGGATGTCACAGCCACTGTGACACAGCCCCCTCTGGGACACCCCACAGCCCCTGCCGGTGCTGAGCCCCTGTGAGCTCGGTCTGTGCCCTGCTCGTGTCCCTGGGGTGCCCTGGCAGTGCCCCAGCCCTGCTGGGCTGTGCACAGGAGCTGCTCCTGGCCAGAGCTGTCCCTCTGCAGCGCTGCCCTTGCCAGGAGCTGCCTCTGGGCCAGGAGCCCGGCCCAGCTCAGCAGCACAGACACAGCACCAGGACTTTAATGACCTCTGGGGCCGTACTGCTGTTTGCATCAGACTCAGTTCCTCAGAGTGTGCTCAAAACACTTCTCAAGAACTCAAAGTGAGATTAAAATACTGAAGTTTCTTCTACTGTAAATAGATCCCTGTGAGGGACACAACTGAGAAAGTGTCCCCAGGTTCCAGCTAGAGCAGAACACTGGAGGCAGTGATGACAGCTGGGGACAAGCAAGGGAAAGGTGTCTCTGGTGCTGAGCAAACCTGGATGTGTTTCAGGAAAGCAAAGGGCCAAGGCCTGAGCCCCAGCCCCTGGCAAGGCAGATCCTGTCCCTCCCTCCTTGCTCAGGGCTCTTCCCGGGATGGGCACTGGGATGAGGGGATGTGCAATGCCAAGGGCAGGACCATGGGGCGGCCACTGCCAGGCTGCTGAGCAGGGACAAGGAGGCAATGAGGCCCCAGGGCTGCAAGGGTCACTTGTCCCCTCGTGGCCTCAGGCCCAGGGCCAGCAGCCATGGCCAAAGGGCTGCACAGGTTGGCTCTGTCAGGGCCTTGCAGCTCCTGCACATCCCTGTGCCCTGTGCAGCCCAGGCTGTCCTGCGGTGTCCCTGCCCTGGCCTCTGTCCCTGCAGGCTGTCGTCATCCCCCGGCTGCCCCACCTCGCTGGCCCCTTCCTTGGCTGACAGCTCTGCCTCCTGCCTGCCCCTGCCTGGCCACACAAAGCCTTGGGCTGCTCCAGGCTCCTTCTGGGGACGTGTTGCACCACAGCCCTGCCCTGGGAGGGAAATTCCTTTCTCCTGGTGCCCAGTCTGGGCCTCCCCAGCTGCCCTTGGCATTAATTCTTTCTTTCTCAGCCTGTTTTCCACTATGTCAAAAGGATCCACCATCTCTGAAACTGCTCTTTAAACACTCTCGTGGCTCTCCTCCACTGTCCTCAGTATCCACCCCACTGAGCACAGAGCTCCTTTGTCCCTATACAGTGGTCCTGTGCCCGAGGCCTCCAAACACCACCTTGGGAGATCTCTGGGCCCTCTCCGAGGTGTTTGCAATTGAAAACATTCAGCCCATAGTCTCAGAAAATCACCAGAGGACAGGGCCAGCCGGACCTGTCTGCCCTGGCTACTTTTGTTTGGAGTAATCCTTGGATATACAGAATTTGGGAGGCCCAATTCTCATTTTGGCCATGGTCCCTGGACAAGGAGGCCAGTTCTTTTCCATAGGAAGGAAGGAACAGAGCCCCAGTGTTTCAGGGGCAGATGAGAGGTGACCACCAGAGGTCAAGGCCAGCCACAGCTGGTCGGTTTCTTTCTGTGAGATACCCTTGCATGGAGGAAACTTTTTAGGGAGAGTACCAATTTTGGCAATGGGCATCTGAAATGAGGGATGGTTCTTTTCATAGTAAGGAAAGCACAGAGCCCCAGTGCTCCAGGAGCTAATGAGAGGCAGCTCTTGACATTCCAAGATCAGCCAGACCTGTCAGGGGGCCCCTGGGAGGCCAAGCCAGCCAGACCTGTTCCATCTTCCCTCGGTTCCATGGGGCCCCACAGTGTCCCAAAGTTCCCTTGCTTCCATGAGGCCCTGAGGTGTCACAATGCCCCCTTGGGGACACGAGGCCCTGAAGGGTCAGAATGGCCTCCATGGTTCCATCAGGCCCCACAGAGTCATAATGGTCTCTGGGTCCATGAAGCCCCGCTGTGTCACCATGGCCCCTTGGTTCCATGGGCTCCAGTGGTGCCACAATGATCCCCTTGCTTCCATGAGGTCCCCACAGTGTCACAGTGATCTCCATGGGAAGGAAAGAACCGAGCCCCAGTGTGGCAGGGGCAGCCACCAGAGGCCAAGGCCAGCCAGACGTGACGGTACTGGCAGATTTTTCCTGGCAGCAACCCTTGGATATACAGAATTTTAGAGATGGAATCCCAATTTCAGACATGGACACCCAGAGGAGGACGGTTCTTTTCCATAGGAAGGAAAGCACGGAACACCGGTGTTTCAGGGCTAGATGAAAGCCGGCCATCAGAGGCCTGGGCCAGCCAGACCTCTCTGTCCTGGTAGCTTTTATCTGAAAGCAACCCTTGGATATAGGGAATTTGGGAGGTGGAACCCCAGTTTTGCCTTTTCTGCCTAGATAAGAAGGATGGTTCTTTTTCATAGGAAGGAAAGCACAGAGCCCCGGTGTTTCAACAGCACGGGAGAGGCAGCCCCCAAGAGGCCAAGGGCAGCCAGACCTGTCTGTCCTGGCAGCTTTCACTTGGGAGCAATCCTTGGATGTAGAGTTGTGGAGGTGAAATCCCAATTTTGGCCATGGTCAAGATGGATGATTTTCTCCCATAGGAAAGTAAAGCATGAAGTCCAAGTGCTTTGGAAGAAGATGAGAGGTGGCCACCCTTAGGCCAAGCCAGCCAGACCTGTCTGTCCTGGCACTGTTTGTCCAGGGGCTATCCTTGGACATAGGGCGTTTTGGAGGTGCAATCTCATATCTGGCTGTGGGTGCCTGGACAGGAAGAAGAGCGTTTTTTATTAGGAAGGAAAGCACAGAGCCCCAGTGTTTCAAAGGTAGATGAGGGCCAGCCCTCCGGAAGCCAAGGCCAGCCAGACTTATCAGTCCTGGCAGCTTTTGTCTGGGAACTATCCTTGGATATAGGGAATTCTGGAGGCAGTTGCCCAGTTTTGGCCATGGGTGCCTAGTTGAGATGGATGTTTTTTCCCATAAGAAAGAAAAGCACATGGTCCCAGTGTCTCAAAGGCAGATGAGAGGTGGCCCCCAGGTAGCCAAGGCAGCCAGATCTGTGTCTCCTGGCAGATTTCATCTGGGAACAATCTTTGCACTTAAGGAAATTTGGAGAAGGAATCCCAGTTTTGGCCATAGGCCCCTGGAGGAGCAGGACAGTTCTCTCCCATAGGAAGGAAAGCCCAGAGCCCCAGTGCTTCAGGGGCACATGAGAAGCAGCCTTCGACATGCCAAGGTCAGCCAGACCTGTCCAGCAGCCCCCGGGAGGCCAAACCAGCCTCACCTGTTCCCTGTCCCCTTGGTCCCACAGTGTCCCAATGGTCTCCATGATTCCACGAGTCCCTGTAGTGTCACAATGTTCTCCTTTCTTCTGTAGTGTCACAATGGCCCCTGGCTTCCCTGAGGCCTTGCAATGTCACCATGGCCCCTTGGCTCCCTGCGGCCCCGCTGTGTCACAATGGCTCCTTGGTTCTATGGGCCCCACAGCTTCATCTTTGACCCTTCGTTCCATAGGGGTCCTGAGTTTCACAATGGTCCCCCCTGATTCTGTGAGGCACCAGAGTGTCACAATGGCCTCTTTGCTTCCATGAGGTTCCATAGTGTCACCATGGTGTCCTCGGATCTGCATTGTCCCAATGTCCCTTGGTTCCATGAGTTTCTGGACTGTCAGCAATGGTTTCTTTGTTCCAACAGGGCCTTGATGTGTCACAAAGGCTCCTTGGTTCTGCATTGTCACAACTCACCCAGGGCTCCATGAGGTTCCCCAGTGTCACCATGGTGTCCTTGGGCCGCAGTGTCACAACTCACCCATGGCTCCATGAGGTTCCATAGGGTCACCATGGTGTCCTTGGGCCGCAGTGTCACAACTCACCCATGGCTCCATGAGGTTCCCCAGTTTCACCATGGTGTCCTTGGGCCGCAGTGTCACAACTCTCCCACGGCTCCATGAGGTTCCATAGTGTCACCATGGTCGCTGTCAGAGGCTGGATGAGATCGATGTCCCGAGACACCTTGGGGGGAGGCCCACAAAGGCACAGGGGCTTAAAACACGGAGCACATGCTCAGGCTATGGTCCGTACCCTGCCTTCTCCTGGGGTTTCTGTCTCACCCACACTGGAACCCCAGCAGTTGGTAGCCATATGCATTTCTTTCTGTGAAGCTTCTGTCTTCCTGTCTCTCTGTCTTCTCCTTCTAATGCTCTTGATATGGAACATCTTTGGTGCCTCAACAACTTCAGTGCTTCAAGGTTTCCAGGTGTAATGGGTTGAGGTAATGACGTTACTGCTATGGTAAGTGTTTTATGTTGACTTGGACGTTTTATTAAATCTTTTTCCAAAGTTTCTTGATTTTCTGTACTTTGCCAGTAAAATTTTGTGTCATTTTGACCTCTTGAGAAGATATGGTTGGTGTTTCTCCTGTGCACCAAACTCCAGTAAAGGAACCCTTGGTTGCTGTGAGAAATGACCGCTCACTTTAAAATTTTTAAAAGGCTTATTCAACCTTAACAAAAATTACAAAAAAATGACTAAATAAGGACAAACAGGCCTGGGAGCTTCCCCCGTGGCTGCCGACCACGTGGCTGGCTCGTCTTCAAGATGGAAGCTTCGCCTTTTATACCCGGGGGTTGCCTCAGCCGACCCTGGCCCCTCCCACAGGCTGTCAGTCAACTCTTCTCTGCTGTTCATTGGTGGAGTCTGCTTTCCTGCGACTCGATTGGAGGGTCAGGTGCCGTCATGCCACACCCCCTCCCCCTAGGAACAAGTTTTTGTGCACGCCTTCTTTCTGCCTGTGCTGGATGACTCGGGCTGTCTGACGGTAACAGTACGAGGGAAAGGGACTGTGGGGAGAACAGAGGGCATCGAAACAACAGACTACAGCAACATAATTATACATCAATAAAGCTTCTCTTAGTATTCACACAGTATTCATCCCTTCATTGTGAGAGCAAATCCTCTCATTATCCATCTATAACACAAAGGGACCCAAAATCACCGTGAAAGGGCTTGGTTTGACCTAAAATTACCCTAAGAGACCTCACATCCACCCATATGGGCCTAAAATCATCCAAAGAGGTCTAAAATCCACCCTACAACTGCCCACTTTATCGTAAAATCACCCAAATGGGCCTAAACCCCAACAGATTTGGCCTGAAATCAGCCAAAGGCATCTAAAATCCACCCTGCCCAGTTTATCCTAAAATCACCCAAATGGGCCTAAACCCCAACAGATTTGGCCTGAAATCAGCCAAAGGCATCTAAAATCCACCCTGCCCATTTTATCCTAAAATCACCCAATTGGGCCCAAACTCCACCCAAATGGGCCTCAAATCATCCAAAGGGATCTAAAATCCACCCTAAAACCAACCAGATTTGGCCTAAAATCAGCCAAAGGGGCCTAAAATCCACCCTAAAAGGCTTGAAATCACTCCAAGGGATCTGAAAGCCACCCTAAACCTGCCCAGTTTGGCCTAAAATCACTCAAATGGGCTTAAATTCTCCAGGATCGAGACCAAAGCCAGCAGCAGAACCAGCACCAGCAGCAAGACTGAGACCGACCCTGGAACTGAGATCAGCTCCACTACAGGACCGGCACCAGGACTAGGACCGAGAACCAGACCAAAACCGCACCAGAACTGGCACTGGGACCAAGACTGACACTGGGACCAGCACCAGGAGCGCTTCGGAACTGGGACTGGCACCGGCAGTGCTCCAGGACTGGGATCGGGATGGAGACTGGAACCTGGCACCTGCACTGGGACTGCTTTGGGACCGGGACCAGGACCGAGACCAGGAGCCCTCCAGGACTGAGACCGAGACCGGAACCAGCACCGAGACTGGCAGCGCTCTGGGACCAGGACCGAGACTGAGATTGGCACTGGAAGCACTCTGGGACCAAGACCAGCACCAGCAGCAGCACTAGGTCCAGAACCACTCCGAGACCAAGACTGAGACCAGCACTGAAACCAGCACCAGCACTGGCACCGAGAACGGCACCGCTCCGGGGCCCAGACTGAGACAGGGACTGGCACCGCTCCGGGGCCCAGACTGAGACAGGGACTGGCACCGCTCCGGGGCCCAGACTGGGACAGGGACTGGCACCGCTCCGGGGCCCAGACTGAGACAGGGACTGGCACCGCTCCAGGGCCGGGACTGAGACAGGGACTGGCACCGCTCCGGGGCCCAGATTGGGACCGGCACTGCCCTGGGATCAAGAGTGACACCAGGACTGGAATCAGCACCGGGAGTGCTCAAGGACCAAGACGGACACTGAGGCTGGCATCAGAAGCGGTATCAGCACTGGGATCTCTCTGGGACTGGCACCAGAATTGCAAACGGGACTGGAAATGCGATTGGCACTGGGATCCCTCTGGGACCTCTGCGTTCCCTCCGGGGAGTTTTGGCTGCATCCCTGGGTGGAACTGGGAGGGACCCCTGGGCAGGGCAGGACCACCTTGGTTCACATTATTCTGGTACAGCCATCCTGGTCCATATGGGCCTGGTTTGGATGGCCCCAGTCTATAGTCCTAATCCATATGGTCCCAGCCTGTGAAATCCCAGTCCATGGAATCTCAGGCTGTACAATCCCAGTCCATACGATCCCAACCCTAACAATCCCAGTCTACAAGGTCCCAGGCCACATGATCCCAGACTGTATGGCCCTGATCCATATGGTCCCAGTCTGTGAAATCCCAGTCCATGGGATCTCAGGCTCTACAACCCCAGTCCATACGATCCCAATCCTTACAGTGACATTTCACTGCCAGCCTTCCTAACTTCACCCATGGTTGTTGCAGCTCCTGCACCGGAAATTAAATCAGGGCAGGGTCTTTGGTGGCAGCTGCCCTGGCTCAAGGGAGACACGGAGAGAGAAACAGAGCAGGCAAAGAAAGGCAGGAGAGAGAGGAGGACACAAACACAATCAGCTGAGAAGGTGGCAGTCTGAAAAACAGAACAGCAACTGACTGAAAATGAATGGGACAGAAATCAGTAACTCTGAAAGTTTTATTTGCTATCAAATACATCCCATCCACCCAGCCCCACACAATCCCAATCCCACCACTCCAAATTTGGATCCCACTTCTCCCAATCTCCTTCCAACCCCATCACACCCTGGCAGCTGTGGAATCGAGTGAGTTTGGTGCAGGACAGAGTTTTTTTGAGGTGGGAACAAGCCATTGTGAGGTGGGATTGAGCCCTTATGGGATAAAATTCAGTTGTTTCCGGTGGGATTTGAGTGGTTTTGAGGTGACAGATTGATCCCTCTTGACATTTGGAGTGCAAAGATGAGAAGAACATTGCCCAAAATCACCCCAGAATGCACAAATCCTCCAGAATATGTCTCCAAATCCTAAATTCCCCCTCAAAACCATATGAAATGGTGAGACTTTTGACATTTTTGATAAATTTCTTTCTTTTCACCCCTGTTTTAGCTGCTTTCAAGGGATGAAGATGAATCCCAAGAAAATTAAGGCCAAACCAAAAGGAGAAGCAGCCAGGTGTGTTCCCAGCATGGATCACAGGGAATGTGGGTCACCAGGGCTGTGCCCAGCGTGGTTCCTGCAGTGGGGATGGAGCCGGAGCAACGCACGAAGCTCTTCCCGCACTCGGGGCACTCGCAGGGCTTCCCTTACCGGTGCCTCCGTTGGTGTCTGGTCAAGGGAGAGCTGCTGGAGAAGCTCTTCCCACACTGGGGACACTCGTAGGGCCTCTCCCCGGTGTGGATGCGCCGGTGAGTGATGAGGGTGGAGTTGTGCTTGAATCCCTTCCCGCAGTCGGGACAGCAGAAGGGCCTCTCCTCCGTGTGAACCAGATAGTGCCGGAGGAGATGGGAGCTGATCCCAAATCCCTTCCCACATTTGGAACACTCATAGGGCCTCTCCCCGCTGTGGATCTTTTGGTGCCTGATCAGGGCAGCACGCTGCCTGAAGCTCTTCCCACACTCCCCACACACGTAGGGCCGTTCCCCAGTGTGGATGTTCTGGTGCCTGAGCAGGTGGGAACTCCTCCTGAAGTTCTTCCCACACTCCCCACACTCGTGGGGCCTCTCCCCAGTGTGGATCTTCTGGTGCCTGATCAGGTCGCAGCTCCTCCTGAAGCTCTTCCCACACTCCCTGCACTCGTGGGGCCTCTCCCCAGTGTGGATGCGCCGGTGCATGACAAGACTGCTGTTGTGCCTGAAGCCCTGCCCGCAGTCGGGGCAGCGGAAGGGCCTCTCCTCTGTGTGCTTGCATTGGTGCTCGAGGAGATGGGAGCGGGTCTGAAACCTCTTCCTGCATTGATCACACTCGTAGGGCCTCTCCCTAGTGTGGGTCCTCTGGTGCTGGATCAGCTGGGAGCTCCATCTGAAGGTCTTCCCACATTCCGAGCACTTGTGGGGCTTCTCCCCATCCTGGAGCTGCTCATGGATCACCAGCTCCGAGCTCTGGCTCAATCTCCGGCCATCTCCCCGGCCCAAGGTGGGTCTTTCCTCCTCAGATCCCTGCGATCTGCGTTTACAGCCCCTCCTCGTGCAGCATCTCCGGGGCTTTTCCTCCCCGTTGGGTTCCTGCACTCTGGAGCCGCTCAAAACGGCCTCTTCCACGAGGTTCTGCTGCAGGGATTTGTCATCCCTGCTCTCCATCCTCAGTTCCTGCTCTGGGGGAGGAAGGACAAGGACAGGGTCTTCCTCTTCCTCACAGCCTCCCAGGGGCTGGGAATGGGAAATCCTGGTTTGGGGAAAACAAAGGATGAGCACAGTGAGTTTGACGGTTCCTCTGCCTGACTCCATCTCTAGAAGTCCCTGGCCACCTGGGCTCCACTGAAACCTCCCAAACACCAAGATTCAGCCCTGAAAAAGCCTCCCAGGAGTTCCCCGTCCCTGCTCCCTCCCCTTTGCTGTTCGGGGCTCCCCCCTGTCCCAGCTGCTGGGGGTCACGCTTGGATTGGGGGTCCCCCTTCTCCTCACTGCCCGCCCTCCCCAGGCTGCTGGCAGTCCCAGCAATCCCAAAAGCTCCCCCCTCTTGGCTCTCCCCATTTAGGGCTGCCGGGGCTTTTTGGGCTCCCGGACTCTCTTCTCCCCTTCCTCTCTGCTTGGGGCTGCAGGGGCTCCAAGGAGTCCCCCCTGGCCCTCTCCAGGCTCTTGAGGGTCCCGCCGATGGCGGCGCTCCCCCCTGGCTGGGCTCCCCACTTTGGGCTCCTGGGGGACACAGGGCTCTGCTCCTCCAGGCTGCCTCTGCCGGCAGCCGCCACCGGGACCCCCAATGTCCCCCCAAGGGGCCTTTTCCACTCGGCTTTGCAGTTCTTCATTCTCCAAACATCCCCCCAAAAAACCCGACCCAGGGACCCCCCAGGATATCTGGGCCGAGCTCCCCCTCCCCGCTCACCTGCTGGATGGGGGGCGATGATCCCACAGGTGGGGGCTGCGAGTTCAGGGAGGGCTCGAACGCGTGCTTCCAGCTGCTGTCCTTGATCCGCCTTTGTCCCTCCTCTTCCTCTTCCTGCCGTTCCTCCTCTTCCATCCCCGCTCCTCCTCCTCCTCCCTAACCCCACCTCCTTCTCCTCTTCCATCCCTCCCCTTCCATCCCTCCTCTTCCATCCGCCCTCCTCCTCCTCCTATTTCCACCCCCCCTTTCTCCTCCTCCCTAAGCCCACCTCCTTCTCCTCCTTCATCCCTGCCCTTCCCTCCTCCTCCTCCTCCCCCAGGAGCAGCGACACCCTCGGTGCCCCGTTCCCGCAGCCCTGGCAGCCCGCGGCAGGAGCGGGGATGGAGCCGGGACAGGTCGGGATGGGCAGCGCGGGGCTCTCGGCTGCTCGCACTCGCTGTTCCAGGGGGGAACCCGGCCCGGGCAAAAGGAGAGGCAAACTGGGAAAACTGGGGGCTGCACATCCAAACTGGGCCTTGCTGGGGACCCTGCCTGGGCACTGCCAGCCCTTGGGACTCCTCTGGGGACATCCGGGAGGGGGGAACGCACAGAGGGCTGGGGGATGCCAGGAGTGGCAGCACTGGCAGGGACTGGGCTCTACTGGGATCATTCTGGGATCATACTGAGGTCATACTGGGAGGCACTGGACACATACTGGGAGTGTCTGAGAGTGACTGGGAACACAGCCTGCACACCATCCCCCATACTAGGGGTGAGTGGCAGCAACTGGGAGCACACGGGGAGCCAATGGCATCATACTGGAACTGACTGGGTTGATCTAGCTGGAGGCAACTGGGGTCCCGGGAGCCCCAAACTCCTCCATCCCTAAATGGGGAGATGGAAAAGGGGGGAACTTTTCATATTCCTGGGACTCCTGGGGAGGGTGGAGATTGAGTAGACAGGGAGCCCCAATCCAAGCGTGACCCCAGCAGCTGGGACAGGAGAGAACCCCAAACACCAAAGGGGAGGGAGCAGGGACGGGGAACTCCTGGGAGGCTTTTTCAGGGCTGAATCTTGGTGTTTGGGAGGTTTTTATGGAGCCCAGGTGGGCGGGGACTTCCAGAGATGGACTTGGGCAGAGGGACCTTCAAACTCCCTGTGCTCATCCCTTGTTTTTCCCAAAGCAGGATTTCCCATTCCCAGTCCTTGGTTGCATGGAGGAGGAGGCTGCGATGAAGAGGAAGATGTCCCATGACAGCCAAGCAGGTGAGGAGGAAGTCAGTGCCCCTTTCCCCCTCTCTCCTGCTCCATCTCCCAGCCCAGCACGGCCCCTGGCTGCAGGACAGCCCCGCTCCGGAGCACGGGAAGAGCTTCAGGCAGAGCTCCCACCTGATCCAGCACCAGATGATCCCCACCAGGGAAAGGCCCTGCGAGTGTGGGGAGTGTGGGAAGGGATCCAGCTGCAGCTCCCACCTCGTTGTCCACCAATGCAACCACCCTGGGGAGAGGCCCTGCGAGTGTCCCCAGTGTGGAGAGAGGTTTCAGACCGGCTCCACTCTCCTCAGGCACCAGCGGATTCACACGGAGGAGAGGCCCTTCCGCTGCCCTGACTGCAGGAAGGGCTTCAAGCACAACTCCAACCTCATCACCCACCAGCGCATCCACACCAGGGAGAGGCCCTGTGAGTGTGGGGAATGTGGGATGAGCTTCACCCAGAGCTCCAGCCTGATCTGCCAGCAGAGGATCCACACTCAGGAGAGGCCCTACGAGTGTCCCCAGTGTGGGAAGAGCTTCTCCAGGAGCTCTGACTTGACCCAACACCAACAGAGGCACCAGTAAGGGGAGCCCTGCAAATGGCCCAACTGCAGGAAGAGCTTCGTGCGCTGCTCCAGCTTCATCCCCCACTGGAGGACCCACCAGAGCCCTGGTGACCCACATTCCCTGTGATCTGTGTCGGGAAGACACCTGGCTGCTTCTCCTTTTGGTTTGGCCCTAATTTTCTTTTGATTCATGTTCATCCCTTTGAAAAAGACAGAATTGGGATAAAAGTCAACAAGTTCAGCAAAAGCATCTTAAGCCTCACTTTTTACGGGTGTTTCAGGGGAACCTGGGATTCAGGGAGATGCTTGGGAGGATTTGGGGGTTTTTGGACTATTTGGTGTAGTTGTCTCCCTTTCTTGGCATTCAAAGGGATGAGAGGGTTTGATCTGTCACCACAAACCACTCAATGCCACTGAAAACTACTCAATCCCACCCCAAAATTACTGGATTCCACATCCCCTCAGGGTGGAATGGGGTTGGAAGGGGATTGGGTGAAGTGAGATGCAAACCAGGAGGGGTGAGATGGGCATTGGGTGGGGCAGGATGGGTGGGATGGCGTTTGGGCAGTGTGAAATGGGGGAAATCCAGCTTGGGAAGGGGGTGTTGATGTCCAGCAGGGGTGGGATGGGTTGGGGTTGGGACTGGGGAAGTGGGGTGGGGTCTGGAATGAGACAGGCAAAGTTTGGGGATGATGAAGGGAGGGGGAGGCCGTTACTGAGTGAGTTTTGGATATGAAAACAATGACACGGCCCACGGCCCCAGAGCTCACAGCAGCTGAGATGGTGCTGGATCCAAGGCCAGCTGTGGATCTCTCTCTCCCTCTCACTCTTCTCCTGATTTCCTCTTCTCGAAATCCACACCTTCTCTGGGCACTTCTCAAATCCACACCTGCTCTCTCCTGTTCCAGGGAAGTCTTTTTTCTGAATCCCTCCCCAAAACCGACTCACTTTCCACCTGGATCCATTCTCCCTTGTGCTGTCCTTGCCTGCCCTCGTACAAAGTCCCTGTCCAGCTTTCTTGTAGCTTGCCCTCAGGTACTGGAAGGCCACAGTTGTTTCAAGCCCAAGTCCCTTGGCCAGGCTGAAGAAGCCGAGCTGTGTCAGCCTTTCCTTGCAGGAGAGGAGCTGCAGCCCTTGCATCATCTCGGTGTCCCTCCTGGGCAGCTGCTGAAGCGTGTCCACGTCCTTGCCGTCCGTGCTGGGGAGCCCGGCAGAGGCGGACGCAGCACTGCAGGCGCAGCGTCAGCGGCAGGGAGGAGACACGGCCCTGACTGCGGCTCCGGGAGCAGCACTTGGCGATCGGCCGCCCGCACGGCAGAGAGCCGGGGCCCTTGTGCCTGCCCTTCTCCCCAGGGCGCCTTTCCCCGCCGCTCGCCCGCTCGCCCGCCCGCTCGGGGGAAATGCACCCTGTGCCGCCCCTCGGTGCCGCCCCTTGCCGCTGCCCCGGGGGCTCCCCGGGGCCGTCTGGAGGGCCCCGGGCCTCACCGTGCTCAGCCCAAGGCCATGGAAAAGCAGGTTAAAACACCCGCCCAGAAAGTGCCCTAGGATTCCAAGGTCAATCTTTTCTCCACAGCACGGCTTTGCTATCAGAGTCTGGACGGGATTATGAAATCACCAGGAGAAAAGAGCATGAACAAATTCTGCTTTGGCACTGCCTCAAGGCTTTGAGGGAGAGGCTTTGTGCTGCTTACTCACTCACAGGGATGCACAGAAAGTGTTGAAATGGTAAAAATAGTCAAAACCTCATAGAAATTGGAAGGAAAACCTGAGGCACGGGCAGCTAGCGCCTCAGAAACTCGTGGCTTTTGCTCCTCTCTTCTACCTGCGAGCCCCCTGGGCAGGGGCAATTCTTCCAATTGCCTCGGCGTGGCTGTGGCTGGAAAGGGCAGTGAGCAGATGGATTTAGCTTCTCCTGGCAGCCCCTGAGATGCCAGTTGTCATTTGTGTGCGCCGAGGATTCCACTTCAGACTCGGAACTTGCGCAGCTGCTCCTCGGGCGCTGCTCGCACGCAGGCGCAGCGGTGCTGCAGCAGCTGTCCCGCACACAGGGAGGGCTCTGGAGCCTCCCCAGGGCCACCAAGGAGCGCGGGAGGGAACGTGCCCGGCACCTGCTGCAGGACCGTGGGGCTGCGGGGCATCCTTGGGTCTCTTGGATGGGGGAGGGAGCGAGGCAAATGGAATCCAGATGAGACAGGGATCAGACAGCCCCATGCCAGGCAGCGTTTTCTCCTCTGAGAGCTCCTCCGAGCTGAGCGAGCTGGTGAAGCCTGCGGAGCAAATGAGACCCGGGAGTGAGGGAAAGGCTGGCTGGGAAGGAGTCAGATAAACCCGTGTGGGCATTTCCCTTTCCAAGGGGCTCCTGGGCAGACAAAGGAGACAAGAAGGAGGCCCCACCTCACGACATTCCCTTTTTTCCTTCAGGAGCTCTATTGCAGTCACTGCATACAAGAGTTGACTTGATCCCCTTGATGCCAGGGAGCACCAAGAGCTTGAACCTCGCTGGAGTCCAGCCCTGCCTGCCTACCACTGAGCAGAGGGAAAAGATGAAGAACCTGGGCAGGGCTTGAGCCAAATTGGCATTTTGCCACTTCTGATTTCCTCCCAGCTTTTGCAGCAGGGCGACAACCCCATGGCTGCAAACCACTCCCTTTTGCAAGGCAGACATGGACCTCGCTGGTAGCTCAGGGCTCTTGAAGGGGCTGCTGCAGTTGGCACCAGGAGCTGTTGTTGAACTTTTCCCATTGCTTAACCCCCCCTGCCAAATGCCATCAAGTGGCTGAGGAAGGACACAAAAAGATTAGCCTTGAGGAAGGGAGGCCAAAACCTTGGAAAAGGATGAAAGAAATGCTCTGATCACGACGATGACAAAAAAATATAACAATTTATTTTTGACAGCAAACGAGCACCCGCCGCCGTCCAGCCCTCCCAGACTGGCAGGCCGCGCGGAGCCGTTTCCATGGCATGAGGTGCTGGCAGCCTGCGGAGAGAAACCAGAGAGCCACGGTCAGTCACAGAAGGCTCCTGTCCCCCTGTCCCACCATGGCCTGGGCCCGGGCCAGGCTGCTGGCTGTGCTCAGAGCCCAAACCTCCCGAGCCATTCCCTGTTTGGAGAGAAGGGCAGTGTGGCAGGCCACGTTCCACCTCCTCCGCTTAAGCACAGCACAGCAGCCTCCTCAGCAGCTGCCAGGGTGGGATGCCCGTGTGCCCGCTGCCCGAAGCCCTTCTGCCAGCCCAGCTGTGGAGCCACGTGCCCACCTCTGGAGACCTGCTGCCAGGAGAGGAGCCGATCCCGCACCAGGTCCTCGTCCTTCTTGAAGGGGATGTCCCCGCAGACCGTGGCCCCTGGGGTAGTGCTGGCACTGGAGGTGCTCCACGGACGGTGCAGGCGCTTCCCCGTCCGGTCCAGGCACCAGGTGTAATCTTCCTGGGAAAACAAAGAACAAATGCATGAAATCAATTCAAAACGAGACCTGGAAACAAGAAGAAGCTACAAAGCCTGTCACCGTTTCACGGGCCTAAGGAGGGTCTGACCACTCCATGCAAAAATTAAACCTGTCCATGGGTAGGGAAAAACCCCACCTTTCCCGCCCGTGAACGCACCCCTTCCTCGAGGGCCTGCAAAGCAGATCAGCTGGGGCACGGCTTCAGAACCCGTCCCCCTCTGCTGCCCCCATCCACATGGATGGATGCTTTGTCAGGCTGGCTGCCCCCGCCCCAGCCCATGCCAGGCTGGCTGGCAGAAGCTGTCAGCAAGGCCAGGAGCCGGCTCCTCTTCCACAACACCCGTCCCCTGTCCCACCAAAAAGCAGCTTGGTGGCCGGGGGAAAAATTAATATTCCCCAGTGCCGCCGAGCGGGGAACCTGCGGCGCGTGGCCAGCCCGAGCCCTGCCATGCCTGGAAGCACGAGCATCCCCCCGCCCCTGCGCCGGCTGGGGACTCATCTTGATTTCATCGGGGCGCAGAGCGTGTCCTCCAGGAAGGGGCCGCAGCCAAAGCCACTCGGCTTTGCCCCGCCAGCGGCCAGCTCGAGGATGGGGTTCCCAGCTCCACGTGGTGCTCCAGAAGAACACGCCAGCTGTGCCTCGGCTTGCGGGCTCATCTCGATGCCATTGAGCTGCCGGGGGATGTTTCCCCTGTTCCAGTCCGTGGCACCTTCACCGCACTGCCACCCCTTCTCCAATGGGACGGGGAGCACTGAGCCGCTCCCTCCACAACTCGCCAGGGACCAGCGGAAGCATCTCCTCGGCTGCGCTCTCTCCTCCGGGCCACGGCCGCAGGGAAACGCTCCGGGGTTTTCTTGGAGTGCCACGAGACGCGTGCAGCTGGTACTTGCTGGGCTCCTGGATCCTACTGAGCAGAGGGATGGATCTCTGCTGTCTCCTGGGCCAGGCAGGGCTCCTGCAGCCAAGAATGCTCAAAAAGGTCTTCCAGTGATGGCCTGTCTGCGGGCTCCATGGATAAACACCACCTGATGAGGTGCTGGCACCCTGCAGAGAGAAACCAGAAACCGCCACTCAGCGGGACAAGGCTCCTGTCCGTGCTCGTGCTCTCCCACATTCCACGGTGCCCAGGCCACACTAGGAGTGCTTGGAGCTGCAGCCAAAAGCTTCCCATCGATCCTCCCTTCCGGAGGAGAGCAGCCCAGAGGCACACGTGCCACCTCCTCCAGCTAACCCAGGAGATCAACCTCCTCACTAGCTGCTGGAGCGGGACGCTTCTGTGCCAGCTGCCCCCTCCCAACCCCGTTCTTCCTCCCGAGCCTTGAAGGCGCATGCCCACCTTGAGACACCCGGGGCGGGAATAAGAGCTGGCCCTGGACGATGTCCTCGTTTGTGTGGAAAGGAAGGTCCCCGCAGACCAGGTCATAGAGCAGGATGCCCAGGGACCAGATGGTGGCTGGCTGGCCATGGTAGCAGCCAAAGAGGATCCACTCCGGTGGGCAGTACTCCGGCGTTCCTATGGGACACGGGCACAGCTCATCAGGCCCATGCTGCTCCCTCCCTCCCTCCCTCCCAGCCAGCTCCCGTCCCACAACAGCCAGCCCCTGCCCCGCCGAAAAGCAACTTGGCTGCAGCCGGCTGAAGAAGGATTCCCCCTCCTGCCCTGCCTCCCTCTTCCCCCTCTGCCAGCAAAGGGGGGAACCTCCGCTGCCCGGCTGGGCCTGGCTTTGGGCTCACCTGACATCCGGGTGTAGAACGTGTCCTGGAGGATCGTGCCGCAGCCGAAGTCGATGAGCTTGGCCTCGCCCGTGGCCAGGTCGACGAGGACGTTCTCGGCCTTGATGTCGCGGTGCAGGACGCCGCGGCTGGTGCAGTGCCGCACGGCCTCCAGCACCTGGCGGAACAGCCCCCGCGCCACGGGCTCCGTCAGGAACCCCTGCTCGGCCAGGAAGTCCCAGAGGTCCTGACAGTGCTGCGGACGCTCCATGACCAGCGCGAAGCCGTCGGGCAGCTCGAACCAGTCCAGGAGCCGCACGACGCCGTGGAAGCCAGGGCACGACACCATCCACAGCAGCGCCAGCTCCATGGGCACAAGGGCGCCGTTGTGCTGCGGGGGGACCGCGATGCCCTCAGCGGGGCCAATGCTGCGCCGCGCCTTGGGCACCCCCTGCCCGGCCCCAGCGCCGCTGGCCATTGCCCGGCCCGGGACGCTGCGCGGCCCCCGCTCACTCCCCGCTCGCTGCCCTCGCAGCGTTCCGGCTGCCACCCTGCCGGGCCTCGCCTCAGCCCCGCCCGGCACGCCCCGCCGGCTTCTCCCGCTGGCCCCGCTCACTCACCAGCCGCGCCCACTCCGAGATGCGATCGCGGCGCACTCGCTTGATGGCCACCTACAAACCAAGGCGAGCGCCGGGCTGAGCTCGCCGCCCGCCACTCGCCGCCCGCCGCCCCCTCCGCTCCGGCCCCGTCTCTTACCGGGGCGCCGTCGGCGAGCCGGGTCCCGGAGTAAACGCTGCCGCAGCCGCCGCTCCCCAGCAGCGGGCCCTCCCGGTAGAGCTGCTCCAGGGGAGGCTTCTCCGCCCGTGCGGGCGGCACCGCGCTCCCGCTCTTCTGCCCCGGGAACCCGACCGCCCGGCGCGCTGCTGCTTGCCGAGCCGCCCCGGGCTGCGGCGGCTCGGGGCCGGCGGCCGAGCCGAGCAGCGGGGGAGCTCGGAGCAGGGAAGCTGCCGGCGACGCTGTCGGGGCCGGGGCGGGCGCGGGGCGGCAGCGGGGCGGCTGCGGGCGGAACCGCGGGAGGGGCTTGGTTCGGGGCCGGGGCCTCGGCCGGGGCCGGCCCAGAGCCCGCGCCAGGCGGAGCCAAAAGACCGCGCTGCTCCGCCAGCACCAGAGCGAGAGGCACTTCCAGCAGCGCCACAGCCAGGTCGGAGAGAGCCCGGCCGAGGCGGCTCCGCGGCGGGACGGGCAGGGCCGGGCACGGGGCGGCCCCGCCGAGCGGCGCCTTGCGGGACGCGGCATGAGCCGGGCTGGGAGAGGCAGAACACGGACGGGACGGGATGGGAATAGAGTGAGTGTGAGAGGGAGAAGGGGATGGGGACCGAGTGGAAACTCGAGCGGAAAACCGATCGAGAGAAGCGCTGCTACTGCTGCTGCTGCTGCTGCTGCTGCTGCTGCTGCTGCTGCTGCGGAACCGCCGGAGCTCGCGAACGTTCCTCCGTTGCCTCCGCGAACCCAACGGAGGAGCCGCCGCGAGCCCCGCGGAACGAAAGACACTAACGAACAAATAAAACCCCAAAGTAATTCCTATTAGAGAAGTAACCAAATCAAACAATGTAGCAATAAAGAAGCCTGTTGGCTTGTGGCTTCTTTCTTCTTTGGCTGAGACGAAGCATTTCATAGGGAAGAATTGCCTCTTCAGGCACTTTATCGAGAGTGGACAGGAGTGGAGCATTTAACTTTCATGTAGGAAAGGGAAATCGTATCAGTAATGTCATCTCTTTTCATCCTCTGCTGAGACAGTTGCAGGCTGCCAAAAGACATGGTCTGCAATGTGGAACTTGGGGCCAAGATCCTTTTTCTGCCAGGGGATGACTAGGGGAAGTATCCCAGAATTGTGGAGTCGTGGTATGGTTTGGTTTGGAAAGGATCTGAAAAATCACTCGGCTGCAACCCCCCTGCTGTGGCTGGGGACCTCTTGCACTAGCCCGGCTTGTCTAGAGCTCCATGCAGCCTGGCCTTGAACACTGTCAGGGATGGGACAGCCACACCTTCTCTGGGCAACCTGTTCCAGGAGAGACTTTTTTCTGAATCCCTCACCAAAACCGACTCTCTTTCCACTTGGATCCATTCTCCCTTGTCCCATCCTTGCCTGCCCTCGTACAAAGTCCCTGTCCAGCTTTCTTGTAGCTTGCCCTCAGGTAATGGAACGCCACAGTTGGGTCAAGCCCAAGTCCCTTTGCCAGGCTGAAGAAGCCGAGCTGTGTCAGCCTTTCCTTGCAGGAGAGGACTGTTATAGACACATATTATAATTGTGGCTTTTGCAAATATTAAAATCGAATTTATATGTGCGATGTTAAAGTTACTTTGTGACAAAGACATAGTTTCTAATTTTGTTGTTAATTAAGCTTAGACACAGTAGTGCAATAACTGATAGAAGTATGCCTGTGTTAAAATGCCTGCTTGGATGGGATAACATCCAATGAACACAGGATGAGCACACCTGTACAGATCTGCCAACCATCAGCACTCACCGTCTGAAGGCAGTGCGGACCAAGGCCCGAACTGGAAGGGATAAAGAGAAGGAGCCAAAGCCCAGCCAAGGAACACGCATGCTCTGAAAAGGCAGACCCAAGGAGGGGCCATGTGAAATAGATCCTGGAAAATGTAAACTCGTTTATGGATATGCATAAGGGGCTATGAATATGCAACAGGCTGGTGTAAGGGAAAAGGTATTTAAGGGGGATCCCCGAAGGTAACAGGGTGGTCTTGGCTGAGTGCCAAGATGCACCCAGCCATAAATAACCTTTGCTCCATGGTCCTTGTCTCCCATTGTCCTTTATTAAACTTTTTACATTTTCACAGGAGAGTGAACGTGTTTTTCACATGGGCTACACATGCTTATACACAATTCTAGGAGGACTAGTATATTTTTGCTACAATGATTGGGTTAATCATCACAAACAAACTTATACATTTTGCAACATGTCTTGCTCATAGAAGTTGATTTAATCTTTCTTGATTCAGTCTTCTTGCAGTCTTCAAAGCTCTGTTTGTTCTTGCCAAGGCATTCTGAATATCAAATCTGTTATGCCAATCAGGTCCAAAGTTCATCAACTCACTTCTGTCCTGGCAGCATGGCTGTGTCTCCGCAAGGAGGGAAACACTGACCGAGAGGATTACAGTAAGGTGAAGGTAGCCTCAGCCTCCCGTGACCGAGCTGCCGGGTATGATCTGTCAGATCCCCTTGAAGGAGCCTCTAGTATGAATGCCCAGGGAAGAAAGGATAACCAGGGCTAGAGGGGCCCTGCCTCGAGCCAGGGAGAGGCACGAGAAAACCGGATTTTTGGTCAGTGTGGATCCGATGGCCTGGCACATCAGAGCCACAGAAATATGAAACCTTAGCTGGCACTGGAGCGCAGTGTACCCTGACACCATCGGGACATACCCAGGACGGCCCCCAGTGAGTCTGGGGGGTGCTGGGGGGCTTTGGGGGATTTTTGGGCTTTGGGAGATTTTGTTTGGAGTTTAGGGGGAATTACTGGGGATGGTGTGCAGGCTGTGTTCCCAGTCACAATGCTGCATTGTTCAGGACTGCTCCCAGCATGGCATTGAACTCCAGAACATTTCCAAGCAGATTATACCGGGAGCACAGGAAGTCAAGGGCTGCATAAAAGGGAAAATCCTGGTTTTTTAATTAACTGCTCTGGGTTGCCTGGATGGGAAATTGCACATAGATATTCATCTCTCAGTTCAGGCTGAGAAAAATAGAAAAAAATTCTCTCAGATCTGAATAAACCAGGCAGGGACAGAAATCAGCACAGGGCCCCTCACAGGCAGCATCAGTGTTGCTTTTCCAGCCTCCTCAGGGTTGTTCTGGTGTTGCCATCAGAGCCTGCAGAGCCAGAGCTGGGAGGGGTCTGCAGGGCAGAGCTGAGCCCCCAGGGCTGGGCTGGGCTCTGGCAGCACTGGCAGGGCCCAGCCCTGGGCACAGGGAAGCAGCTGCTGGCAGGGCCAGCTCCAGGCAGCAGAGCCTGGGCAGGCACTGGGGGGAAGGTGCCCCCAGGCTGTGCTGGGATATTTGAAGTCTTCTCCAAACCCAACTATTCCATGATCACTTTTTTTGCAGATCCCGATGCCAAGGCACCACAAATGTCCAACAGCAGCTCCATCAGCCACTTCCTCCTGCTGGCACTGGCACACATGCGGCAGCTGCAGCTCCTGCACTTCTGCCTCTTGCTGGGCATCTCCCTGGCTGCCCTCCTGGGCAACGGCCTCATCATCAGCGCCGTAGCCTGCGGCCACCACCTGCACACGCCCATGTTCTTCTTCCTGCTCAACCTGGCCCTCATCGACCTGGTCTCCACCTGCACGGCTGTCCCCAAAGCCATGCACAATTCCCTCTGGGACACCAGCACCATCTCCTGCTCAGGATGTGCTGCTCAGCTCTTCTTTTTCTGTTCTTCCTCTCAGCAGAATATTTCCTGCTCACCATCATGTGCTGTGACCGCTACGTGTCCATCTGCAATCCCCTGCACTACGGGACCCTCCTGGGCAGCAGAGCTTGTGCCCACACGGCAGCAGCTGCCTGGGCCAGTGCCTTTCTCTATTCACTGCTGCTCACGGCCAATACATTTTCCCTGCCCCTGTGCCAGGGCAATGGCCTGGGCCAGTTCTTCTGTGAAATCCCCCAGATCCTCAAGCTCTCCTGCTCAGTTTCCTACATTAGGGAACGTGGACTTGTTATGGGTAGTGTTTTTCTGTTATTTGGTTGTTTTGTGTTCATTGTTTTCTCCTATGTGCAGATCTCCAGGGCCATGCTGAGGATCCCCTCTGAGCAGGGATGGCACAAAGCCTTTTCCACCTGCCTCCCTCGCCTGGCCGTGGTCTCTCTGTTCCTCAGCACTGCAACATTTGCTCACCTGAAGCCCCCCTCCATCTCCTCCCCATGCCTGGATCTGGCCCTGTCAGTTCTGTACTCGGTGGTGCCTCCAGCCCTGAACCCCCTCATCTACAGCCTGAGGAACCAGGAGCTCACGGCTGCACTGTGGACACTGATGACTGGATGGTTTTGGAAGCATTAAACTGCTGGCCACTTTCTGCAAATCACTTGTAATAGAAGCCATCTTTGAGACTTCTTGTTGCTTTCCTTTTGGAGATCCTTTTCCTTGTTTTACTTTTCAAATCTTGTCCACAAAGAAAAGCCATTCTTTGTGTCATTTCTCATTTTGTTTCTCTCGCCCTTCCCTGTGGCCACAGACTGTGTCAGTGAGGGGCTGCACTCTCAGTGGCTTTTAACAAACTAAAGGATGTCCCAGCAGAGTTTTCTGCAGAGATGCCCTTTTGTTGCCTTCCCTGGAACAGCAGCAGCAATGTCTGTGTGCAGAGCAGGGGGCAGATCAGTGCTGGCACAGCAGCTGTGCCCAGCAGCAGCACTTGGTGTTGCCAGTGCTGCTCCCGTGGCCCTGCCCCACTGCCCTGGTGGCCCTGGTGTTGCTGCAGGGCCTGAGTGCTCTCGGGGCCAGGCACAGTCCTGGGGGTGGCAGTGCCGGGGCTGCAGCAGGGACAGGCCATGGGCACTGCTGGGGCAGCGCTGACGCCTCAGGCAGGGCCTGGGGGCTCCAGGCTCCTTGCCCAGGCTCTCTCAAGAACACGGCCAGGCCAATGCTCAGCACAGAAAACCCCCGTGAGCAGCCCCAGGCTGGCCGTGGGCAGGCTGGGGGCAAACAGCATGGCTGGTGCTCTGCAAGGGCCCTGGGGGAGACGGGAAGGAGCAGCAGAGCAGGGGCTGATCCCTCCCCAGTGCGCTGGACAGCCCAGGGCAGCGTCCCAGAGCGTCCTCATGGAGCTGCCAACAACATCCCCCCTCTGCAGGGGGGCCTCTCTGGCCTCTCCCCCAGCTCACACAGGTGCCCCATCCTTGCAGGCACAGCCACGGCAGCACCGGCTCAGGAGCCCCTGTTTGCATTGCACACAGCAGGCGGGAGCACCCCCATGCTGCTGCTGTGGGGACATGAACCTGAGCGAGCACAAATGCCAGCAGCCCCTGGGGCCAGGAAGGGCTGGGGGACACCAGGGAAACCACTCAGCTTTGTCCTGGCCTCTGCAGTCAGCCACAAAGTTTGTTCCCATCAGCTGGGAGTTTCCTGTGCCACTGCAGACGCTGTTGCTCAGAGCCAGGGCTGCCTGGCAGCCACCCCCAAACTGCCCTGACCATTTTCTTGGCTTCTCCTTTGCTTTCTTTACTCTTCCCTGGTCCAGATTTCTTCCTGTTGCCCACCCCTGTTCCCTCCCCTGCAAACAGCCCATCCCTGATTGCCCTCTCCTCTCTGGCCCCACTCCCCCATTCCAGTTCCTGACTTGGCACCATGGGAACGGCCCTTGGGGAGCAGGATCATCCCACAAGTGCTGCAGGAATTGTCTGCAGGCTCCTGCAGTGCCTCGTGCTGCTCCCTTGCCAGAGGCAGCCCAGGCCAGGGGGGCACATCTGGGCTGCTGTGTCTGGCTGTGGGGCTGCCTGTTCGGGGCAGTGAGGAGGGGCTGCAGAGGCTCTGCAGGACTGACAGGATGGGCTTTGGGGCTGTGAGGAGGAGCTGAGGGACCTGGGCTGCTGGAGCTTCTGAAGAGGAGGCCCAGGGCTCCTCCTACAACTGCTCCAAGGGTGGTTTCAGAGAATCACAGAATCAGGCTGGAAAAGACCTTGGAGATCATCAAGTCCAACCTGTGCCCTGACACCGCCTTGTCTCCCCTGAGCCTCCTCTTCTCCAGGATAAACAACCCCAGCTCCCTCAGCCGCTCCTCACAGGACTTGTGCTCCAGACCCCTCACCAGCCTTGTTGCCCTTCTCTGGACACGCTCCAGCCCCTCCATGTCCTTCCTAAATTGGGGGACCCAGAACTGGACACAGCACTCGAGGTGCTGCCCAACCAGTGCTGAGCACAGGGGAAGAATCACTGCCCTGCTCCTGCTGGCCACACCATTCCTGATCCAGCCCAGGAGCCATTGGCCTTCTTGGCCACCTGGGCACACGGCTGGCTCATGTCCAGCCTGCTGTCCATCAGTCCCTGCAGGTCCCTTTCTGCCTGGCTGCTGTCCAGCCCCTCTGTCCCCAGCCTGTAGCGCTGCAGGGGTTGTTGTGGCCAAAGTGCAGGACCTGGCACTTGGACTTGTTAAACCTCACCTTGTTGGATCTGGACCCTGGATCCAGCCTGTCCAGGGCCCTGTGCAGAGCCCTCCTGCCTTCCAGCAGATCAACACCCCCAGACAACTTGGTGTCGCCACAGTTCCATGAGGCCCCAGAGTGTCCCAATGGTGTCCATGGTTCCATGAGGCCTCCCAGTGTCACAATGTCCATTTGGTGTCACAAAGTCCCTTGGATCCTTGGGCCCCGCAGTGTCACAATGGCACCGTGGTGCCCCAGGGCCCTGCAGTGTCACAATGGATCCTTGGTTCCATGAGGTCTGGCAGGACAGCAATGCTCTCCTTGGTGCCCGCTGTCTCCCATTCCTCCCACTGTCAGGCTATAGAAGGACACCTGGCTGATGAAGGGAGTGGGAGTGGGTACCTACTTGAGGAGGTAATAATAAAAATCCCTCCCAACCCCCTCTCCCAAGCCAGGTGCCACTTCAGATTCGGTATGATCCCCTGGATCTGGAGAGTCGGCCAGATGGTTTCGAAGAAAATTATCTGCCCAGTGAGCCTCCCAATTATGATTCAGCTGTGAGACAGATCAGCACCTCTAACATCAAAAAGGAAAGAAGGGTAATCGTGGTGGGTGACTCCCTCCTGAGGGGAACAGAGGGCCCCATATGTCGACCAGAGCCACCCCACAGAGAGGTCTGCTGCCTCCCTGGGGCCCGGGTACGGGATATCACTGACACACTGCCTGGGCTGATTCAGCCCTCTGATTATTGCCCACTGCTGATAGCCCGGGCTGGCAGTGATGAGACTGAAAAGAGGAGTGTCAGGGCAATTAAAAGGGACTTTAGGGCATTGGGTCAGGTGGTTAATAGGACAGGGGCACAGACAGTCTTTTCCTCAGTCCCTTTGGAGTCTGAGAAAAATGGTGAAAGCAATAGGAGAGCTCACATTATCAACGAGTGGCTCAAGGGTTGGTGTCATCGACAAAATTTTGGATTCTTTAATCATGGGGCAACTTTTACAGCACCTGACCTTCTTGGACCAGACGGGCTCCATCTTTCTGTGAAGGGCAGAAGAATTTTAGCTCATGAACTGTCAGAACTTGTTGAGAGGGCTTTAAACTAGGTCTGAAGGGGAGGGAGATGCAGCTGGGTTGTCTGGAAGCAGGCTCGTGGATGGTAAGCCTGAGCTAGGGGTGAAATCAGCAGCCCAGCTGAGTTGCATGTACACCAATGCACACAGCATGGGTAACAAACAAGAAGAGCTGGAGGCCATGGTGCAGCAGCAGAGCTGTGATGTAATTGCCATCACAGAAACAGGGTGGGACGACACACATGGCCGGGGCACTGCATTGGATGGCTGTTATCGTCCACCGAACCAGGAAGAAGAGGTGGACAACTCATTCTATAAGCAGCTAGAGAATGTTTCAGGATCATCAGCCCTTGTTCCTGTATGTGACTTCAATCTGCTGGAGATCTGCTGGGAACTTAATACAGCTGAAAAGAGGCAGTCTAGGAAATATTTAGAGTGCATGGAGAACAATATTTTGTTGCAGCTGGTGAGTGAGCCCGCGAGTGGAAGGACTATGTTAGATCTGTTGTTTGTAAATAGAGATGGGCTGGTGGGAGATGTGGTGGTTGGAGGCTGCTTGGGGCACAGTGATCATGAAATTATAGAATTCTTAATATTTGGTGAAATGAGGACAGTCACCCATAAGAGTCTTATATTGGACTTCTGGAGGGCAGACTTTGGCCTACTTAGGGGACTTATTCAGAGACTTCCTTGGGAAGCAGCCCTTGAAAACAAAGGAGTTCAGGAAAGGTGGGCAAGCTTCAAAGCAGAGATCTCGAGGGCACAGGAACAAAATGTCCCTGTGTTCCCAAGAATGAGTCGACGAGGCAAACGTCCAGTCTGGATGGGAAAGGAGGTTTTGAAGGAACTTAGGAATAAAAGGAGGATGGATCATCTTTGGAAGGAGTGTCAGGTCTCTCAGGAAGTATTTAAGGGGCTTACTAGGGCATGAAGGGAAGAAATTAGGGAGGCCAAAGCTCAGTTTGAACTTAAAATGGCAGCTTCTGTAAAGGCTAATAAAAATGTTTTTACAAATATATCAATGGTAAAATGAAGGGTAAGACCAACCTTTGTTCTTTATTAGATGTGGAAGGGAATTTAATAACTGCAGATCAGGAGAAGGCAGAGGTGCTCAACACCATTTTTTGCCTCAGTTTTTAGTGAGAAGACGATTTGCCTTCAGGACAACTCTCCTTCTGGGCTGGCAGATGGTGTCAGGGAGCAGAGTGTACCACTGTTAGCCAAGAGGAGGCCATCAGAGAACTGCTGAGCTGCTTGAATATTCATAAATCCATGGGACTAGATGGGATCCACCCCAGGGTGATAGGGAGCTGGCAGATGAGCTTGCCAAGCCGCTCTCCACCATTTACCAGCAGTCCTGGCTCACTGGTGAGGTTCCCGATGAATGGAAGCTGCCCAATGTGACACCCATTCACAGCAAGGGTGGGAAGGATGATCCTGGTAATTACAGGCCAGTCAGCCTGACCTCAGTACCCGGTAAGGTCATAGGACAGTTCACAATGAGTGCCATCACACAGCACTTCCAAGATGGCCAGGGTGTCAGACCCAGCCAGCAGGGGTTTAGGAGGGCTCGGTCGTGTTTGACCAAGCTGGTTTTCTTCTATGACCAGGTGACTCTCCTGGTGGATGCAGGAAAGGCTGTGGATGTGTCTATTTGGACTCCAGCAAGGCCTTTGACACTGTCTCCCACAGCACACTCCTGGAAAAGCTGCAGCCCACGGCTGGGACAGGAGCACTCTGTGCTGGGTTCAGAACTGGCTGGATGGCCGGGCCAGAGAGTGGTGGTGAGCGGTGCTGCATCCAGCTGGGGACAGTCACCAGTGCTGTCCCTCAGGGCTCTGTGCTGGGCCAGCTCTGTTCAATATTTTTATTGACCACATGGATGAGGGGATTGAGTCCTTCATTAGTAAATCTGCAGATGACACTAAGCTGGAAGCTTAGTTACCTACTCCTACCATCTGTTGGAAGGCAGGAGGGCTCTGCAGGGAGACCTGAACAGTTGGATGGATGGGCAGATTCCAGTGGGATGGAGTTTAATAAAATCACTCACCAAATCCTGCATTTTGGCCACAAAAACCCCCTGCAATGCTATTGGCTGGGGACAGTGTAGCTGGACAGTGCCAAGGCAGAAAGGGACCTGGGGGCACTGGTCAACAGCCAGATGAACATGGGCCAACAGTGTGCCCAGGTGGCCAAGAAGGCCAATGGCTCCTGGCCTGGACCAGGAATGGTGCGGCCAGCAGGAGCAGGGCAGTGATTCTTCCCCTGTACTCGGCACTGGTGTACTTGGCATTCTTCCCCTGTAGTGGCACCGTACCATGAGTGCAGTGTCCAGTTCTGGCCCCTCTGTTTGGGAAGGACGTTGAGATGCTCGAGAGAAGAGCGACAAGGATGGTGAGGGGCTTGGAACACAAATCCTGTGAGGAACAACTGAGGGAGCTGGGGTTGCTTAGCCTGGAGAAAAGGAGACTCAGAGGTGACCTTATCGCTCTCTACAACTTCCTGAAAGGTGTTTGTAGTCAGGTGGGGCTTGGTCTCTTTCTCCAGGCAACAAATGTCAGAACGTGAGGACACAGTCTCAAGCTGTGTCAGGGGAAATATAGGTTGGATACTAGGAGGAAGTTTTTCACAAAAAGACTGATAAAATATTGGAATGGCCTGCCTGGGGAGGTGGGGGAGTCACCATCTCTGGGAATGTTCACAAAAAGACTGGATATGGCACTTGGTGCCATGGGTCAGTTAAGGTGTTTTAGGGCATGGGTTAGACTTGATGATCTTGAAGGTCTCTTCCAACCCAGTCATTCTGTGATTCTGTGAAAGCAGCCCACACCTGAAGTCAACATCTGTGCAGACCAAAAGGCAACACTGTCATCCTTCCTCAGCCCGCTCTCCCTGACCAGGCTGCCTTGCTGTTGGCATGGGTGGTGGGGCAGCAGGGTCATGACATGCACATGCGTCACAATGGCCTCTGGGCACGATGTCACCGCGGGTCACAAAGGCCTGGTGGGCATGGCCGCCTTTCTGCCAGAGGCCTGGTGGTTTCCATGCAGATGTCCCTGGACACAAAGGCCTTCTTAATGCCTTTGCCCCTTGACTTTGCCTACTGTTGTTCCTCTCTCAATGATCTGCAGCTCTCTCTTGTCCCACCTTTGTTCCTCTCCTCAACATCCCCAAGGAAGCTCTGTGCAAAAGTGCCAAAGTGCTTTTCCCACCCAGCCCACCGTGGGTCCCAGCACACAGCGCCAACTTCCTGGAGAAAGTTAATCAGGAAGGCAAATGTGGATATTTTCAGTTCAGTCAGAGAGAAAAAGAGAAGGTTTTCTAACCAGGTGAGAGCCTGGGAGACAGCTGGGAGAGAATGTAAATAATTCTCTAATCTATCTTGTTGTTCACATTGTTTATAGATAGGTTCTGCCACTGTGCGTCATTCACTGCACACCAATGGTGTGAGATGTTTTTACTCTAAGACCAACGAAATCAGTCCGCACGATGTTCTCTATAAATAGAGCGGTGCATTTGAAATAAATCAGAGTTCATTCTCTTTGCCTTTGATTTGGAGTCATTTTTGTTCCCGTCCTGCTCTACAGCGACACCACTTCTTCTGCTTCTGTCCTTCCTAACAAGGCTATTTTCATCCTAGAATCCCCATGAAATGGGAACCCGGAGCTTGTGGAAGTGCCTGAAAGATGCCCTGTTCCTCTGCAGGGACACTGAGGCTGAAACACGAGCCGGAGCCCTCTCTGGGGAAGCCTCCTCCGAGCTGGAATGTGTGCCGTGCTGGGAGAGGAGCAGGAGGGGGAGAATGCTGGGCACTGTGAGGCAGGAGCAGGAGGTTTGGGCCGCAGGACATTCCGTCTGCGCCGTGCCCGGAGCTCTGGGCCTGGCTCCGCGTGCGCTGAGCTCCCGACACTGCGGAGCTCCCCGGGCTGGGCTCAGGTTCCCGCTGGGACTGGGCAGCAGGCTGGACTCCACTGGGATCAGCAGCAGCTGGGAATACCTCTGGGCATCTCCATTTTCTGCTGCTGCTTGGAAGAAACAATGAAGTGTGTCGAGAAGTTCTGGTTTCACTTTCTCCTGGTGTAATTTTTCATTGTATTTGACACTCCAGAAGCGATTTCTGTGATGGCCTCTGTCAGTTGATTCTATTTCAGCAGCAGCAGCAGCAACAGGGCTGTGTTTGAGCACTGCAGATGTGGCCTGTGTGGCTTTAATTCTCCGTGACTTAGTGCTCAGGGACTTGAGAGCATTTCAAGATCTGCTAATCATGATGCCTGTGACAAAAAGTCTGAGTTTTCTGTCACAAAAGCACTCTGGGTAGCACTGACAAAATTGCTGGCCAGCTTCTGCAAATCATTTGTAAGAAGTCATCTTTGATTGTTCCTGTTGGTTCGGTTGTGGGGTTTTTACCCTGTGTTTTATTTTTTTAAGATTGTCCACAAAGGCCATTCCTTGTGCCATTTCTCATTTTGTTTCTCTCTACCTTTGCTGTGGCCCCAGACTGTGTCAATGAAGAGCTGTGCTCTCAGTGGCTTTAAATGAACTAAAGGATCTCCCAGGAACGTTTTCACCAGAGATCCTCCTTTTGTTCCCTCCTCTGAAGCTGCAGCAGCAATGTCTGTGTGCAGAGCTGGGGGCAGATCAGGGCTGGCACAGAAGCCCTGCTCCTGCTGGCCACACCATTCCTGATCCAGGCCAGGAGCCATTGGCCTTCTGGGCCACCTGGGCACACGGCTGGCTCAAGTCCAGCCTGCTGTCCATCAGTCCCTGCAGGTCCCTTTCTGCCTGGCTGCTGTCCAGCCACTCTGTCCCCAGCCTGTAGCGCTGCAGGGGTTGTTGTGGCCAAAGTGCAGGACCTGGCACTTGGTCTTGTTAAACCTCACCGTGTTGGATTTGGGCCCTGGATCCAGCCTGTCCAGGTCCCTCTGCAGAGCCCTCCTAGCCTCCAGCACATCCACACCCACACCCACCTTGGTGTCATCTGCAAATTTGCTGATGCTGGACTCAATCCCCTCATCCAGACCCTCAATGCAGACATTGAAATCCACGCTGGCTGGCTCTGATCCCTCGGCCATCCTGTGGGTGCCCTGTGATGGCACTCAGGGTGATCTGTTCTAGAACCTTGCTGAGCACTGAGGTCAGGCTGACAGGCCTGGAGTTCCCCAGATCCTCCTTCCAGCCCTTCTTGGGGATGGGCTCACACTGGCACCTCCAGTGCTCTGGCACCTCCCTGGTGAGCCAGGACTGATGGTAAATGGTGGAGAGCAGCTTGGGGAGCTCATCCACCAGCTCCCTCATCCCCCTAGGATGGATCCCATCTGATCCCATACACCTGTGAGTATCTGAGTGGCCCAGCAGGTCCCCAGATGCTTCCTCCTGGATTACAGGGGGCTGTTCTGCATTCTGACCCCATCTGCCGACTCAGGAGAACTCTTGTCCTGATGACATCCTGTCCTAATATTGAAAATTGATACAAACAAGGTGTTAAGTAGCTTGGACTTTTCCTTATCTTTAGTTCCTATATTCTCCACTGCATCCAATAAAGAGTAGGGGTTCACCTTATTCCACATTTTGCTATTAATTTATTCATAGACACATTTTTATTATTTTTCACAGAAGTGGCCAGGTTAATCTCTAATTGAGATTACACCTCTTTCTTTTTTTTTTTTTTACTGCATGACCTGACAACAACCATAAACACTTGCTAAGTTGCCTGACCTTCTGTCCAAAGTTAATGCACCCTCTTCTTTCCCCTGAGTTCCCACAAAAGCTCCATGGGCAGTCAGAGCAGTAATTTTCCTCACCAGCTCATCTTTTGCCACACTGGGACAGGCTGCTCCTTCCCCCTTAAGATTACTTTCTTGAAATGTGTCCATCCTCCCTGGACCCATTTGTGTTTAAGGGCTGTTTCCCATTAAAAAAAATCAGTACCTGATTCAGTACTTCCCAAATCAGCATCCTAAATAGGCCAAAGTCTGCCCTTCCTAATTTCAGTGTGGCAGTTTTGTTGCTGCCCCTCCTTCTTTCACAGATCATTGAAAACTTGATTATTTCATGGTCACTGTGCCCCAGGCAGCCTCCGACCCCCACATCTGCCCCCAGCCCTTCTCTGTTTGTGAGCAGCAGGAGACAGAGCTTTCCTTGGGCGTGGAGTGTTACCAAAAATTCGGTAAAAGAGAAAACTCCTTCACACCAATGCAGCATTAAGAAGCAGCATTCTTTATTCAGCTGGGTGCACGGGGGATAGCTCCTCCCAAAGCCGAGCATGCTGAGTGCAGGAAAGTTTCTGTTCATATTCTGTATTTTGCACACATGTTCATTGATTGTCCTGGACTAAACACACATCTGATAATCATTTCCCCAAAATCATTAACATATTTCCCCTCCCCTTCACCCATGCTCTCTTCTGTCCTGGGGGGTCTCTCTGGTGGTCCCTGGTGGTCGTGGACCCCAATGTTCCAGGGGGCCTGGCTGAGCTGGCAGGACACTGAGGCTGGTGAACTTCCAGTTCCCCTTCTGACACAATGGGCATTGTGTGGTTTCCATAGGCCTGGGGTTTTGGACAACAAGCTCCAGGTGTCAGCTCACCTGGTGGAGACAATTTATCATCTGGTAACATGAGGTCACAGAGTGGGCTATGACATTACAGAGTGGATTATGTGACGTCATCGAGCAGCTACGGCATCACAGATTGCCTCTATGACATCACAGAGCTGGCTGTGACATCATAGGGCAGAGGTCTGACATCACAGAGTAGACCATGACATCAGAGACCAGCTGTGTGACATTAGACAATGGGCTGTGACGTCACAGAGCAGGCTGTGACATCACAGAGGGGCTGTGTGACATCCCAGGAGGGCTGTGTGAGGTCACTGGGTTGGTCACTCCGCCCCAGCTCCCCCTCACAGTTTCTCCCAACAAGTCCAATGCTGTTCATGCCCAGCAGGGGCCCTGTGCCCTGGTATCCCCCCAGTCCACCTGGAGCCACAGCCTCCACCAAAGGATGTTCCACAGGATCCCCCCCAGAGCCTGACATGGGGACAAGGGGCCAGGGCTGTGTGACCAGGACATCAAGGACGTGGATTATCCAGGTCCCTGTGGCCTGGGTTGGGTTCCCCAGGGCAGGAAAGATGTCTGGCAGCTGGAGCAGGGTTAGGGAAGGGCCTCCAAGGTGGGGCTGGAGCCCTTGGGCTGTGAGCAGAGGCTGAGGGAGCTGGGCTTGTCCAGCCCAGAGCAGGGAAGGCTGAGGGGCTCCTCATCCCAGCCTGGCAGTGCCAGCAAGGAGGGGATGGAGAACACAGATCCAGGCTCTTCACGGGGGGCCTGGTGGGAGACAGAAGCCAATGGGTGGAAGGGGAAAGAGGGGAGATCAGCCAGGTCAGGAGGAGATGAAATTACTCAGGCTGGTTTCAGCATTTCCTCAACAGCAAAAGCAGCCTGACCTCCCTTCTCCATCCACCACTGACAGCTTTTCAAATGAGGAATTGTTTGTGCTGTTTTGCACCACTCCAGGACGAGCATCCTGATACAAGAACTTAATTGTGTTTATTATCTATCACAAGACCACCTTTGTCTAAAATCTGGTTTTGTATGGAAATCACTTGTGCATAGTGGACTCATCAGACACTGCTGGGACGTTGCACATAGCTCAGGGAAGAGTGTGATTGTTATTAAATTGTGTCCTGTTCGACCATGGTCTGTTGGCCATGAAGAGAAACTTTCTGTGCCTCTGACTCTCACCAGTTCCTGACCCCCAAAGGACACAAACCTGATGAGTTGTGGTTCCCACTCCAGTGGTGGCGCTTGGACCTCCCTCCATCCCCAGAGCAGAGCTCCCTTGTCCCAGAAAGTCCCTGGCAATGCAGGGATGAAGGAAACAGGACAGGCTGTGGGGATCAGGGGCAGGGCACGGCCAGGGATTTGGGGTGGTTGTGAGCCCAGGGCAGGACCCGGCCCTTGGCCTTGGTGAACCTCATCCAATTGTCCTGGGCCCATGGCTCCAGCCTGTCCAGATCCCTCTGCAGAGCTTCCTGCCCTCCAGCACAGCCACACTCCCACCCAGCTTGGGCTCACCTGGAACTGACTGAGGGTGCCCTCGATGGCCTCGTCCAGATCAGCAATAAAGAGATTTCACTGACCTGGCCCCAGTCTTGAGCCCTGGGGACACCCCTGGGTGTGACTCCATTCCTCAGCTGCTCTGAGTGCCAGGGGCTGGATGAGGGAAATGGTGGGGAGGGTCTAGGGACAAAGTGTGATTGATTGCCAGCCATGAAGGTTCTTGATTTTCACATTAATTCAGACTGCATTAGAAGATGTTTGGGGTCAATATCAATTGGACATTGCTGATATCCATCTATAAACATCCCTCTGTGTCTCGGGCAGCTCCTTCTCCAAGGAAAGCAGGGGGGAGTTGGAGCCAAGCAGCTGAAACCTGCAGGTGCAGCCTGGGCTGGAGGGAGCCTGGGCTGGAGGGAGCTCAGATTTGCACAAGGCTGCTCTGAGTGCCAGGGCTTGGATGGGGGAGATGGTGGGGTGGGGGTAGGGACAGAGTCTGACTGATTGTCAGCCATGAAGGGTCTTGATTTTCCTATCTGTTCCAACTGCATGAGGAGGTACTTGGATTCAGTGTCAATTGGAGAGTGCACATATCAATGTATTAACAGGGAAAAAAAACCAAAAAACAACAGGACCTAAAAAATCTTTTCTCACTGTCTTTTTAAATGTAGTGTATTCACTTGGAATAGGCTTCTGAAATTGGTCTAATTAACCACAAATTATTTGAACACTTACATTATTCCCAGAGGCTTGGCTTGTTAATCTGTTCTGAATGTTAATGAGCCCTGGGACACTGAATTCCTGAACTGAAGAGCTGAAGGCTGAAGAAGCCTCTGGAGCAGTAAAATTCAGCAGCAGCCTCCAAGTTGCTGAGGATGTCAGCAGCCCCCACTGAGGCCATCCCTGCCCAGGGACCGTGGGGGAATGGGCAGACAAGGAGAGCGTCCCTGGGGCTGGGGCAGCAGAACTCAGAGGCACCAGCGGCTCCAGCTGGGAAATGGAGTGTGGAATGTGGCTGTGAAAGCCCTGCCTGGGCTGTGCCAAGCAGGACACACAAGCCCTGACTCCCATCCCACAGACAACTCTCTCAAGGAAACATTTAAGAGGAATTACAATTGTTTCTGTATCCTGTGTTGGATGCACTGGAGAAATACCAACAAGAGATTCTCCGGAGCTCCAAACAACAAAACAGCCTTAACTGGCAACTTTAGAAAACCAGAGAAACTTTGGTAAAAGGTTTAGCATGACATTCAATCAACAAAAACACTTCTCAGAGCATTACCTTGGCCCATTCAACTTCACAGACTATTGGCTCATTCAATTTTAAGTTAATCAACATTTGCACGAGGACCAAAATAGAAGAAATAGACACAGAAAGAAAGAAAGACAAAAAATATACAGAGAAGCACACACAGAGCTACCAGCTCATGGATTGCAGCAGTGTTCAGATAGAAATTCCAAGAGGAGGTAGTGTCAAGATGTGTGCTTGCCTTGTGCTCAGCCTTAAATACCCCTTGGTGTTCCTGGGCCCTTTCCCCAGGTGGGACTTGGGGTCATTTGGTCACTCAGGAGCTGGGCTGGGGGCTCCAGAGGTGGCTGTGGAGCATTGCCTGTGCTGTGCCAGGGACTGGCAGACACTGCTGGGCTGGGATAGAGGCTCTGGGGGGATTGGGGTTCCAGGGCAGGGCAGGGCTGGGGTTCCAGGGCAGGGCAAGGCTGGACCTGCCCCTTCCTCCCCCACACATGAAATGTTTCCAGCCAACAATCTCCTCCAGTCTGTCACAACAGGCAGTGTTGGAGGTGAAATCCCAATTGTGGCCATGGGCACCTGGACGAGAAGGACAGTTCTTTTCCATAGCAATGAAAGCCCCAGGTCTCAGCTCATTTCTGGTTTGATTGCCTGGATTCTGTTTGGTTTTGTTGTTGCTTTGTTTCCTTGGTGTGCCTGCAGTGTCCAGTCAGGAGCAGAGTGACTCTTGCCAAGGAACTTTGTGGTGCTGTCGCTTAATATTAAATCTGGTTTTTGCTGATCCCTTGCTGGGGATTTTTTCAGCGCTCTCAAGACCTCGTTGGTAACAGGGTGAAGGAGCCCTGGCCCAGGCTCTGGCCCTTGGGGACACGGGGACGCTGTTGGGGAGTTCCTGTCCCCCTGTCCCACCCCCCACAGCCCCAGCCCCCGTCCCCGTGTCAGGCTCTGGGGTCGATCTCATGGAACATCCTCTGGGGGAGGCTGCGGCGCCGGGGGCGGGGGGACCCAGGGGGACAGGGGACCCCGCTGTGCACGAACAGCGTTGGACTTCTCTGGGGGAACTGGGAGGGGGGTCTGGGGTGGAGTGACCTCCCCAGTGACCTCACACAGCCCCGGTGATGGCACACAGCCCCTGTGGTGTCACACAGCCCACTCTGAGATGTCACCCTGTGATGTCATACAGCTGCTCTGTGATGTCACAGAAGACTGTGAGATGTCACAATGTCACCCTGCAATGTCACTATTTGTTCTTTGGTGTCACAGCCTGCTCTATGACATTACACAGCCACCCGGTGATGTCACAACCCACTCTCTGTTGTCACAGAGCCACCCTCTATGATGGCAGGATCTGCTCTATTGCCTTATACCCTTCTCTGTGATGTCACAGCCTGCCCTGTGATGTCACAACCCCCTCAGTGATGTCACAAAACCCTCCCTGTGATGTCATGCTGCCACTCTGTAATGTCACAGCACACACTTTGACCTCACTGCCTGCTCTATGATGTCATACAGCCATGCCATGATGTCACAGCCTGCTCTGTGATGTCACACAGTCCCCTCTATCATGCCATAGATGCTTGATGACCTCACACAACACACTCTGTGATGTCATAGCCCAATCTGTGACCTCTCACAACCCACTCTGTGCTGTCACACAGCCCCTCTCTGACATCACAGCTGCTCTGTGCCTCCGTGACACAGCCACAGAGGTGCTGCTGTGACACAGCCCCCTCTGGGACATCCCACAGCCCCTGCCGGTGCTGAGCCCCTGTGAGCTCGGTCTGTGCCCTGCTCGTGTCCCTGGGGTGCCCTGGCAGTGCCCCAGCCCTGCTGGGCTGCGCACAGGAGCTGCTCCTGGCCAGAGCTGTCCCTCTGCAGCGCTGCCCTTGCCAGGAGCTGCCTCTGGGCCAGGAGCCCGGCCCAGCTCAGCAGCACAGACACAGCACCAGGACTTTAATGACCTCTGGGGCCGTGGTGCTGTTTGCATCAGACCCAGTCCCTCAAAGTGTGCTCAAAGAGCTTCTCAAGTACTCAAAAAGTCAGATTCAAATTCCAAATTTCTTTAACTGTAAATGGGTTCCACTCAAGGACACAATTCATATCAAAGTGTCCCCAGGCCCCAGGCAGAGCAGAGAACTGGAGGCGCTGATGACAGGTGGGGACAAACAAGGGAAAGGTGTCTCTGGTGCTGAGCAAACCTGGATGTGTTTCAGGAATGCAAAGGGCCAAGGCTGAGCCCCAGCCTCTGGCAAGGCAGATCCTGTCCCTCCCTCGTTGCTCAGGGCTCTTCCCGGGATGGACACTGGGATGAGGGGATGTGCAATGCCAAGGGCAGGACCATGGGGCGGCCACTGCCAGGCTGCTGAGCAGGGACAAGGAGGCCATGAGGCCCCAGGGCTGCAAGGGTCACTTGTCCCCTCGTGGCCTCAGGCCCAGGGCCAGCAGCCACGGCCAAAGGGCTGCACAGGTTGGCTCTGTCAGGGCCTTGCAGCTGCTGCATATCCCTGTGCCCTGTGCAGCCCAGGCTGTCCTGCGGTGTCCCTGCCCTGGCCTCTGTCCCTGCAGGCTGTCGTCATCCCCCGGCTGCCCCACCTCGCTGGCCCCTTCCTTGGCTGACAGCTCTGCCTCCTGCCTGCCCCTGCCTGGCCACACAAAGCCTTGGCCTTGAGACCCAAAGGGTTCATTCCATTTTTACCGTGCCTGTGAAGTTTCAGCACAGGAACAAGGCATGCAGGGGCTGCTTTCCCAGCAAGGATGGCTGGAAGACAAGAAGAAGACATCTGGCTCAAGGGTGCAGTGATAGAGAAAACAAGGACTGAATCTGGGAACTCGGGGTGAGATTTATGGAAATGGGTAAATTGTGATTGGCATTTAGTGACTGTATATGAGCAACACACTTGGTAGAATTACATGTCCACGTCAGGTTAGGAGTTATCCCTCACTGGGCCTCAGGCCTCAATAAATGATCCCTTCTTAAATAGCAAATTAGTGTTAAGGAACCTCATTCTGACATTTCTTGTTTCAGAAACACGTGGCTTTTGCTCCTCTCTTCTACCTGCGAGCTTCCTGGGCAGGGGCAATTCTTCCAATTGCCTCGGCGAGGCTCTGGCTGGAAAGGGCAGTGAGCAGATGGATTTAGCTTCTCCTGGCAGCCCCTGAGATGCCAGTTGTCATTTGTGTGCGCCGAGGATTCCACTTCAGACTCGGAACTTGCGCAGCTGCTCCTCGGGTGCTGCTCGCACGCAGGCACAGCGGTGCTGCAGCAGCTGTCCCACACACAGGGAGGGCTCTGCAGCCTCCCCAGGGCCACCAAGGAGCGCGGGAGGGAACGTGCCCGGCACCTGCTGCAGGACCGTGGGGCTGCGGGGCATCCTTGGGTCTCTTGGATGGGGGAGGGAGCGGGGCAAATGGAATCCAGATGAGACAGGGATCAGACAGCCCCACGCCAGGCAGCGTTTTCTCCTCTGAGAGCTCCTCCGAGCTGAGCGAGCTGGTGAAGCCTGCGGAGCAAATGAGACCCGGGAGTGAGGGAAAGGCTGGCTGGGAAGGAGTCAGATAAACCCGTGTGGGCATTTCCCTTTCCAAGGGGCTCCTGGGCAGACAAAGGAGACAAAGGAGACAAGAAGGAGGCCCCACCTCACGACATTCCCTTTTTTCCTTCAGGAGCTCTATTGCAGTCACTGAATACAAGAGTTGACTTGATCCCCTTGATGCCAGGGAGCACCAAGAGCTTGAACCTCGCTGGAGTCCAGCCCTGCCTGCCTATCACTGAGCAGAGGGAAAGATGAAGAACCTGGGCAGGGCTTGAGCCAAATTGGCATTTTGCCACTTCTGATTTCCTCCCAGCTTTTGCAGCAGGGCGACAACCCCATGGCTGCAAACCACTCCCTTTTGCAAGGCAGACATGGACCTCGCTGGTAGCTCAGGGCTCTTGAAGGGGCTGCTGCAGTTGGCACCAGGAGCTGTTGTTGAACTTTTCCCATTGCTTAACCCCCCCCCTGCCAAATGCCATCAAGTGGCTGAGGAAGGACACAAAAAGATTAGCCTTGAGGAAGGGAGGCCAAAACCTTGGAAAAGGATGAAAAAAATGCTGTGATCGTGATGATGACAAAAAAAAAAAACAATTTATTTTTGACAGCAAACGAGCACCCGCCGCCCTCCAGCCCTCCCAGACTGGCAGGCCGAGCGGAGCCATTTCCATGGCATGAGGTGCTGGCAGCCTGCGGAGAGAAAACAGAGAGCCACGGTCAGTCACAGAAGGCTCCTGTCCCCCTGTCCCACCATGACCTGGGCCCGGGCCAGGCTGCTGGCTGTGCTCAGAGCCCAAACCTCCCGAGCCATTCTCTGTTTGGAGAGAAGGGCAGCGTGGCAGGCCACGTTCCACCTCCTCCGCTTAAGCACAGCACAGCAGCCTCCTCAGCAGCTGCCAGGGTGGGATGCCCGTGTGCCCTCTGCCCTCTGCCCGAAGCCCTTCTGCCAGCCCAGCTGTGGAGCCGGGTGCCGCTCTGGAGACCTGCTGCCAGGAGAGGAGCCGATCCCGCACGAGGTCCTCGTCCTTCTTGAAGGGGATGTCCCCGCAGACCGTGGCCCCTGGGGTAGCGCTGGCACTGGAGGTGCTCCACGGAGAGTGCAGGCTCTTCCCTATCCGGTCCAGGGACCAGGTGTAATCTTCCTGGGAAAACAAAGAACAAATGCATGAAATCAATTCAAAACAAGACCTGGAAACAAGAAGAAGCTACAAAGCCTGTCACCGTTTCACGGGCCTGAGGAGGGTCTGACCACTCCATGCGAGAATTAAACCTGTCCATGGGTGGGGAAAAACCCCACCTTTCCCGCCCGTGAACGCACCCGTTCCTCAAGGGCCTGCAAAGCAGATCAGCTGGGGCACGGCTTCGGAACCCGTCCCCCTCTGCTGCCCCCATCCACATGGATGGATGCTTTGTCAGGCTGGCTGCCCCCGCCCCAGCCCATGCCAGGCTGGCTGGCAGAAGCTGTCAGAAAGGCCAGGAGCCGGCTCCCCTTCCACTACACCCGTCCCCTGCCCCACCAAAAAGCAGCTTGGCGGCCGGGCAAAAAATTAATATTCCCCAGTGCCGCCGAGCGGGGAACCTGCGGCGCGTGGCCAGCCCGAGCCCTGCCATGCCTGGAAGCACGAGCATCCCCCCGCCCCTGCGCCGGCTGGGGACTCATCTTGATTTCATCGGGGCGCAGAGCGTGTCCTCCAGGAAGGGGCCGCAGCCAAAGCCACTCGGCTTTGCCCCGCCAGCGGCCAGCTCGAGGATGGTGTTCCCAGCTCCACGTGGTGCTCCAGAAGAACACGCCAGCTGTGCCTCGGCTTGCGGGCTCATCTCGATGCCATTGAGCTGCCGGGGGATGTTTCCCCTGTTCCAGTCCGTGGCACCTTCACCGCACTGCCACCCCTTCTCCAATGGGACGGGGAGCACTGAGCCGCTCCCTCCACAACTCGCCGGGGACCAGCGGAAGCATCTCCTCAGCTGCGCTCTCTCCTCCGGGCTGCGGCCGCAGGGAAACGCTCCGGGGTTTTCTTGGAGTGCCACGAGACGCGTGCAGCGGGTACTTGCTGGGCTCCTGGATCCTACTGAGCAGAGGGATGGATCTCTGCTGTCTCCTGGGCCAGGCAGGGCTCCTGCAGCCAAGAATGCTCAAAAAGGTCTTCCAGTGATGGCCTGTCTGCGGGCTCCAGGGATAAACACCACCTGATGAGGTGCTGGCACCCTGCAGAGAGAAACCAGAAACCGCCACTCAGCGAGACAAGGCTCCTGTCCGTGCTCGTGCTCTCCCACATTCCACGGTGCCCAGGCCACACTAGGAGTGCTCGGAGCTGCAGCCAAAAGCTTCCCACTGATCCTCCCTTCCGGAGGAGAGCAGCACAGAGGCACACGTGCCACCTCCTCCAGCTAACCCAGGAGATCAACCGCCTCACTAGCTGCTGGAGCGGGACGCTTCTGTGCCAGCTGCCCCCTCCCAACCCCGTTCTTCCTCCTGAGCCTTGAAGGCGCATCCCCACCTTGAGACACCCGGGGTGGGAAGAAGAGCTGGCCCCGGACGATGTCCTTGTTTGTATGGAAAGGAAGGTCCCCGCAGACCAGGTCATAGAGCAGGATGCCCAGGGACCAGATGGTGGCTGGCTGGCCATGGTAGCAGCCAAAGAGGATCCACTCCGGTGGGCAGTACTCCGGCGTTCCTATGGGACAAGGGCACAGCTCATCAGGCCCATGCTGCTCCCTCCCTCCCTCCCAGCCAGCTCCCGTTTCACAACAGCCAGCCCCTGCCCCGCCGAAAAGCAACTTGGCTGCAGCCGGCTGAAGAAGGATTCCCCCTCCTGCCCTCCCTCCCTCTTCCCCCTCTGCCAGCAAAGGGGGGAACCTCCGCTGCCCGGCTGGGCCCGGCTTTGGGCTCACCTGACATCCGGGTGTAGAACGTGTCCTGGAGGATCGTGCCGCAGCCGAAGTCGATGAGCTTGGCCTCGCCCGTGGCCAGGTCGACGAGGACGTTCTCGGCCTTGATGTCGCGGTGCAGGACGCCGCGGCTGGTGCAGTGCCGCACGGCCTCCAGCACCTGGCAGAACAGCCCCCGCGCCACGGGCTCCGTCAGGAACCCCCGCTCGGCCAGGAAGTCCCAGAGGTCCTGACAGCGCTGCGGACGCTCCATGACCAGCGCGAAGCCGTCGGGCAGCTCGAACCAGTCCAGGAGCCGCACGACGCCGCGAAAGCCAGGGCACGACACCATCCACAGCAGTGCCAGCTCCATGGGCACAAGGGCGCCGTTGTGCTGCGGGGGGACCGCGATGCCCTCAGCGGGGCCGATGCTGCGCCGCGCCTTGGGCACCCCCTGCACGGCCCCGGCGCCGCTGGCCATTTCCCGGCCCGGGACGCTGCGCGGCCCCCGCTCACTCCCCGCTCGCTGCCCTCGCAGCGTTCCGGCTGCCACCCTGCCGGGCCTCGCCTCAGCCCCGCCCGGCACGCCCCGCCGGCTTCTCCCGCTGGCCCCGCTCACTCACCAGCCGCGCCCACTCCGAGATGCGATCGCGGCGCACTCGCTTGATGGCCACCTACAAACCAAGGCGAGCGCCGGGCTGAGCTCTCCGACCGCCGCCCGCCGCCCGTCGCCCCCTCCGCTCCGGCCCCGTCTCTTACCGGGGCGCCGTCGGCGAGCCGGGTCCCGGAGTAAACGCTGCCGCAGCCGCCGCTCCCCAGCAGCGGGCCCTCCCGGTAGAGCTGCTCCAGGGGAGGCTTCTCCGCCCGTGCGGGCGGCACCGCGCTCCCGCTCTTCTGCCCCGGGAACCCGACCGCCCGGCGCGCTGCTGCTTGCCGAGCCGCCCCGGGCTGCAGCGGCTCGGGGCCGGCGGCCGAGCCGAGCAGCAGGGGAGCTCGGAGCAGGGAAGCTGCCGGCGACGCTGTCGGGGCCGGGGCGGGCGCGGGGCGGCAGCGGGGCGGCTGCGGGCGGAACCGCGGGAGGGGCTTGGTTTGGGGCCGGGGCCTCGGCCGGGGCCGGCCCAGAGCCCGCGCCAGGCGGAGCCAAAAGACCGCGCTGCTCCGCCAGCACCAGAGCGAGAGGCACTTCCAGCAGCGCCACAGCCAGGTCGGAGAGAGCCCGGCCGAGGCGGCTCCGCGGCGGGACGGGCAGGGCCGGGCACGGGGCGGCCCCGCCGAGCGGCGCCTTGCGGGACGCGGCATGAGCCGGGCTGGGAGAGGCAGAACACGGACGGGACGGGACGGGAATAGAGTGAGTGTGAGAGGGACAAGGGGATGGGGAGCGAGTGGAAACTCGAGCGGAAAACCGATCGAGAGAAGCGCTGCTACTGCTGCTGCTGCTGCTGCTGCTGCTGCTGCTGCTGCGGAACCGCCGGAGCTCGCGAACGTTCCTCCGTTGCCTCCGCGAACCCAACGGAGGAGCCGCCGCGAGCCCCGCGGAACGAAAGACACTAACGAACAAATAAAACCCCAAAGTAATTCCTATTAGAGAAGTAACCAAATCAAACAATGTAGCAATAAAGAAGCCTGTTGGCTTGTGGCTTCTTTCTTCTTTGGCTGAGACGAAGCATTTCATGGGGAAGAATTGCCTCTTCAGGCACTTTATCAAGTGTGGACAGGAGTGGAGCATTTAACTGTCATGTAGGAAAGGGAAATCGTATCAGTAATGTCATCTCTTTTCATCCTCTGTTGAGACAATTGCAGGCTGCCAAAAGACATGGTCTGCAATGTGGAACTTGGGGCCAAGATCCTTTTTCTGCCAGGGGATGAGTAGGGGAAGTATCCCAGAATCGTGGAGTCGTGGCAAGGTTTGGTTTGGAAAGGATCTGAAAAATCACACGGCTGCAACCCCCCTGCTGTGGCTGGGGACCCCTTGCACTAGCCCGGCTTGTCTAGAGCTCCTGGCCTTGAACACTGTCAGGGATGGGACAGCCACACCTTCTCTGGGCAACCTGTTCCAGGAGAGACTTTTTTCTGAATTCCTTACCTAAACCGACTCTCTTTCCACCTGGATCCATTCTCCCTTGTGCTGTCCTTGCCTGCCCTCATACAAAGTCCCTGTCCAGCTTTCTTGTAGCTTGCCCTCAGGTAATGGAAGGCCACAGTTGGGTGAAGCCCAAGTCCCTTGGCCAGGCTGAAGAAGCCGAGCTGTGTCAGCCTTTCCTTGCAGGAGAGGACTGTTATAGATACATATTATAATAGTGGCTTTTGCAAATATTAAAATCGAATTTATATGTGCGATGTTAAAGTTACTTTGTGACAAAGACATAGTTTCTAATTTTGTTGTTAATTAAGCTTAGACACAGTAGTGCAATAGCTGATAGAAGTATGCCTGTGTTAAAATGCCTGCTTGGATGGGATAACATCCAATGAACACAGGATGAGCACACCTGTACAGATCTGCCAACCATCAGCACTCACCGTCTGAAGGCAGTGCGAACCAAGGCCCGAACTGGAAGTGATAAAGAGAAGGAGCCAAAGCCCAGCCAAGGAACACGCATGCTCTGAAAAGGCAGACCCAAGGAGGGGCCATGTGAAATAGCTCCTGGAAAATGTAAACTCGTTGATGGGCATGCATAAGGGGCTATGAATATGCAACAGGCTGGTGTAAGGGAAAAGGTATTTAAGGGGGATCCCCGAAGGTAACAGGGTGGTCTTGGCTGAGTGCCAAGATGCACCCGGCCATAAATAACCTTTGCTCCATGGTCCTTGTCTCCCATTGTCCTTTATTAAACTTTTTACAATTTCACAGGAGAGTGAACGTTTTTTTCACATGGGCTACACATGCTTATACCCAATTCTAGGAGGACTAGTATATTTTTACTACAATGATTGGGTTAATCATCACAAACAAACTTATCCATTTTGCAACATGTCTTGCTCATAGAAGTCGATTCAATCTTCTTTCTTGATTCAGTCTTCTTGCAGTCTTCAAAGCTCTGTTTGTTCTTGCCAAGGCATTCTGATTATCAAATCTGTTATGCCAATCAGGTCCAAAGTTCATCAACTCACTGCTGTCCTGGCAGCATGGCTGTGTCTCCGCAAGGAGGGAAACACTGACCGAGAGGATTACAGTAAGGTGAAGGTAGCCTCAGCCTCCCGTGACCGAGCTGCCGGGTATGATCTGTCAGATCCCCTTGAAGGAACCTCTAGTATGAATGCCCAGGGAAGAAAGGATAACCAGGGCTAGAGGGGCCCTGCCTCGAGCCAGGGAGAAGCCCGGGAAAACCGGATCTTTGGTCAGTGTGGATCCGATGGCCTGGCACATCAGAGCCACAGAAATATGAAACCTTAGCTGGCACTGGAGCGCAGTGTACCCTGACACCATCGGGACATACCCAGGACGGCCCCCAGTGAGTCTGGGGGGTGCTGGGGGGCTTTGGGTGATTTTTGGGCTTTGGGGGATTTTGTTTGGAGTTTAGGGGGAATTATTGAGGATGGTGTGCAGACTGGGTTCCCAGTCACAATGCTGCATTGTTCGGGACTGCTCCCAGCATGGCATTGAACTCCAGAACATTTCCAAGCAGATTATACTGGGAGCACAGGAAGTCAAGGGCTGCATAAATGGGAAAATCCTGTTTTTTTATTTTACTGCTCTGGGTTGCCTGGATGGGAAATTGCACATAGATATTCATCTCTCAGTTCAGGCTGAGAAAAATAGAAAAAAATTCTCTCAGATATTAATAAACCAGGCAAGGACAGAAATCAGCACAGGGCCCCTCACAGGCAGCATCAGTGTCGCTTTTCCAGCCTCCTCAGGGTTGTTCTGGTGTTGCCATCAGAGCCTGCAGAGCCAGAGCTGGGAGGGGTCTGCAGGGCAGAGCTGAGCCCCCAGGGCTGGGCTGGGCTCTGGCAGCACTGGCAGGGCCCAGCCCTGGGCACAGGGAAGCAGCTGCTGGCAGGGCCAGCTCCAGGCAGCAGAGCCTGGGCAGGCACTGGGGGGAAGGTGCCCCCAGGCTGTGCTGGGATATTTGAAGTCCTCTCCAAACCCAGCTATTCCATGATCACTTTTTTTACAGATCCCGATGCCAAGGCACCACAAATGTCCAACAGCAGCTCCATCAGCCTCTTCTTCCTGCTGGCACTGGCCCACACGCGGCAGCTGCAGCTCCTGCACTTCTGCCTCTTCCTGGGCATCTCCCTGGCTGCCCTCCTGGGCAACGGCCTCATCATCAGCGCCGTAGCCTGCAGCCACCACCTGCACACGCCCATGTTCTTCTTCCTGCTCAACCTGGCCCTCAGCGACCTGGGCTCCATCTGCACCACTTTCCCCAAAGCCATGCACAATTCCCTCTGGGACACCAGCACCATCTCCTGCTCAGGATGTGCTGCTCAGCTCTTCTTCTTTCTGTTCTTCCTCACAGCAGAATATTTCCTGCTCACCATCATGTGCTGTGACCGCTGTGTTTCCATCTGCAATCCCCTGCACTACGGGACCCTCCTGGGCAGCAGAGCTTGTGCCCACACAGCAGCAGCTGCCTGGGCCAGTGCCTTTCTCTATTCACTGCTGCACACGGCCAATACATTTTCCCTGCCCCTGTGCCAGGGCAATGGCCTGGGCCAGTTCTTCTGTGAAATCCCACAGATCCTTAAACTCTCCTGCTCAAATTCCTACCTCAGAAAATTTGGGCTCATTGCAGTTAGTGCCTGTTTGGTATTTGGTTGTTTTGTGTTTATTGTTTTCTCCTATGTGCAGATCTTCAGGGCTGTGCTGAGGATCCCCTCTGAGCAGGGACGGCACAAAGCCTTTTCCACCTGCCTCCCTCACCTGGCCGTGCTCTCCCTGTTTGTCCGCACTGGGGCATTTTCCTACCTGAAGCCCCCCTCCATCTCGTCCCCATCCCTGGATCTGGCCCTGTCAGTTCTGTACTCAGTGGTGCCTCCAGCCCTGAACCCCCTCATCTACAGCCTGAGGAACCAGGAGCTCATGGCTGCACTGTGGACACTGATGACTGGATACTTTCAGGAAACATTGAACTGCTGGCCAGTTTCTGTAAATCACTTGTAATACAAGTCATCTTTGATACTTCGTGTTGGTTTCTTTTTGGACGTTCTTTTTCTTTGTTTTGTTTTTTAAATATTGTCCACAAATAAATGTAACTGTTTTTTCCATTTCTCATTTTGTTTCTCTCCACCTTCCCTGTGGCTATAGACTGTGTCAATGAGGCGTTGCGATCTCAGAGGCTTTAAAGGAACTCAAGGATGTCCCAGCAAAGTTTTCTGCAGAGATGCCCTTTTGTTGCCTTCCCTGGAGCTGCAGCAGCAATGTCTGTGTGCAGAGCTGGGGCAGATCAGTGCTGGCACAGCAGCTGTGCCCAGCAGCAGCAGCAGCACTTGGTGTTGCCAGTGCTGCTCCCGTGGCCCTGCCCCGCTGCCCTGGTGGCCCTGGTGTTGCTGCAGGGCCTGAGTGCTCTCGGGGCCGGGCACAGTCCTGGGGGTGGCAGTGCCGGGGCTGCAGCAGGGACAGGCCATGGGCACTGCTGGGGCAGCGCTGACGCCTCAGGCAGGGCCTGGGGGCTGCAGGCTCCTTGCCCAGGCTCTCTCAAGGACACGGCCAGGCCAATGCTCAGCACAGAAAACCCCCGTGTGCAGCCCCAGGCTGGCCTTGGGCAGGCTGGGGGCTAACAGCATGGCTGGTGCTCTGCAAGGGCCCTGGGGGAGACGGGAAGGAGCAGCAGAGCAGCAGGGGCTGATCCATCCCCAGTGCGCTGGACAGCCCAGGGCAGCGTCCCAGAGCGTCCTCATGGAGCTGCCAACAACATCCCCCCTCTGCAGCCCTGGCCTCTCCCCCAGCTCACACAGGTGCCCCATCCTTGCAGGCACAGCCACGGCAGCGCTGGCTCAGGAGCCCCTGTTTGCATTGCACACAGCAGGCAGGAGCACCCCATGCTGCTGCTGTGGGGACATGAACCTGAGCGAGCACAAATGCCAGCAGCCCCTGGGGCCAGGAAGGGCTGGGAGACGCCAGGGAAACCACTCAGCTTTGTTCTGGCCTCTGCAGCCAGCCACAAAGTTTGTTCCTATCAGCTGGGAGTTTCCTGTCCCACTGCAGACGCTGTTGCTCAGAGCCAGCACTGCCTGGCAGCCACCCCCAAACTGCCCTGATCAGTTCCTTGGCTTCTCCTTTGCTTTCTTTACTCTTCCCTGGTCCAGATTTCTTCCTGTTGCCCACCCCTGTTCCCTCCCCTGCAAACAGCCCATCCCTGTTTGCCCTTTCCTCTCTGGCCCCACTCCCCGTTGCAGTTCCTGACTTGGCACCATGGGAACGGCCCTTGGGGAGCAGGATCATCCCACAAGTGCTGCAGGAATTGTCTGCAGGCTCCTGCAGTGCCTCGTGCTGCTCCCTTGCCAGAGGCACCCCAGGCCAGGGGGGCACATCTGGGCTGCTGTGTCTGGCTGTGGGGCTGCCTGTTCTGGGCAATGAGGAGGGGCTGCAGAGGCTCTGCAGGACTGACAGGATGGGCTTTGGGGCTGTGAGGAGAAGCTGAGGGACCAGGGCTGCTGGAGCTTCTGAAGAGGAGGCCCAGGGCTCCTCCTGCAACTGCTCCCAGGGTGGTTTCAGAGAATCACAGAATCAGCAAGGCTGGAAAAGACATTGGAGATCATCAAGTCCAACCTGTGCCCTGACACCGCCTTGTCTCCCCTGAGCCTCCTCTTCTCCAGGATCAACAACCCCAGCTCCCTCAGCCGCTTCTCACAGGACTTGTGCTCCAGACCCCTCACCAGCCTTGTTGCCCTTCTCTGGACACACTCCAGCCCCTCCATGTCCTTCCTAAATTGGGGGGCTCAGAACTGGACACAGCACTCGAGGTGCTGCCCAACCAGTGCTGAGCACAGGGGAAGAATCACTGCCCTGCTCCTGCTGGCCACACTGTTCCTGGTCCAGGCCAGGAGCCACTGGCCTTCTGGGCCACCTGGGCACACGGCTGGCTCATGTCCAGCCTGCTGTCCATCAGTCCCTGCAGGTCCCTTTCTGCCTGGCTGCTGTCCAGCCACTCTGTCCCCAGCCTGTAGCGCTGCAGGGGTTGTTGTGGCCAACGTGCAGGACCCGGCACTTGGACTTGTTAAACCTCACCTGGTTGGATCTGGCCCCTGGATCCAGCCTGTCCAGGGCCCTGTGCAGAGCCCTCCTACCCTCCAGCAGATCAACACCCCCAGACAACTTGGTGTCACCATGGTTCCATGAGGCTCCAGAGTATCCCAATGGTGTCCATGATTCCCTGAGGCCTCCCAGTGTCGCAATGTCCCTTTGGTTCCATGGGACCCCTTGGTGTCACCAAGTCCCTTGGATCCTTGTGCCCTGCAGTGTCACAATGGCACCGTGGTGCCCCAGGGCCCTGCAGTGTCACAATGGATCCTTGGTTCCATGAGGTCTGGCAGGGCAGCAATGCTCTCCTTGCTTCCCGCTGTCTCCCACACCTCCCACTGTCAGGCTATAGAAGGACACCTGGCTGATGAAGGGAGTGGGAGTGGGTACCTACTTGAGGAGGTAATAATAAAAATCCCTCCCAACCCCCTCTCCCAAGCCAGGTGCCACTTCAGATTCTGTATGATCCCCTGGATCTGGAGAGTCGGCCAGATGGTTTCGAAGAAAATTATCTGCCCAGTGAGCCTCCCAATTATGATTCATCTGTGAGACAGATCAGCACCTCTAACATCAAAAAGGAAAGAAGGGTAATCGTGGTGGGTGACTCCCTCCTGAGGGGAACAGAGGGCCCCATATTTCAACCAGACCCACCCCACAGAGAGGTCTGCTGCCTCCCTGGGGCCCGGGTACGGGATATCACTGACACACTGCCTGGGCTGATTCAGCCCTCTGATTATTGCCCACTGCTGGTACCCCAGGCTGGCAGTGATGAGATTGAAAAGAGAAGTGTCGGGGCAATTAAAAGGGACTTTAGGGCATTGGGTCAGGTGGTTAATAGGACAGGGGCACAGACAGTTTTTTCCTCAGTCCCTTTGGAGTCTGAGAAAAACGCTGAAAGCAATAGGAGAGCTCACATTATCAATGAGTGGCTCAAGGGTTCGTGTCATCGACAAAATTTGGGATTCTTTAATCATGGGGCAACTTTTACAGCACCGGACCTGCTTGGACCAGACGGGCTCCATCTTTCTGTGAAGGGCAGGAGAATTTTAGCTCATGAACGGGCAGAACTTGTTGAGAGGGCTTTAAACTAGGTCTGAAGGGGAAGGGAGATGTAGCTGGTTTGTCTGGAAGCAGGCTCGTGGGTGGTAAGCCTGAGCTAGGGGTGAAATCAGCAGCCCAGCTGAGGTGCATGTACACCAATGCACACAGCATGGGTAACAAACAAGAAGAGCTGGAGGCCATGGTGCAGCAGCAGAGCTGTGATGTAATTGCCATCACAGAAACAGGGTGGGACGACTCACATGGCTGGAGCGCTGCACTGGATGGCTGCAAGCTCTTCAGGAGAGACAGGAAAGGGAGAAGAGGTGGAGGGGTGGCCCCTTTACATTAGGGGGGCTTTTGACACCATAAGTATTGAAACTTATGAAGATGGAGTTGAATGTCTATGGGTAAGATTTAAGGGAAGGCCAACAAGGCTGACATCCTACTGGGAGTCTGTTATCATCCACCCAACCGGGAAGAAGTGGTGGACAGGTTATTTTTCAAGCAGCTAGAGAATATTTCTGGATCATCAGCCCTTGTTCTTCAAGTAGGAAGCCCTTGTTCTTGAAGTAGGTGACTTCAATCTGCTGGAGATCTGCTGGGAACTTAATACAGCAGAAAAGAGGCAGTCCAGGAAATTTTTAGAGTGTATGGAGGACAAATTTTTGTTGCAGCTGGTAAGTGAGCCCACCAGGAGAGGGACTATGTTGGATCTGTTGTTTGTAAATAGAGATGGGCTGGTGGGAGATGTGCTGGTTTGAGGTCACTTGGGGCACAGTGATCATGAAATTATAGCGTTCTCAATATTTGGTGAAGTCACGAGGAACACTAATAAGACTTTTACATTGGACTTTGGAGGGCAGACGTTGGCCTACTTAGGAGACTTATTCAGAGAATTCCTTGGGAAGCAGCCCTTAAAAACAAGGGAGTTCAGGATGGTGGGCATGCTTCAAAACAGAGATCTCGAGGGCACAGGAACAGACTGTCCCTGTGGGCCGAAAGACGAGTCGACGAGACAAACGTCCAGCCTGGATGGGCAAGGAAGTTTTGAAGGAACTTAGGAATAAAAGGAGGATGTATCATCTTTGGAAGGTGGGTCAGGTCTCTCAGGTAGTATTTAAAGGACTTGCTAGGGCATGAAGGGAAGAAATTAGGGAGGCTAAAAGCTCAGATTGAACTTAAAATGGCAGCTTTTGTAAAGGATAATAAAAAATGTTTTTACAAATATATCAATGGTAAAAGGAAGGGTAAGACCAACCTTTGTTCTTTATTAGATGTGGAAGGGAATTTAATAACTGCAGATGAGATAAAGGCAGAGGTGCTTAACGCCATTTTTAGCCTCAGTTTTTAGTGAGAAGACGATTTGCCACCAGGACAAATCTCCTGGGTTGGCAGATGGTGTCAGGGAGCAGAGTGAACCATTGTTATCCAAGAGGAGGCCATCAGAGAACTGCTGAGCTGCTGTGATGTTCATAAATCCATGGGACCAGATGGGATCCACCCCAGGGTGATAGGGAACTGGCAGATGAGCTTGCAGAGCCGCTCTCCATCATTTACCAGCAGTCCTGGCTCACTGGGGAGGTTCCATATGACTGGAAGCTGGCCAATGTGACACCCATTCACAGCAAGGGTGGGAAGGAGGATCCTGGTAATTCCAGGCCAGTCAGCCTGACCTCAGTACCCAGTAAGGTCATGGAACAGTTCACACTGAGTGCCATCACACAGCACTTCCAGGATGGCCAGGGTGTCCGACCCAGCCAGCAGGGGTTTAGGAGGGCTAGGTCGTGTTTGACCAACCTGGTCTCCTTTCATGACCAGGTGACCCTCCTGGTGGATGCAGGACAGGCTGTGGATGTGTCTATTTGGACCCCATCCAGGCCTTTGACACTGTCTCCCACAGCACACTCCTGGAAAAGCTGCAGCCCACGGCTGGGACAGGAGCACTCTGTGCTGGGTTCAGAACTGGCTGGATGGCCGGGCCAGAGAGTGGTGGTGAGCGGTGCTGCATCCAGCTGGGGACAGTCACCAGTGCTGTCCCTCAGGGCTCTGCGCTGGGCCAGCTCTGTTCAATATTTTTATTGACCACATGGATGAGGGGATTGCGTCCTTCATTAGTAAATCTGCAGATGACACTAAGCTGGCAGAGTGTGTCCATCTGTTGGAAGGTAGGAGGGCTCTGCAGGGACACCTGGAACAGTTGGAGGGATGGGCAGAGTCCAATAAGATGAAGTTTAATCAGCCCAAGTGCCCAGTTCTGCATTTTGGCCACAATAACCCCCTGCACAGCTCTAGGCTGGGGACGGCATGGATGGACAGTGCCCAGGCAGAAATGGACCTGGGGGCACTGGTCGACAGCAGGCTGGACATGAGCCAGCAGTGTGCCCAGGTGGCCAAGAAGGCCAATGGCTCCTGGGCTGGATCAGGAATGGTGTGGCCAGCAGGAGCAGGGAGGTCATTCTTCCCCTGTACTTGGCACTGGTGTACTTGGCATTCTTCCCCTGTACTGGCACCGTACCTCGAGTGCTGTGTCCAGTTCTGGGCTCCCCAATTTGGGAAGGACATGGAGGGGCTGGAGCATGTCCAGAGGAGGGCAACAAGGCTGGTGAGGGGTCTGGAACACAAGCCCTGTGAGGAACGTTTGAGGGAGCTGGAGTTGTTTATCTTGGAGAAGATTCAGAGGTGACCTTATCACTCTCTGCACTCCCTGAAAGGTGGTGGCAGTCAGGTGGGGGTCGGTCTCTTTTTCCTCACAGCAAGTGACAGAACCAGAGGACAGTGTCTTAATCTGCACCGAGGGGAATTTTGGTCGGATATTAGGAAATTTTTTTTTTATGGAAAGGGTGATAAATTCCTGGAATTGTCTGTCCAGGGAGGTGGTGGAGTCACCATCCTGGGATGTGTTTAAAAAAAGACTGGATGTGGCACTCAGTGCCATGGTTTAGCTGAGGTGGTGTTAGGGCATGGGTTGGACTTGATGATCTTAAAGGTCTCATCCAACCCAGCAATTCTGTGATTGTGTGACATCACAGACCAGGTTGTGACAACATATAGTTGGCTGTGACATCCCTGGTTTATTATGTGACATCACAGAGCAGGCTGTGACATCAGAGCATGCCTGTATGACATCACAGAGCAAAGCAAGCTGTGAGGTCAAAGAGTGTGCTGTGACATTATAGGGTGGCTGTGTTCCATCACTGAAGGTGTTGTGACATCACAGGGTGGGTCTGTGAGCCCACAGAGGTGCTGTGTGACATGTTAAGTGAGTTGTGCCATCACAGAGCAGGCTGTGACATCACAGAGCAGGCTGTGACATCACAGAGGAGGTTGTGATGTCACAAAGTCAGCTGTGACATTACAGGCTGGCAGTGTGACATCACAGAACGGGCTGTGAGGTCACAGAGAAGACTCTGCCATCGTAGAAAAGGGATCTGTGACATCACAGAGCAGCTGTGTGATGTCACAGAGAAGGCTGAGACAATACAGAGTGGGTTGTGACATCACAGAGCTGACTGTGAAATCACAGAGCAGGCTGTGACACCACAGCATGGCTGCATAACATCACAAAGGTGGCTGTGCCATCCAAGAGCCTCCCCCAGAGGATGTTCCACGAGATCGACCCCAGAGCCTGACACGGGGATGGGGGACCGGGGCCATAGGGGGTGGTACAGGGGGAAAGGGACCCCCGGCAGCATCCCCGTGTCCCCCAGGGCCAGAGCCTGGCCCAGGGCTCCTTCACCCTGTTACCAATGAGGGCTTGAGAGCGCTGAAAAAATCCCCAGCAAGGGATCAGCAAAAACCAGATTTAATATTAAGCAACAGCACCACAAAGTTCCTTGGCAAGAGTCACTCTGCTCCTGACTGGACACTGCAGGCACACCAAGGAAACAAAGCAACAACAAAACCAAACAAAATCCAGGCAATCAAACGAGAAATGAGCTAAGAATTGGGGCTTTCCTTCCTATGGAAAAGAACTGTCCTTTTGTCCAGGTGCCCATGGCCAGAAATCCCAAGATTTCACCTCCAACATTGCCTGTTGTGACAGACTGGAGGAGATTGTTGGCTGGAAACATTTCATGTGTGGGGAGGAAGGGGCAGGTCCAGCCTTGCCCTGCCCTGGAACCCCAGCACTGCCCTGCCCTGGAACCCCAATCCCCCCAGAGCCTCTATCCCAGCCCAGCAGTGTCTGCCAGTCCCTGGCACAGCACAGGCAATGCTCCACAGCCACCTCTGGAGCCCCTAGCCCAGCTCCTGAGTGACCAAATGACCCCAAGTCCCACCTGGGGAAAGGGCCCAGGAACACCAAGGGGTATTTAAGGCTGAGCACAAGGCAAGCACACATTTGACCCTACCTCCCCTTGGAATTTCTATTTTTTTGAGAACCACTGGAATCCAGGAGTTGGTAGCTGTCTGTGTGCTTCACTGTATATGTTTTGTCTTTCTCTCTTTCTGTGTCTATTTCTTCTATTTCTGTCCTCGTGCAAATGTTGATTATCTTAAAATTGAATCAGCTAATAGTCTGTGAAGTTGAATGGGCCAAGGTAATGCTTTGAGAAGTGTTTTTGTTGATTGAATGTCATGCTAAACCTTTTACCAAAGTTTCCCTGATTTTCTAAAGTTGCCAGTTAAGGCTGTTTTGTTGTTTGGAGCTCCTGAGAATCTCTTGTTGGTATTTCTCCAGTGCATCCAACTCAGAGGACACAAAGAATTGTAATTCCTCTTAAATGTCTCCTTGAGGGAGTTGTCTGGGGGATGGGAGTCAGGGCTTGTGTGTGCTGCTTGGCACAGCCCAGGCAGGGCTTTCACAGCCACATTCCACACTCCATTTCCCAGCTGGAGCCGCTGGTGCCTCTGAGTTCTGCTGCCCCAGCCCCAGGGACGCTCTCCTTGTCTGCCCATTCCCCCACGGTCTCTGGGCAGGGATGGCCTCAGTGGGGGCTGCTGACATCCTCAGCAACTTGGAGCGCCCTGGAGCCACCTCTGGCCATGGACGGCGGCCAGCGTCGGGGAATGCCCCGGGGTGAGGAGGGAGGACACCAGCAGAGCATCCCCCCGAGCAACGAAGAAGACAGTGCCGGGATCAGGCGGAAGGAGCACGGACCCCCACCGGAGCATCCTCCAAAGGTAAGGTGTTTTCCAAAGTAAAATTGGCAAAAAATCTTATTAAATTCTGTGGCTGATCTTTGCTGTCCCCACAAGTCGCTCGCCACCCACACAAATCACAAAGTTCCCCCTCAAAAGTGGGACTGGGACCACACAGACCCTTCCCCATAGTCTAGGGACCCCCAGAAGACCACTCCCTATGGACTGGCCACCCCAGAAATGGGGCTAGGACCTCCAGAGAAACCTCCCCATTAACCTAAAACCCCCCAAAATGGTGCTGGTAGCCCCAGAGACCCATCCCCATGGGACTGGAACCACCACAGACCCATCTCCATGAACCTACAACCCCCAGAAATGGGACAGGGACCCCCAGAGACCCCTCCCTATGGGCCTGGGATCCCCAGAATGGGGCTGGGACTCCCCCATGTGAGCCACGCCCACTCCCCGCCTTGCCCCGCCCCCCAGCGTCAATCCAACCAATCAGCGCCTGGAACAATCAGTGCAGGAAAACCTTCCGCATTGACCAATCAGATCGCACTCTCATTCTGGCCCCACCCCTTCATTGTGACATCACAAGCGGCCGTGACACTCAGCCCCTCGCCACTATGACATCACTGCACTCCCATTGGCTGTCGGCGGGAGGGCGGGGCTTGCCCGGACTATAAAAGGCGTGTGCTGGCACACAGGGCTCAGTGCGGGCCCGGCGATGGGAGAGGCGGTGGTGGCGGCGGCAGAGCCCCGGGAGCGCCCCGGAGCCACCTCTGGCCATGGACGGCAGCAGGGAATGCCCTGGGGAGAGGGGGGAGGACCCCGCCAGAGCATCCCATGGGGCAGGCATCCTCGGAGCTGAGGAAGGAGAACACCCACACAGCATCCCCCCGGGACAACGAGCATTTAGGGATTTTAGGGATTGTAGAGTGTAGTTTAATATGTCACATGGGTGAGAAGTTTAGGTTTTACAATTTTTAGCACATTGTAGATGGGTACAGGAGCTGTCACATCTTCAGCAGAGGAGGACACACCTTCAGCAGGAGCTGTCACAGCTTCACCAGGTGTTGGGGAATGGCTGCAGGAACAGGGTCATGGATTGATGGAACAATTGTTCCAGCAATCCTCTGTTTGAAACTCCAGACCTGAGCTCTGTGCCCGGGAGGAGCTCTGTGCCCGGGAAACTGGCCTGGGAACAGCATTGTGTCTGGGAGGAGCTCTGGCCTGGGAACAGCATTGTGTCTGGGTCTGGGAAACAGCACTGTGCCTAGCCTAGGAACAGTACACTGTGCATGTACAGATAGCAAAAAAGCAGCATATCCTTGAGATATGAGTTGTACAAGGACAAGACGCGCCATCTGGGGAAGAGCTGCCGGCTTGCAAGGTACAAAGGCTGCACTTAAGGGTCAGATTATGGAAAGCGAAGTGATTTAGCTGACATAGATTTAGATAAAGATCCGCCAGCTTTGTACACCTATGGTGGTCGGGCTCAAGGCTTATTTAAAGCCTCGGGGGATCTCTTTGATGAGAAAGAGTGGCGTGAATTAGAGAACATTCTTTAGTTTAAGGTGATTGATGATGATAAGGCTGCCCGAAAGCGAATGAGGTCGTGGCGCTCAGTCATAAATTGTTTGCAGAAGTATCCAGCAGAAAAGAAAGTTGCTGCTGTTGCTACTGCCACTTTAGAAGGGGTTAAACCAGGAATGCATTCTTTAGAGGTTGATTACAATCCTATTCCTCCAGTAAGAAATATTATTGAAATTAAGAGCAGATCGAGTGATAAGCAACCTACTGCTCCCCCTGCTTTTAATCTTGCCTTTAATGCTGCTCAGTCAGCCACAGATCCCCTCCCCGGGAATGAACAATCAGTAATAAATGGTGAAAGACTTCCACAGACTAAAAGAAAGCAGCTGAAGGATGAAACTGTTCAGAACAGCCACAAAAGAGTTTTAGTGACATCTGCTAGTAATCCTTTTAAGCAAGAACATCCTAAAAATTTACCAGGAATACACAGAATGAATTGGTTGAGTATCCAAAAAGAAGCAATAAGTAATAAAGATTATGACGTGTTCTACTGTTACTGACATAAATTGCCAAGCTTTTCCTGTTGCTTATACACCGAATGCAGGAGGGGGAGAAACAACCAGTTATCATCCTGTGGATTGGAAATTGCTTTCACAATTGAGAGCCACAGTTAATGACTGTGGGCTACACGGGGAACCTGCAAAGCAAATGCTTAATTCCATTTGGGGCTCAGGTTTACTTCTTCCAAAAGATATTAAAAGTATCATAAGAATAATTATGACACAGCCTCAGTTAATGCTGTGGCAAGCCCACTAGCATAAATTATGTAATCATTTTGCAAAGACTCCACGACAGCAGAATGAGCCCTTATTTGGGATAACTGTTGAACAATTAATAAGTGTTGGGCAATTCACTACAATTGAAATGCAGGCACAGGTAGGGGCTAAAGTATGAAAAGCTACCATACCATTAACTAGAGAAGCAATCTCCAAGGTTAGGGCAAACCCAGTATCTCCTTCTTCTATGTCTATTAAGCAAGGCAGAAATGAGCTTTTTACTTCCTTTGTGGACCGGGTGACCGAAGCTATCAATTTGGCTAATGTACAGGACTTTATGAAGAGAACCCTATTACGACAGTGTGTTTTAGAAAATTGTAATACCTCTACTAGAAGTATTCTTAACACAATGAGCATTGATGCAACAGTGGAGGAAATGCTAGAAAGAATGTCGAGGATTCCTGCAGGTCCGCAGGCAATGTTAGTAGAAGCACTCAGGGATGTAGGGAAAGATTTGGTGCAAGCCCAAACACAAGCCTTTGCTGCTCTGACTCCATTACAACCAACAAATAAGTTTAAACAACAACCTCGTATAAAGTGTTACAGGTGTGGGAAAATGGGACATTTTTGTCGCAACTGCAGAGAAGGGACAGTATGGGGTAACAAATGTTCTGTGAACTCCCATTCCACTGAAGTTTGTAGGCGATCAAGAAACGCGAATCGGAGCGCGAAGGGCCGCGGCGCGGAGATCCCAACAGCGGCTCCCGTATGGAATGCTCCAGACAACTGCAGCCAGCCAGCTCTCTCCAGCCAGCCACAAGAGGTAGCCTTGGCCTGGACCTGGCAACCACAATAAGCATTACCCTGATTGATCAAAAGCCTGTAAAAATCCCTGCTGGGGTCAAGGGACCGGTAATGCATAAAGATAAACCTTGTGGTGCTCTTCTTTTAGGACAATCATCTACTAGTTTAAAAGGTCTTTTTGTGTTACCTAGTGTTATTAATACTAATTTTACAAGTGAAATTCTTATTATTGCTATAACATTTTATCCTGCTTTATTTATTTCTAAGGGCAGTAAAATCGCTCAACTATTGCCTACTTTACAGTTGACAGAAGCTGCCTCAACCACCATACATCAACAATGGGGGCTGACAAGATTTAGATCTACAGGAAGTATGGCACTTCTTTGTCTTCCCATGGAGGAGCGGCCCAAAGCTCCTGTTATTTTAGAAAATAGTCATCAAAAGCTACAGGTAATAGCACGCCTCAATACTAGAGCAAGCATCACTATCATCAGCAAGGACTGTTAGCCTACCTCTTAATCACTTTATCCTATGATTGCTAAAGTTAAAGAAGTAAGAAAGTCTACTTCAGTTTACCACAATAAAGACAAAATTTGTTTATTACTGGGTAGTCACACTTGTGTACAATTTGTTACTGTTATGCCATTACCGCACAAAGTTGAAGCATTAATTGGCCGAGATATTCTTATACAATTAAAAGCTCACCTTGTAACAAAAAATCTTTTTTAGTAACAGTCACGACTTAAGCTTTCCCAGTCGCCCTAACCTAAAAATCGAATGATCCAGGATAGATCAAGCAGTAGCCGCTAAAAAGAAAAAACCTACAACAAGCACATGCCCTAGTTAGTGAACAATTAAATCAAGAGCACATTAAACCTTCTCCTAGTCCATAGAACACTCCAATATTTGTAATCAAAGAGAAATCTGGTAAATTTCATTTTCTTCATCATTTACGTGCAGTCAATGCCCAAATAGAAGCAATAGAGGCACTACAGCCAGACCTCCCCAATCCAGCCATGCTGCCTGAGGTCTAGAACCTCCTTATCATTAATTTAAAATCTGTTTCTTTACAATTAGCATCCATCCAAATAATACTAAACAATTTACATTTACATTACCTTCCCTAAATTGTGAGACACCTACAAGTCAGTATGAATAAGTGACCCTTCCTCAAAGAATGCGCAACAGTCCTACACTGTGTCAGTTGTTTGTAGATACTGCCTTACTGCCCATTCAAACTGCTCGTCCTAATATGATAATATACCATTATATAAACGATATTTTGTTTACACAAGAAACTTCATTTACTGTTCAGCAAGAAACCTTTATTTTCACACAGCTACATAATCACAATTTATGGGTTGCCCCAAAAAAATTCAGCGTTCTACACCCTAAAAATATTTAAGCTAAATAATTTTTAATAGACACATTCAACCACAAAAAGTTGCTCTGCAACTCAATTTACATACTCTGCATATTATGCAACAATTCATAAGAGACATTCAGTAACTCCATCCAGTTGTCACTATTTCAAATTATGAACTTAATAAATTAAAACCATTACTAAAAGGTACAAATCCCACTGCACCCATTCAATTAACTAATAAACAGCGTGCAGTTGTAGCAAATATTGCTGATACTATAGCCCAGAGAGCTGTTAATCATAGAAATCCTGACTTACCTATAAACATTACTATTCTGTCTCATCCAAAACACCTTATGGGTGCTCTCACTCAACAGCTAAAAAACAAAAGAGGAAAACAGGAGGATACAAAGGTGTTAGAATGGGTGTTTGGACCTTTACAGCCTAGCAATTCTGTTCAACCACGGGTGGAGGCGCTTGCACTCTTGATTCGGAAAGGCCGGAAACGCGTGGTACAGATTACAGGGGAAGAGCCACAAAGAATTTTTGTTCCGATAAAACAGGCTGATTTAAACTGGTTTTTGCAACATTCTCCTGAATTACAAGCTAGCATTTTAGAATCTAATGCTGAAATTCAATTCTCACCGCTGTCTTCACCTATTCTGTGCTGGATCTCCTCACAAAAATGGCTGTTACGGCCAAAATATAGTGAAATAACATTGATTAATGCTGTTACTGTGTTTACAGATGCAGGTCACAAATCTCGAAAAACTACTCTCACCTGGAATGAACAGGGGCAATGGAATCATGTCATAATAAAAGGACAAGAATCAGATACTCTACAGACATTGGAACTTTCAGCAATTGTGTGCGCACTTTGTCGATGGATGCATGATCCTATAAATGTTGTGTCTGATTCTTTGTATGCAGTTGGGGTAACACAGCGTATTGAGGATGCTCTGTTACGAGAAGTGCAAAATCAGCGCTTGAATGCACTTTTTGCACATTTGCAGTCTGCAATACGACAAAGATCTGCTCCATATGCTATTTTTCACATCAGGAGTCATAAGTGGGTGGAAGGATTAGGGGAAGGTAATGCTCGTGCTGATAGACTGGTGTCAATAACTGTGCCTATGGACAATTTTACAAAAGCACGCAATGCCCATGCCTCGTTTCATCAAAATGCAAAAGGGCTATGGCGCTGCTTTGATATTACGATGGAAGCAGCCCGAGGAATTGTCAGAGCATGTCCAGACTGCAGTCATCACAATGGACCGGGTCTCGGCCTGGGGGTAAATCCTTGAGGTTTAGACCCTAATGAATTGTGGCAAATGGATGTGACTCATGTAACTGAATTTGGGCGTTTACATTATGTAGTTATTGACTCTTACAGTCATTTCATTTGGGCTTCCCCACAAGCTGGAGAAAAAACAGTTCATGTCATCTGACATTTGACATTGTGTTTTGCTATTTTAGGGGTACGTGGAGTTATCAAAACAGATAATGGACCTGCATATGTAGGGAAGAAGGTTAATCGCTTTTTGCAATTATGGGGTGTTAAGCATGTTACAGGTATACCACACTCTCCCACAGGTCAAGCCATTGTAGAAAGGGCAAATCAAACTTTAAAACAATACCTTGCAAAATTTAAAACAATTCCTGATCCACAGGAGAGATTGGCAAAAGCATTATTCACTTTAAATAATCTTTGTATATTTGGAGTTCATGATATGCCCCCTGCATTTGTACATGGAACACTTGCAAAACAAAATGATGCAGAAAAATCAATAACTGTAATGTATAGGCATCCTGCTACAGGGATTTGGTCAGGACCAGCACCTGTAAATTTTATGGGTAGAGGTCCTCTGTGTGTATCCACACCTACAGGTCCCTTGTGGGTTCCTAGCAAGTGGACACGTCCAGCTACAACACAGCCACCGCCAGCACCTCCACAGCCACCGCTGACACCTCCGCCGATGAACGAAGGCTCTGCCGAAGACGACTATGGCTTGAGCCTATTTGTCAGGAACTAAATGATGTTTTAAAGACTAATATTCTTTGGATTAAGCATAACCTAGAAGGAGGACACTATTTCTAGACAGAATGATACCTTTGATTTTGCTATTGTTAATTTTGTTATATGCTGATGCTTGGGCTCCTACACAACCAAAAACAAACATATGGGTCACTTTGGCTAATTTGACAAACCAGAGTACTATCTGTCTGTCTTTATCCTCACCTGGAAATCCATTTTCTACCTGTCTAGTAGGGGTACCTGTTGAGAATTGGCCTTGTCCTCAGAAGATATTAACCTGTAAGGTAACACAGCCTCAATATTATGTGGATAACTGGGATTCTTGGGTTCCTTACCTTTCTCTTGCTCCTCTTGAGCCACAGGAGTTAGAGCTTTTGGGATCAGTGAAGGCTGATGCATGTATTATTTTTAATTGGACTAGTGTACAGCAACAGAATCTCAACAGCAGGTATTCGATTTCAGCAAATTCCAGCCTTCCAATATATAGAAATTCCTCTTATTGCTGTAATTACACTTCAGCACATGTCTCAGTTTCCTCTACATCTCCACTACAGCTACCTACTGGGTATTTTCTCATTTGTGGAGATCGTGCTTGGTCTGGTATCCCTTCTAGACTTAAAGGAGGTCCCTGCACTATTGGACGACTGTCTTTATTGACACCAAATATGTCTATGATATTAAAAGTATCCCGACATCATAGACAAACAAGGTTGACCCATGCATTTCAGAGTGATTGTAGAGATTATATAAAGTTTTGGTCCCCAGGAGCAATTGTAACTGCATCTATTTTTGTTCCTGGCGCTGCAGCAGCGAAGGCACAAGCTACACTGAACAGATTAGGTTGCTGGCTTGCCAAACAGACTAATGCTACATCTGTTGCATTGTCTAATCTTTTGCTGGATGTTGACTCTGTTAGGCACGCTACTTTACAAAATCATGCTGCTATTGATTTTTTACTATTGGCCCAGGGACTTGGTTGTAAAGATTTTGAAGGTATGTGTTGCATGAATTTGGCTGATCATTCAAAGTCAATACATAAGCAAATCAGTGAATTGCACAGACTTACTACTCAGTTACAACAAGCAGATGGATTTGGATTAGATGACTGGCTAAAATCCTTGGGCCTGGGACCATGGTTTCGTTCTATCATTCAATATTTGATTATGCTCGTTTTAGTGATTTTGCTGTTTGTATGTTTATTGCCATGTATTTGTGCATGCTTGCAGAGAGTCATGCATCAAATTGCCTCCTCAGTTACCAATCAAACAATGCTTGTACAAAAGAAAAACAGGGGAATTGATGGGGAATGGCTGCAGGAACAGGGTCATGGATCGATGGAACAGTTATTCCATCAATCCTCTGTTTGAGACCCCAGACCTGAGCACTGTGCCCGGGAGGAGCTCTGGCCTGGGAAACTGGCCTGGGAAACAGCACTGGCCTGTGAACAGTACACTGTGCATGTACAGATAGCAAAAGGCAGAATATCCTTGAGATATGAGTTGTACAAGAACAGGATGTAAAACAAGATGTACTTAGCAAAGTAAAAAGCTAGCAGATGAAAAACTTAGCTACAGCTGAAACCGCACGTAGAAGAACATAAAACAATGAACCTTTATGAATTGACCAGAGAGAGCTTGTTGCTGATATTGCTTGCAAAAGACTATATAAACTGACTGGATCTTTGAATAAACTGGAGCTTGCTTATCAATCATATTGGTTGTGTGCTTGTCTTCCCTCACCGCCCGCGGCAATAGTGGCCTGATGCTGGCTCTCGGCCCAGGAGTGCCCGTGGCTCCAGCAGCAAGGGTGGCTGAGGGGTTCCTGCCTGCTCTGGGGCATTGCTGCAGGGGCCACTGCTGTCAGAGCCCCCTCTCTGCTGCTGACAGCTCTGCTCCTGGGGACACTGCTCTGCCCCAGCCCAGCAACAGCAGCAGTGCCCAGTGCCAGGAGTGCTGTCAGTGGGACCCCTGTGCACAGGGACCCCCAGCCCCGGGCTGGCCGTGCCAGCACCCCCAGGGACCTCCACCCCCGGGAACCCAGAAGAAGTGGAAACCACAACTGTGCAAACACTGCCTGTGCCCAAAGGAATTGCAAAGAGAAGTAAGAATTTAAACAGTATTTTTTTTCCAAAAATCGGCAAAACCTAGGATTTACAGAACATGTTTCATTGTAACAATCCTTTTAACAACAACAATCTACAGAACATGTTTCCATGGGAGCCTATAGACTAACAATCTACAGAACATATTTACATGTTTGCCTATAGACTAACAATCTACAGAACATATTTACATGGGTACCTATAGACTAACAATCTACAGAACATATTTATATGGGTGCCTACGGACTAACAAACTTCCAAACATATTTACAGAAAACCTCTAAGCTTCAGAACATATTTACAGTGGGGTCATATCTGTGGCCACCATCTCCATCAGTCCTGGAAGAAAGGACGCAGCAGAACTGGACTCTTCTGCCAGCAGTGGCCCAGGTGGGCTGGCAGCTGGGCCCCAGAGGCTGGGACAGGGCTGGCAGGGCTGGCACGGCCCCCGGCAAGCGCAGGGCAGGCCAGGGGTGGTGCTTGTGCCACCACAATCCAGGGCTGCCTCCAGTCACCGTGTCTCTGAGCGGGGCCATCCAGCCCAGCCCCAGCCTGGCCTCAGGGGACACACTCTGCCTGTGGGCTGGGCATGGGAAGCATCTGCCTCTCTTCTTCCTGGGGCTCCATCTTCATCCAAGGACCATGGGCTCCTCCTCATCCTTCTCGTCGACTTCCATGTCCTTGATGTTGTCCTCCACGTCGACTTCCATGTCCTCAGCAGTCTCTTCCGTGTCCACCTCCATCATTTCTTCCCTGTCCAGCACCACGTCCACTTCCATCTCCTCCACGGTGTCTCTGGCAGTCTGCAAGAGGCAGCACAATCTCACGGTGGGCTTGCTGTCCCACACCAGCCATTCCCACATGGCTGCAGCCTGCCCAAGCAGGGTGCCCCCCTCCCTGGAATGGCACTGTACCTCCACTGGGGCAGCAGTGCCCATCCTGCTGGGATTGGCTTCAGAGCAGGCGGCAGGCAAAGCCCAGGCAGCAGCAACAGCTCAGCACTGACGGACAGAGCGAAGGGCGAGTGAGAAGTGGCCGTTGGCAGCAGGTGAAGTTGCTGTGCTCCTTTCCAGGTCCTGGACCTTCCAAATGGAACACTCTGGCAGCTGTGATGTCACAGAAGTTTCAGGGCCACTCCACACGGAGAGATGGGGATCATAGAATGTTCAAATCCTTGAATGGTTTGGCTTGGAAGGGCCCCTAAGGATCATCTGGTTTCAACTTGAGCAACTTCCCACCACACCAGTCTGCTCTGGACCCTGTCCAACCTGGCCTTGGATGTTCTTGGGGATGGGACATCCACAGCCTGTCTGCACTGGTCCCTGTCTCAGGGAAAACCACCCTCACAGTAAAGAACTTCTTCCCATCATCAAATCTATTCCAGCTCTTGCAGTTTGATCCCATTCCCCCTTGTCCTGTCACTACAGTGCCTGACAAAGAGTCCTCTCCCACTTCCCTGTAGTCCAGGCAGTTCCTGCAGACTCACACGTGCGGCTGAACCTGCAGACAGGAGAGAGAGAAGCCAAGCTCCCAGACAGAGAAAATGGGGAAAGTGACATGAGAGAAGAAGGAAAAGGTGGACATGGGCCCATGGCCCCCAACATCAGCAGCCACAGGACCCAAAGACCCCCAGCCCCCTGCCCAGCACAGCCTGCCCTGCCCCTCCAGCTGTCACCCGAGTGGGGGACAGGGGCCAGTGGCCGCTGCCAGCAGCAGCAATGGGGGCAGGGTGAGGATCCCCTCGCTTGGTTTTTGTCTCTTGAACAATCTGGGCACAGGGCAGTGCAAGGCAGCCTGGGAAGCAAAGCCCAGAGCCTTTGGAGGCTGCAAGCCTTAAACATCAGCCCTTGCAGCAGCCCAGATGCAGGTCCCACAGTTCCCAAGGCTGTCATGGCCTTCAGAGCATGTAGGTGGATTTTGCATCCCTGTGGCCTGATGCCGGCTCTCGGCCCAGGAGTGCCCGTGGCTCCAGCAGCAAGGGTGGCTGAGGGGTTCCTGCCTGCTCTGGGGCATTGCTGCAGGGGCCACTGCTGTCAGAGCCCCCTCTCTGCTGCTGACAGCTCTGCTCCTGGGGACACTGCTCTGCCCCAGCCCAGGAACAGCAGCAGTGCCCAGTGCCAGGAGTGGTGTCAGTGGGACCCCCTGTGCACAGGGACCCCCAGCCCCGGGCTGGCCGTGCCAGCACCCCCAGGGACCTCCAGCCCCAGAAACCCAGAAGAAGTGGAAACCACAACTGTGCAAACACGGCCTGTGCCCAAAGGAATTGCAAAGAGAAGTGAGAATTTAAACAGTATTTTTTTCCCAAAAATCAGCAAAACCTAGGATTTACAGAACATGTTTCATTGTAACAATCCTTTTAACAACAACAATCTACAGAACATGTTTCCATGGGAGCCTATAGACTAACAATCTACAGAACATATTTACATGGGTGCCTACAGACTAACAAACTTCCAAACATATTTACAGGAAACCTCTAAGCTTCAGAACATATTTACAGTGGGGTCATTGTGGTAAGCACATTTCTCTCTCTTTCAGGATTTTTATAAAGGTGAACAGAGAGAAGTGAAAGAGAAAACAATTTCTATTTCTGCTCCTTGTTTTTTCCTTGTGGAATGTGCTTGGAGAATAATTTACCTAGAGCAAATGCCTGGTTGGATTATGGTGGATTGTTTGGGCCTGATGGCCAATCGGATCCACCTGTGTCTGGACTCTGGCGAACAGGGTCACAAGTTGTGAGTTTTTTAGATATGATAGTTAGAGAAAGTAGCATGTAATTTTTAGTATCCTCTTTTATATAGTATCTTAATGTATCATAACATAATTATAAAAAAGAAATCATTCAGCCTTCTGAACTAAGTCAGACATCATCATTCTTCCCATTGGGTTCGCCGACATAAACAACAACTGATTCCTCACATTTACATTTAAAAAGTGACATTTTTTTGTGATCTGGCCAGACTGTGCCAGTTTTGTTTCCCCAGTGGGCAGGGTCAGCACCAAAGACACTGACACCAACTGAAGGACTCAGTGTCATTGACGGCAGCTCAAAGCAGCAAAGAATCACAAAAGGAGCAGCTCAGCAATGCACCCAGCCATCAGCACCAGAGATTGCAGCAGTGATTAAGAAAGATCCAGCAGCAGTTACCCTCAGGCTTTACCATGCCCCAGATCCACACCGCAGCTGGGGAAGCTGTCACAGCCAAGGGCTGCAGAGCCACTCCTGGACACTGGGAATTCCTGCAGGTGCCTCCAGCCACAGGTGGGGCTCCAGCCTCGCTGGGAGAGGGCCCAGCTCTGACAGTGCTGAATGAACAAACTGACAGCGCTGCTGGTGCGGGAACATCTGGTTTCATCCTCCTCCTGGGTTCCTCCCAAAGCCTGGCCAGGGCCCAAGAGGAACCAAGGGAGGTGACTTTGCCCATTCAGCCCCAGACAAGGCCAGATGTCAGATTTCATGGCCTTGTCTGGCTTCTAAACACAGAAAGGTCAATCCATGTTTCACTAATGAGTGGATACATCTATCACAGCGCTAATGACCATGCATATTTCATTAGTGAGCAGATACAAAGATAACCTTTGGTTGGAAGGTTCATCCAGAGGCCACCTTTGGCTCAGGGCCTCACTCAGGGCTGTTGTCCAGGACTTGGCACTTCAGGGACGTGGTTTAGTGCTGGGCTCAACACTGCTGGGTGACCGGCTGGACTGGATGAGCTCAGAGGTCTTTTCCAACAGAAAGGATTCTGTGATTCCATGATTCCATCTGCTGCATTCAGCCAGGTCCATGTTAGCAGCATTCATTTGCTCACAAAGTCTCCTCAGGCCCAGCTCTTGAGGCCTGAGGCTTCAGCTCCTTCAGCTCCTGGTGCTCAGCTGCTCGTGCTGAACCGGACGACTCGGGGAGAAGAACACAGTCCATCCAATTCCTTCTGGGGCACGGAGAGGGGAGGCTGTGGAAACAGGAGCAGTGTTTGGTGTGGCCTCCTCTCTGCCCTGCACGCCTTTCAGCGCTTTGAACCAGCCAAGAGCTTTCTCCAAGAGTGCAATGGAGCAGCTGTTCCTGCTCCCGGGTCTGGCTCTCTCCAGTCTCTGACCTTGCCTGCTTTTGTCCCTCTTGCTGTGCCCTCTGCTCCCCCAGGGCTCAGTGGCTGCTGCCCAGGACTGTGGGACTGGCACAGATCCAGGGGTCGAGACCCTCCTTTCTCTGCCCTTGGAGCTGCCTGGGCACAGCAGCCTTTTCCATCTGGAAGATCCCCAAGGACAGGGAGTCCCCAGCTCCGTTCCTTGCACAACCTCCAGGAGCCCAGGGCTGCCATCTCAAGTCCCTGCTGGCACTGGGGGCTCCCAGGTGGGCACAAGTGGGGCAGCAGAGCCAGCAGGGAGCCTGTGAGTCTCTTCCAGCCCTGTCTGCTCAGAGTTTGGGCCTTGGAACCTCAGGTGGCCAAAGGCAGCTGCTGCTGGTCCCTCTGTGTGCCCCCGTGTCCAGCAGTGCTGCTCCATCTGTCTGTGCCCAGCCACGGGGAAAAGCCTCAGCCCTGCAGGGCCAGGAGCTGCCGGGCTCTGCCTGAGCAGCTCAGCCAGAGGGAAGGGAGCTGCTCCCCACGGGAACCAGGAGCCAAGGGCTGGAGCACCTCGTTCTGGGGCAGAGCCCAAATTCTGTGGGGGAATAACAGAGTTATTCACGTGCACTGGTGTGTCAGCACTGCAGGTGCTGTGCCTGCAAACACATGGCTCGAGATGTGCAAAAGAATTCTGCAACTCTGGGCTGGAGCAGGATGTCAGCAGTGCTGAACTCCAGCTTAGTCCAAAGCAAACACTTGACACCTCTGCTCATATCTGCTAGATTTTTTACATCAGGGTATCCAGAGAAAAGTAAACAGAGGAGTAAATATTTTCATTGTTTATCAGAAATGTATCTCATTCTGCTGAACATTTCTTTTTCAGGATGTGTTATCTTTTTAAAAAGAAAAATAAAAAGGAAAAGAAAAATGAGAAAAATATGAAAAACAAGAAACAAATGTGTAGTGAAAATATTCTGTAACTTTGGATTAAGAGGTAACTGATCTTTTTAGAAGGAGAACTCATTTACTTTGTGCATGTTCTGATGGCCTGGATCCATCTTACGGACTGACCTCAGCATCCTTTTTTTTAAAGACTTTGGGTTTTGTTTCGAATATTAGGATTTTTTTTTTTAATTGGAGTTGAAGCAATAGGAGGATGAGAGATGGATTGTGCACGACTGTGTCTTGAGTGCAAAAATATTGCAGTTTGAAACTTGGACCTAAAGTATTGAAAATGAAACTTACAAATCCCAGTGCATTTTGTGACAGCAGCTTTTCCTATAGGATGTGCAGCATCACAAAGACTTCATCAGTGGGGTTGGGAGTGCTTGGAGCTTTGTCCTGTGCCACTCTGGGATGTCATGAACCAGGACTTCACCTGCCACCAGCCCAGGTCACCCTCTGCCACCGCAGCTCCTTGGGCCTTGTGTCCCCAGAGCAGACACAAAGTGTTTCTGCTGCTCCCCCTTTGCACAAACCCACAGAGAGCTGGGATTTTTCCAAGGCTCGTGTCTCCATTGGGCCATATTCCCAAAGAACCAGCAGCACATCCTGATGAATACGGCGAGTTACGTGGATGGTTGTCAGCTCCACTTCCTGCCTAGAAATCCTGAAACTGCTTCTAAATGCTGCTCCTTCAGCTCCTGGACACCTTCTCACACAGAGCTGGGAAAAAAATCCCCTGGCCACCGGCTAAAAGGTGAGTTATGCCCAAGTTAGAGCTCTGTGGGAAATCTCTGTCCCTCCCTGACGTTTTAATGTATCTGTACGTGGGGGTGTGCATGGATGCGTTTTGTATACAAAGGAAGGAGCGTGCAAGCAACGGGACTGACACTTTCAGTGTCCATGCTATTCCATACCCATGGGCACAGAGACATTATGGAAACCCTGGCACAGACAGGGCCTTCTGTCCATGGGTAGAGACATCCTAGAGCCCCTGGCACAGACAGGGCCTTCTGTCCATGGGTACAGAGACATCCAAGAGCCCCTGGCACACACAGAGCCTTCTGTCCATGGGTACAGAGACATCCAAGAGCCCCTGGCACACAAAGGCCTGGCACACACAGGCCTGGCAGCACAGGTGGCTTTCCCCACAGGCTGCAGGAGATGAGAACACAACATTTGCCAACACTGACTGCAAGCCACAGCTCTGGGTCCTCACCGTGAACCTCAGCTCTGGGACCACTGTCTGCCCCAAGCTCCAGAGACTGCAGTGGGAGCCTGGCCGGGCTCTGCCCTGGGGCCATCCTGCAGGGACAGCTGCAAACAGGGAGCATTCCCTTGCCACAAACAGCCAAGCCAGGGCTGCAGGGCAGCTGCTCCAGCCCGGACTGCACTGCTGAGTGCTGTGCTCTGGGGTTGGGGCTCCCTGCACAGGGGACTGGACTGGTGTGCCACAGGAGACAGAGAAGCTGCAGCTTCAGCCTAACTGAGGTGGGTGCGTGGGCTGGAAAGAGTGGGGAGGCTCAAGGGGATTCACAGAGCTCATCCTGCTGCAAGGACGAGGAAAAGGGAGTGGGAACTCAGCAGTGAGGAGAGCTGAGGGCTGGAGAGCAGCTCTGAATGACACTAAAATCCCACTGGACCTCTGAGACATTGCTGCTCCTCAGCCAGTGACAGGATGAGTCCCTAAGCCTGGGGCTCAGCCTTCCTCGTGGTGTGGGGCATCAAGGAAGGCAACAGTGTGATGGAGACTGCCATGGGCTGGGAACTCACTGGGGGAAAAGAGGGAGCAGTTGGGAAGTAAAAGGCAGGTGGGGGAGAGAACTGTTCAGAGAAAGACTGAGCTACAGCTTGAGCAAGCTGCAAAATGTCATTTGGGGTCATCCCAGATTGATTTCATTTCAGAAGCTATTGAACAAGTTTATTTTTGGGTGGTGTCATGTTTTCCCTGGGAGGTGTACACTCTGCACACTTGAGCTGTGTTGCTGAAATGCTCCAGCAGGTCTGTTCTGCAGGTCACCCCATTTCTTCTTTGGCTGATTGCGGCCCGGTGCTGAGCTCCAGCAGAGCCCTGGCAGAGCCCAGAGCAGCCTCAGCACCCGCAGAGTGCTCTACGGCGACACTGCACTACCAAGATTGTGGCCCCCAAATCCATCAGTATTTATGTCTCCAGCTGCTTGCACCAATGGCAGGGAACATCCTCAACAGTGCTGGGGCACAAAGTTACCTTCCACAGGTCATCTGACAGGGCCTTTTTCTCCCCGTGCTTCCTGTCTTTCTCCTTATCTTCTACTTGGAATTTTGTCAGGATTTATTCTTATTTTCTCTTGATCAGTGCTAAAATGCATGTTTCTCTTCCAAGTTTCAGTTTGTTTAGTGATCCTGTCGAGCCTTTTCTCAGAAGCCTTTTAATGAAATTGAGAGTCAATTTCAGCAATTTTGGTGATTCCCTGTGTGAGTTACACAAATCTCCTGTTAATTAGGGCACCACTTAGGAAGGTACAAAGAGAAAAAGGATGTTTCTGTATGTCAGTTCGGTAGTGGAATATTCATGGATAGAGAGAGTGATTAGCTGAATTTTACACGTACTCCTAACCTGAAAGTGCAACAGCTAACTTGGGGAGCAATTAGAGACAGATCTCTTCTTCTACCAGCCTGTATTCAAATGTAAAGGATATACAGCAGGGTGAGAATGTTAGTGCTCAGCTCCTAAAGTGCCTTGTTAAGGTGTTGTTAGAGTAATGGAGATAAACATCTGGGTTCCCATTCCTAATTGTCAGTTTCATTGACTCTGAAAACAGCAGAGATGTGCACATCACACTTATCAATCCATTTGGGGATGTTTTAGGTTTGTAATGTAATAGCTTTTTAGATCTCTAGACAATGCTTCCAGGAGTCTAAATGACCGAATGACTTTCTCCTTTTCTCCTCAGTCTTTGCACTCCTGTGCACCAGAGATCTTCAGTGAATGAGTTCCACTCTACTCCAAGCTGAATCCCTCAGCTGTGTTTACAGTGGTTGTCTGTGGGTCTCTTCTGCACAGCGCAATTTTAAAATCTTCATTCCTTTTAATCTCTGTTTTCCCGCTCCCTGTGTTATCACACTTGTTCAGCAAGTTTTCTTTCTAAGAATACTAATCACAATATCCCAAAGGAATAAAAAATGGTTGGGTATTTGTTCCCCAAGTATTTACAAAAGAACAATTTAAAAAACCTGTATAAATGCTGGATGCAAATTGCAAATAAAAATAAACTTGAGAGTTCTCCCAAAAACCTTAAGAAAAAACCCCATGTATTCAATAAAAACAGATAATTCATTTGCAGAATACGAAAAGGGGCATGTTCTAGAAGAGAAAATTTGTATACCAGTGCTGCACAGAATGAGATGCTTTCAAGCTTTTTGCACTTCAGGGGCAGTATCATTCTCTGAACTGTAATGCTCTGCGCATGTTCTGCTCACCATGGCAGCTTTCTGCTCTCCCCTGGTACAGATCATCCTCCCAGCAAAGGGTGAGTGCAGCCACCACAACTCCCAGCACCTTCCCACACAGCGAGAATCTGAAGGAGAGAGATGGCTTTCACCAGCTGCTGCGTGTTCTAATACTGCCACCTCTCAGCTGCTGAAAGCCTGAATTTCTGTGCCTTTTTCTCCTTCCCCAAATGTTACATTTTGCACCCCAAACCTGCAAACCATTCCTCTCATCAAAGAGGAATGTCTACCCCACCTGTATTTCAATGCCACCCCTTGGCTCAGCCTCCTTTCCTTAGACCTACAACTTCTTTTCCCAGTGTGTGAAATGCCTCCTCTTTAGAAAGGCATATTCCAGAACTTAGCAGAACAGCAGGGGTGATGCATGGATTGAGAGCAGCCCTGTGGCGAAGGACTGGGAGATCCTTGAGAAGGAAACATTGGCTATGAGCTGTGTGCTTGCAGCCCTGAAAGCCCTCTGTGGCTGTGTCTAAAGAGGGATGTCCACCAGGTCAAGGGAGGGAGTTCTGCCCCTCTGCTCGAGGGAAAGCCAGGAACAGGATGCCCATGGTTGTTGTGGATGTGCCCTCATTCGGAGTGTTCAGGGTCAGGTTGGATGAGGGTCTGAGGAGCGAGGTCTAGTGAAGAGTGGCCCCGAGCATAGCGGGGGCTTGGACTAGATGATCTCTAAAGGTCCCTTCCATCCCCACCCTTTCTGTCATTTAATCATTTCAGGGCCCACGGGACAGGAGAGAAAAAGAAATGAAATGGGATCATGGCAGCAAGTTAATGGGGGGATATTCTGGGCCACAGATGTGCAAGGAACTCAAGATCAAACCAGCAGCTTGGCCAAGAGTCCTCTTAAAGCATGAAATGCACCTCCTGGGGTGCATTAGTTACCCCAGGAAAAAGGGAATATTTTGGTACTCTGAAATTCCAGCTGCTGCCTGCACATTTAGACCATTAAAAGTCCAATTCCAAATGAAATGGAATATAACTGCATATTTTAAGAGGCACTTTCTCGAGCAAGGAGAAACACCCTCCCCATAACAACACAAAGAAGTCCTGATGAACAAACTTCCGTCTTTTTCCATGTGTATTGTTAAGCACCAAAGTATGGCAATGGACATCCTCCATTTGCACAGGTTTGAAGAGAGATCTCTGCACCCTGAGGCAGAGCCACATGGTGGTTGCACACAGCATCCTTGCCTCACAGCAGCCAAGCCTCAAACCAGGAGCAGTTAGTTCCAAGTGAAGAAAGAACTGCTTGGGCTGATGACTCTCAGGGATGACAATAGCCAGAGGCAGGAAGGGATGATGGCAAAGCATGGCCCACGCGGTGATGGGTCCTGGGCTCTCCAGAGTCACGACAGAGTTCCTCTGGCCCTTGTACCCCACTCTGCTGGGACAGCAACTCCAGGTCCTTTCTGAGGCTCTGGAAAGGAGCACAAATCACTGAACTCCAGAAACACAGAAACTTGGGAAGTGGAGAGGGACCCGGCACTGTGGGTAAGTGCCAGCGGGAGTGGATGGGGCTGGAGCAAAACATTCCTTCCTGCTTCTCCCTGAAGCAGGGACACAACCCTGTCCCACGGGGGGGGGGACACTCTCACCCCAGGCTGGCCACCAGCACCCAGGTTCTCCAAATCCCAGCAATGCCACGGAAAGGCAGTGACAGGAGGAGACATCATCCAGCCACAGGCCGTTCATGCTGACAGCTCCCACCACTCCGCTCCTCACAGAAAACCTTGGCAAGGTGTCAGGAGCAGGGATGAGACACGGCCATGGACACATGACACAGGTGGCCAAGGCAGAGCAATATGGAAGTGCAGAAGTTTTCTTCTTTCTCCTATCAACATGCACTGGCGTGGACATGGCCTCCTGATGGAGGGTGACATCACCGAGCGCAGGATTGTGACATGTCCCCCCTCGCTGCTTAAATACAGACGTGGGCAGAGCCGGTGCCAGTCTGGCTCTGGCCTGAACTCCTACCGAGCCTGACTGCAAGGTGAGGAGGGTCAAGCCAGGTATCTCTGGTGCTGAGTGGTGCCTGTTCTTGGCAGGTCCCAGTGCCAGTCCCAGAGCAACCAGCAGGGTTTCCCCAGCCCTGCCTGGCTGGAGCAGAGCGTACCTGCAGCACTGACAGGAAACGTCCCCTGGTCAGACGTGGGCAGGTGACAGGGCTTTAGGGAGGTGGGAGGGTGTCCTTCTCCTTCCTCCCCTCTCCTGCAGGGAGTGACAGCGGCAACAGAGAGCAGCTCCTGATCCTCAGCCCTCCCCAACATGCTGCAGCAGCCAAATATGGCCACAGAGACAGATGGCAACTGTGCCATCTGCCAGGACACCTGGGATGACGTAGCTTCTACTCTGCCCTGTGGCCACCAGTTCTGCCAGGGCTGCATCCTGCGGTGGGCACAGACAAATCCATCATGCCCACTGTGCAGAGGAGCAATAGAGACTGTCAGGTTTTCTGATGATGCCGGTGACTCTCTAGAGATTGTCATCACAGTCCCTGAGCTGCTGCCAGGAGCCACAAGCTCATCAGAGCGAGCTCCCGGCGGCCAGGACGAGATCAGCCCCCATGGCCCTGTGCCGGCCCATCCCTCTTCTCCTCAGGAGACACCAGCCAGAGCTGTCAGCGGTGTCCTGCCCAAGGTCTGGGCAGGACTTTTCCGTCGACGACAGGAACTTCTGGACCCTGTGCGGACTTGGCTGAACCAGAGGATGGAGGCCATCCAAAGGGAGCAGTGGTGGATGGCAAGGAGCACAGAGTGCCATCCTGTATGTTCTGTGTGTGTGTGGGCCAGACCAGGAGGACATGATCCAGAGTCTGCAGGGCTTCCTGGAGGAACACACAGTGCCACTGGTCCAGGGCACCATCGACATCACTGTGAGACACTGCAGCTCAGGGGCCCAGAGTCTGCTGCACTCCCACGCTGCCGCAGATGAGGATGACAGCCCAGCAGCCAGCAGCTGCTCCAGCAGCTCCAGTTCCATCTTCTCCAGCTCCCCCAGCCTCTCCAGACCCAACAGCCACAGTTCCCCCAGCTTCTCCAGCCCAAACAACCCCAACTCCTCCAGCCCTAACAGCCCCAGATCCAGCTCTTGGACTCTACCCAGCAGCCCTCAAGTGCCCACAGAGGAAGAAGAGGGAGCTGCCACAACGGAGGCCACCCCCAGCAGGAGTCAAAGCCATCCCCCAGTTGTGCCGGTGTCCCCAGAGCAGGACCAGCCCCAGGATGAGGCAGGTCCCTCTGATCCATCTGTCCAGAGCACCAGCCTCAGACCCTCTGGTCCCACCCAAGGCAGGCACTGCTTGCCTGGGTGGCCCCGGCGGTCCCTAAAGAGAAAGGCCTCGAACTCTCCCCACCCCTGCAGTAGAACTAGCAAGGCTCTTCAACTCCTTGTTTTTAGAACAATAAATAATAAATTGTTGTTATTTCCCCCACAGAGTCTCTGCGCTCTGCTTCCTCAGCCTTCCCCTTGTGCCCCACCGTGGGTGGCACCCATGTCCTGTGGGGCACCAGCCTTGAGTCCAGGGCCATATGGGGAGCTTAACTGTCTTCAAGGCCAATCTTGCCTAAGTAGAAGTTGCCTGGACTTTCATTAGTCTCAATGTCCATTCCACTCTTGGAGTTTTTCCCAGCTTTGTTCTTCCCAAGGCCGTTTGTGCTAAAATATCTCAATACTCCACCCTGGATCTTATGAACATCTGCGAACAGCTGTTTTGTGATGCTAATTACATATCACTTTCCCCTATTACTTTTTAACAAATATTTTCTAAAATATCGATATAGTTAAAATTATTGGCACAAATCATATTCATTTATCACATCTCTTATCTGGCTTTGTTTGAAGGTGTAGGCTCAAAGCAAACTCCCTTAGTTCCTCCCTGAGCCCTGGCCAAGAGGAGGATGAAACCAGGTGTTCCCGCACTAGAAGTTGTGGTAGCTTGTTTATTCAACAGTATAAAATCTGGGCCCTCTCACTTGGTGCAAAGTTGGCGGCCTCGCCTGAGGGTGGGCGAACCACATAGGAATTCCCAGTTACTGGGAGTGCTTCTCCAATCCCTTGGTGTGACAGGGCATCCCCAGCTGACGTGTGTGTCGGGACAACGGTCAAGTATGCGGGTAACTGGTGATGTATCTTTCTGAATCCCTACAGGCAATCTTTTCTAGCAATAATCAGGTGCATTGCTTAGCTTATCCTTTTGTACTTCTGTGCTGCTTTGCCCTACAGTCAATGACACTTCTTCCTTAAGCTGGGGTGGGTGTCTTTGGTGCTGACCCTGCCAGCAAGCCATTCCCTTCAGAATTGGACTCGGTGGATCCCTTCCAACACAGAACATTCTGTGATTCTGTGATCACTTCTACAAAGTTTGCTCAGAATGAGTTTCAGCTAAAACACTTGGAATTCTTTGCTGAAATTAGAGTTGGTAGATGGAACTCTTGTTGGTAAACAATGGAGGGAGAGAACAGCTTCATGTGGGTTTTTGGGGTGTTGCCCCAATTTTGTGGGTTCCTCCCTCCATTTTGGGATTTCACACCTCCGTTCTGGGGGTCTCCACCCCGCGATTTTGGCTTCCACTCCTTCCACTTCGGGATCCCCCTTTAATTTTGTGCACCCCATCCCCATGTTCCACACATGCCCAGCGGCCCCAGTGTGCACTGAATGGCCAGCAAGGGACTGGGGAATGCTGGGACCCACAGTGATGTCAGTCATCCCTCCTGGTTACACGCAGGACTCCTCGGCCCTTTTTGGGGTGCCCTGGAGTGCCAAGGCCACGGGGAGGAAATGTCTTTGCTGCCACGCTGGGCAGGATCTTGCTTGGCCCATTATGGCCTCCTGTCCCGTGTCTCACATTGTCCTCTGACAGCCCCTGTGTCCCTGCACCCCTCTCAAGAGCAGGACTTTGGTGCCAGCACCCCCAGGCTCCAAATCCCCGCGCTGGCTCTGTCCCTATGGTATCCCCACGCGGCCGTTGCGCCGGGGCCGTTGTGGCGACAGCCGGCGAGCGACGCCATGGCGGAGCTGCCGCTGCCCGCCGGGCTCAGAGCCAGCGCCTTCCCCGCCAAGCTGTGGCGCCTGGCGAACAGCCCCCGCGTCCGCTCCGTGCGCTGGGACAGCCGGGCCCGGGGGCTGCTCATCCACCGCTCCCTCTTCGAGCGGGAGCTGCTCAGCCCGGGCGACGCCCAGGGCCCGGCCCCGCACACCTTCAGGGCCACGCAGTTCCGCAGCTTCGTGCGCCAGCTCTACCGCTACGGCTTCCGCAGGGTGCCGGGCCGGGTTGGCTCAGCTGCGCCGGGCGATGCCGGGGCTTGGCTCCACTACAGCAACCCCCGCTTTCGCCGCGACCGCCCCGACCTCCTGCTCCGCATCAGGCGCCGGAGCGCAGCCAACAGGCAGCGGCCGGCGGCGGGGCGGGAGGGCCGCAGGCGCCCGCCCCGCGGCTCCCAGCAGCTCCCCGGGGCGCGGCCGCTGCCGCACGGGCGGGACGGGCGCAGTCGCTTCAAGCCGCTCTCCAGGGAGCGGCCGCCGCTGCCGCCCGGGCGCCCGCCCAGCGGCTTCCTGCTGCTGCACAGGGAGCGGACGCTGCCGGACGGGCGGGAGCTGCGCAGCCCCCGGCCTGGCCGCTTCCAGCCGCCCCCCGGGCAGCGGCCGCTGCTCGCTCGGCGCCCGCCCTGCGGCTTCCACCTGCTGCGCAGGGACCGGCCGGTGCCGGCCCGGCGGGAGGGGCCGAGCCGCTTCCAGGAGCTCTATGGGGAGCGGCCGCCGCCCGCCGAGCGGGAGGTGCTGCGCATCCCGCCCTGCGGCTTCTTCGGTTTCTACGGGGAGCCGCTGCTGCCGCAGGGGCGGGAGGGGCCTCGCAGCCGCTTCCAGCAGCTCTACGGGGGGCGGCTGCCTCCGATCGACCGGGAGGTGCTCAGGATCCAGCCCTGCAGCTTCCAGCAGCTCCACAGGGAGCAGCAGCCCCCAGCCCACGAACCGCGAGGTAGGAAAAGAGTTGTAGCCTTGCTTTTCCCCAAAAGGTCATGAAAAGTGACTGTTTGAAGTATTTCTCCACAAGGCTCTGTCATTCTCGGCCCAAAATTCTCAAGCTTATTTAGAAGGGGCACCTAGAGAGCCAAAAGATTCTCTGCCTGGTTTTCCTGCCTGCTTCCTGTGATGGTTGATCCAAGGCAGCAACAGAGATCTGTGTCCCAGAGCCACATTGTGGAGTGTGACCAATGTCTCTGGATTCTTGCAGCCACCTCGGGCACTTCAGCCCCCAGCGCTCCACCTGGCAGTGCAGGTTGTGCAGCATCGACGGCCTCCGGCTCAGCCTGGAATGCACCTGGTGAAGAGCAGTTGCCACCAGTGGATCTTGGCTTTGCCGTCGAGCAAATGATCCGGGAGATCAGGAGATCCCTGCCTGAAAGGTCTCCCTCTGCTCAGGTAACCCATTGGAGGGGAATGGAAGAGGCTGGGCTGAAAGCTTTGGAACGCTGTTACATGGAGAAGGAGAGCAACTGTATCCTTGATGCGATTCCAGCAAAATACTGAATGATCTTTAGTTTTCTTTTTTTCTATTGTTCTTTCAAGGGCAATATGAATGTTACCCCTGAGTCTTCAGGAGGGGAGCCTGTGAACCGGGCTGCAGCAGAGGAAACTTCATCTGGCACTGAGAGCTGCGAGAACAGTTCCCCAGAGCCCGAGGAGCCTGGTAAGGACAGAGCCCCCGTTGGTTTAGAGAGGTGTGAGACGGCTGCTCTGAGCCTGCTTCTGGCAGGAAGGGAGACGAGAAGAGTTGAGCTCTTGTCTGCAGGGTTGGTGCTTCCTGGTGCCTTTAGTTCAAAGGCACATGCACAACCTGCCTGAGCTCTGCCCTCCACGCTTCGCCAGAGGCTTGGACACTGAGTCCTCTGCTGTGGCAAGAGAGCAGGGAATAAACCTGACCTTGTGGGAGTTGTGCCACCAAGCTGGGTGTCCCAGTCTGGTTCATACCTCAGCCCCCAGCAGCCTTCAGCCATTTCAGTGAGGACTGTGGTCTCTCTGTCACTGGGACTGTCTGTGTTTCAAGCTCTCCTGGGTGCCATTTGCACTGTGGGTGCTGAGACTTTATTAGAATACTTAAATACTTTACACAGTTCCGTCTTGAAAACTTGGAAGGATCCCTGTTCTTTATAGAGCAGGCTTCAAATTGCCAAGTGAGAGTCTGCCTTTCAGGCCATCTTTTAATGTCCCTGATAGAAGGACAATTGGTGCTCAAGGGGCGCTTGCACAAGGGCCAGGATTGTCTCAGTGTTCCCTTTGCTTCCCAGATCCCGCGTGATCAACGTGTACAGTAGGGCTGCCCTGTGTGCCAGGAAGAGACAGAGGGAGAGCCTGTGACCATTGGGCAGGTAGAATTCCTCTGTCTCTAGTTATATTTATAGATGTGTATGGTTATGTTTATTGCTATATGTAGTTGTATTTATAGATTTATGTAGTTATATTTATCTATCTATATCGACAGAGATTTGTCTAGTTAATTTATTTTTAGTTTTAGGTGTATATATTTATATTTTTAGATGTGCAGTTATAGTTGTAGATGTCCATAGTTGCCTTTATACATGTGTATAGTTACATTTACATATCTATAGTTATATTTGTAGATAGGCATATTTATATTGATATATGGGGGTTTAGTTACATAGATTGATATCTGTATAGGTGTAGGCCTCTTTTTAACCTCTTCCCCTGCTCTGCTTCCTCCCTCACCTCTTGCTTTTCCCCCGTGCTCCCTCTGTCCCCTCTCCCTGTGCTGGGTCCGAGCTGGCGGCTGGGCCGGGCGGAGCAGCAGTTCCAGCCCCGGGTGTCCCTGGAGCGGTGGGAGCTGCCGGTGGCCCCAGGCACTGTCCCCTGAGGAGCTGCTGAAGGACGGTGAGACTGAGGGGGCTGAGGGGGCGGTGACGCTGAAGGGACGGTGACCCTGAGGTGCTGCTGGGGCTGAGGGCTGTGGGGCAGGCGAGGGCGATGGTGGCACTGAGGTGACAGGGAAGTGGCACAGGCCGAGGGGTGGCGGGTCTAGGGGGACGGGATGGGTCAGAAGGGACTGAGGGGCTGAGAGGACTGTGAGGGGCTGAAGAAACTGAAGGGGGCTGGGGCTTTGCCGAGAGCATGGCGGGGCTGAGGGGATGGAGGGGGCCGGCAGGGAGCACAGAGGGCTCCGGGACTGCAGCTCTGCCAGGCCTTGGAACCAGTTGCGGAGCCTCCGCTTTTGCCACAGCTGCAGTGGAGACCTTGAGGACAGCCGGAGACTGACGGGAGCCAGCAGGGAGAAGCTGAAGGCCAGCAGCAAGAGCAGGGAACGGGGACCTGCTGCTGGCACACTGGAGAGAGCCCGGGTGAGGCCACAGGGCTGGGGAGGCAGGGTGGGGCTGAGGGTGGCGTGGGCTGTGGCCGTGGGCACTGCCCGGCGGGGCAGCAGCGGGCCCTGCCCGTGCTGGGGCTGCTCAGCGCAGCTGCCCCGGCCGGCACAGGGGCTGTCCTTGGGCAAGGCAGCTGTGCCGGCAGGGCCCGGGTGCTGTGCCGGCTGTGCCGGGCTGCCGGGGCTGCGGGACAGTCCCGCCGCGGCTGCGCTCACCACAGCCTGGCCCGCTCGGCTGCTTTTTCTTTCTAACCCTCCTGGGGAGGCTCTGAGATCTTCCCTTCCCTGATGGAAGTGCAGCTGCTGCCAAGGAAAACGTCTCCATACTGACTCAGTGCTCCCTTTACTTCCCAGCTGTGCCATCTGCCGTCCCTGTCCAGGAGAGCTGCTCTGCACGGGAGGAAGAGACCGAGGGAGAGGCTTTGAAGATGGGGCAGCAGCAAGAGCAGGGAACGGGTGTTATAAGTTAAAGTAAATAATTTGTGTGATCCTTTAGGGATTGATAAAAAGAATTTTATTGATTACAGCAAGCAGTGACAAGCAAACAGCGCTGGGTGCAGCCGGGGAGTCAGTGCTCCGCCAAGGCTCACACCGCTTCCCTTTTCCCATGGTCTTTTATTCTCCCCCTTCTTCCGCGTTTGTGGCTTTTCCGGGAGTACTCTGTGCGTGCGCCTCCAGTTGCTAGGGGGTCGCCGCCTGCTCTCTGGTGGTCGTCTGGATGAAGGCTCTCCTCCTCTTCCTCGCTGGGGGTTTATGACCCTGTAACAATCTTTCCATAGATGGTTACACACCTCCCGACCCTAGTTGTACCATCAACTTAAGGAGTCAGCATATCCTCGGGTTTCCTGTTATTCACAAAAAACCTCTTCCTTTGCCTGAGTTCCTGTTTAATGATGAACAAAGAGACTTCTCTTATCTGTTACAAGGGGTCTGGAACACAAGTCCTGTGAGGAATGACTGAGGGAGCTGGAGTTGTTTATCTTGGAGAAGACTCAGAGGTGACCTTATCACTCTCCACACTCCCTGAAAGGTGGTTGCAGTCAGGTGGGGGTCGGTCTCTCTCCTCACAGCAACTGACAGGACCAGAGGACAGTGTCTTAAGCTGCACCAAGGGAAATTTAGGTTTTATATTAGGAAAATTTTTTTTATGGAAAGGGTGATAAATTCCTGGAACTGTCTGTCCAGGGAGGTGGTGGAGTCACCCTCCTGGGATGTGTTTAAAAAAAGACTGGATGTGGCACTCAGTGCCATGGTTTAGCTGAGGTGGTGTTAGCACATGGGTTGGACTTGATGACCTTAAAGGTCTCTTCCAACCCAGCAATTCTGTGATTGTGTGACATCACAGACCAGGTTGTGACATCATATAGTTGGCTGTGACATCCCTGGTTTATTATGTGACATCACAGAGCAGGCTGTGACATCAGAGCATGCCTGTATGACATCACAGAGCAGAGCAAGCTGTGAGGTCAAAGAGTGTGCTGTGACATTATAGGGTGGCTGTGTTCCATCACTGAAGGTGTTGTGACATCACAGGGTGGGTCTGTGAGCCCACAGAGGTGCTGTGTGACATGCTAAGTGAGTTCTGCCATCACAGAGCAGGCTGTGACATCACAGAGGAGGTTGTGATGTCACAAAGTTGGCTGTGACATTACAGGCTGGCAGGGTGACATCACAGAACGGGCTGTGAGGTCACAGAGAAGATTCTGCCATCATAGAAAAGGGATCTGTGACATCACAGAGCAGCTGTGTGATGTCACAGAGAAGGCTGAGACAATACAGAGTGGGTTGTGACATCACAGAGCTGACTGTGAAATCACAGAGCAGGCTGTGACATCACAGCGAGGCTGCATAACATCACAAAGGCAGCTGTGACATCATAGAGCTGGCTGTGACATCACAGGGTGTCTGTGACATCACAGGCTGGGCTGTGACATCACAGGGCAGATTTTGTGACATCACAGAGCAGACTGGGACCTCAAAGAGCAGGCTGTGACCTCACAGGACACCTGTATGAAATCACAGGTGGCCTGTTACCTCTCAGAGTGGGCTGTGTGACATTATAGGGCAGCTTTGTGACATCACAGGGGCTGTGTGAGGTCACTGGGGAGGTCACTTCACCCCGGCCCCCCCTCCCAGTTCCCCCAGAGAAGTCCAATGCTGCTCGTGCACAGAGGGGTCCCCTGTCCCCCCGGGTCTCCCCGCCCCCGGTGCCGCAGCCTCCCCCAGAGGATGTTCCACGAGATCGACCCCAGAGCCTGACACGGGGACGGGGGCTGGGGCTGTGGGGGGTGGGATAGGGGGACAGGGACCCCCCGGCAGCGTCCCCGTGTCCCCCAGGGCCAGAGCCTGGGCCGGGGCTCCTTCACCCTTTTACCAACGAGGGCTTGAGAGCGCTGAAAAAAGCCCCAGCAAGGGATCAGCAAAAACCAGATTTAATATTAAGCGACAGTACCACAAAGTTCCTTGGCAAGAGCCACTCTGCTCCTGGAGCCGTTGTGATGGTTGGTCGCCATGGAAACCTGCCCTGGCCCCTTGCTCAGGGCTGGTGTCACTGCCCAGAGCCAGAGGGGATCCCTTGCTGGGGGCTTGTGCCACGGCCACCTGCCCTGTGCCGCGCTGGCCGGTCAGGCGCCGCGGAACCAGCAGCAAACGCCAGGGCCAGGGCCAAAGGCCAGGTCAGCCCGACAGAAAGGGGCAGTGCTGGGCACTGTTTCCATGGCAGCCCTCACTGGGGGTGACACCTGGGTCACCTGTCCTGGCAGTTGCCATGGAAACCCAGCTCATTGGGAATACAAGGGTGGACAGAGGTTTTAGTAGGGCCTGGCACAACGGGACAAAGGGGTGTGGTTTTAAACTAAAGGAAGGGAGGTTCAGATAAGAACAGATAAGGAGGAAATGTTTGATGATTGTTATAAACGCCAATCACTTGTTTTAAAAATTTATAAAAGTTTACTAAAAATAAAATGGAAAAAAATAATACAAGTATAGTAATAAAGATTAAACAATTAGAGTTAGGACAATTAAAGAGACAATAACAGCAAAAAGTTACAGCCCGGGCTGGGTACCTCTCTCTGGACAAAAGTGAGCCAGGAGAAGGACCCCGATAAAAAAGAATTCCCTCCTTAAGAGGGGTAACCTGTTGCATACACAAATCACTTCATCAATATGCATATATTTATTTACAACAAGAAGTTCGTCTGGTACTTGTTGAGGAATTCCTGTTAATCCCAGGCGCCTTGAAGTCTAAGTCGAGTTTGGAGAAGTTCGGTTTTTTGTTGATAAGGAAAGCCATAAATTCCTCTCCTCTGGAAGATTTAGGGGTTTTTGTAATTGTTATCTCTGTGTGAAGAATTTCTTGATTATCTTCTTCTTCTCTTGAGCAAAAAGAATACCACACACACATATTTTCTATTTTAACTACTGAAGCTTAATTTCAATTACAAAACTACATTTACTATATTATTAAAATGTTACTACAGCATAACTTTCCAACCTAGCATAATACATATCGTAAATATCTGCGTAGAGCCATACATTCTGCATTTTTCACAATCCTTCCTCTTTCTTTTTATAATTATTTTGGCTCGAGCAATATTTACTGCTTTCTAGTCTTCACTTTTCGTTCATTTTCTTCATAAATCAATCTAGCCTCTTGAAAGGGGTCTTCTATATTATTTTGTTTCTTTAATACCATAATCTTTTGCACCGTTTTTGTTGTATCCAATTTTTGATCCATGGTCACTATTTGCATGCTTTGAACTACACTGGTGATGAGTCGAATGAAACAGGGGATCAAACAAGGAAGGAATATTAGACCAGCTGTAGCGCATAACAGGAAGAAACCTAGCTTTTTCCACCATTCTATTCCCAACACGTTATCCCACCAGCTAGTATTTAGCATTGGTTCCCACCTTTGAACTGGTACATGGGCTATTTTTCTGATATCATTGACTATATCTAGGATAGCATCCCCGTTATCATCTATTTTCAAACAGCAATCTGATGTATTGAATTTTCCACAAACACCCCCTTCTTCCGCTAATAGATAATCTAAAGCCAACCTATTCTGATACACGGCTGCTCTGATTTGGGTCTGTTGTCTTGACATTAATGCCATTGCTCGACCAGTTTTGTTTGTTATTATTTCTACAGCGGCTTGGAGTCTTATAATGCGATTTAACATGTAAATTGGGGTTCGATATCCCCAACTCCCATCTTGTGCCCAGGTGGCTGGCCCATATGTTTCCAATATACGTTCAGGGGGCCATTCCTCGTCTCCCCATGTTTGGAACCCTCCAATTAAGTCTCTCTTGTTTCTTTTTAGATCCTCATAAACTGGTATCCCTAAGTGATCCGCTTCAGGCCCTGGCAAAAGAAAAAATCCTGGCTGTATGACTCCCAGAGTACAACTCCCTTTCCACTGAGAGGGAAGTTTTGGGTATGCCTTTTTTCCACATATCCAGAATAAGCCATCTGGAGCTTTCCAATAGTCAAATGTTTGCTCATCTATATTCTCCCAAAATTTAGAAATCTCTGGGATGCCAACGTAAGGATTTTTTCCTGTATCATTACACTGAAAAAGCCTGATTTCATTATTATACTCACAATTTCCTTTTTTTACTTTTTCCTGGGTCCAATACATGGTAGGTTCTTCTGGGAGCCACCATACAGAAGTTCCATTACTGACCTTATATCTTTTACAGGGAGTTTTTCCTACTTCATGAAGGAACTTTTTTCCATTGCGCCAAAGACATTCTTCCCCTATGACTACTGAACTCAAAACCCACCCCTCTGGTCGGTTTTCTCCCCTTATACTGGTCTGTTTCCACTTAATGAGCTCAATTGGGCCTAAGCTGCTGCCTTTCCATGGCCATTCTTCTGACATCAGAGCCCCTCCACAGACCCAGCAATTGGTTATGTTAAGTTCCTTACTTATTCTTTCTCCCAATTCTACAAACTGATTTTTACCCATCCTCGAAATATCTATCTCTTTTTCTAATTGTTGTTCCAGTTTTGTATACAAATTGTCAAGTGAAATTGGTACAGGTTTAGGTGGTGGTGCCGGCTTAGCCTTTTTGTTTATCAATTGCTCTTTTACCAAATCCTGTGCTTTATTCCCAATAGCGTATGTGAAACAAATCCATTTTTCCCCTTTTGGGCATTCACTTCCCGCCCTGTTACCACTTATTCCTAAATTCTCAGTAATCCAGTACTTTTGTCCATTGTGCATGCAGTTTCCTAATCTGGATGGGTTATAACAGTGACTGTTGACATGAGTGTGCGAGATAAAAAAGGAGCCTCGGTGTCTTTCCATATACAGCTTCTGGTAACACCTGTAGCATGGCCTTGTCAATATCCCAAAAGGGAAAAGACAGAAAATGAGTGACAGAAAAAGGAGAGGTCCAGTATGGCTTATACTCCCACCTCCCATGCCTATGGGGTTGCAACCCACAGCAGGTGTATGTGATCTTCTTGGTGGCAATTATAGAGGCCAATCTGGTCTTGCCCTCTCTTCTCTTGTCACTTTCTCTTAGCTAATTTCCAGGCAAATCATTTTTGACACTCCTTAACGGTGGTCTCCCCATGTTCCTCAGCTATTTCCCATTCAACAGGCACTAATAATTCCCATCCACAAAACAAAGTTATTATTTCAGTTGTTTCGAGCTCTGCTTGGATAGGGGATCTAGTTGGCACTCGACACTTCTTGCAATGGGGGCGTCGGTTGTGTGAACTACAATACCAATTATTCCCACAATTCAAACATTTACATTTAACCCAACTAACATGCCCAGTATTTGGGTGAATCAGACAGGGTATATTACGTGGCACAGACTGAGGTTGTAATTCGCCCTCCTCTTTGTATAAATCACAGGCTAAGGCCAAAATACAGGAGTTTTCTGTCCGAAACAGTCCTGATCCTCCTGTCTGTGGTGGCAGTATTCCTTCCCAAGGAGGGTACCGGAGACACCTCAAAGTTTGTCCAGGCAGTATTTGAAACCACTGATGTAAACTCGGTCTTACTTCCCAGTCAGGTGTGATCCTGTGTATATTTCTTGGATCATTCGGGTCTTCCCAGTTCATTACCACCCTTTCCCCGTTTAAGAGTCAATTTTATATCACCCGGTTCAGATGTTATTGTTCACTCCTTAGGTTTTTCCACAGGTCCTTTGATTCTGCTGGCGTGGATCCACCCTCGTTCCCTGGTCCGCATCGCAGCCTCGGTCGTCAGCAATACCTGAAAAGGACCTTCCCATTGTGGAGTTAAAGATTGTTCTTTCCATGTTTTTACCAACACCCATTCTCCTGGGTGAATATTATGGATTTTAAAGTCTAAAGGTGTGGTTTGGGGGATTATTCCTTTTAACCTCCAATTTTCAAGAGTTTTTGCAATGGTGTTAATATATCCTTTAACACTCTTTTCCCCTACCTCATAGGTAGCATTTTCATGTTGGGTGGTCAAAAAAGGTAATCCAAACATCATTTCATAAGGTGACACTCCCAGGTCTGACCTGGGTTTGGTTCGGATCCTCAGTAAGGCTAAAGGTAGGCATTGTACCCATGACATTCGGGTTTCAACTATTAATTTAGTTAAAGTTCTTTTTAGAGTCTGGTTCATCCTCTCCACTCGGCCGTAACTTTGTGGATGCCATGGGGTGTGTAATTCCCATTTTGTCCCCAAGGTCTGAATTAATTGTTGTAACACTTTTGACGTTTTCCTCTGTCCGAGTCCATCCTATTAACCATTCCATATCTTGGAATAATCTGTTCCAAAAGGGTTTTACTTACCACGTTGGCTGTGGCCTTGGCAGTGGGAACCGCTTCCACCCAATGAGTTAGATGGTCTGTTATTACTAATAAATACTTCCATCTTTGAACTTGAGGAAGTTCAGTAAAATCTACTTGGATACTTTGAGATGGTCTAAGAGCTAATTTCCGACCTCCCAATGTGGTTTTCCTCATTACCTTTTTATTTATCCTTTGGCAAGTTATACATTTTTCAATTACTTTCTTTGCTATCCCAAAAATCCCAATACACCCATAGTTCCTTAGAAAGTGATCACACAGAGCCTGAGTACCCCAGTGAGTTTTCTGATGCATGTCTTCTAATATTCTTCTAGTAAGCATTTTATTAAGTAATTGTCTTCCATCAGGAAGTTTCCATTTCCCTGATTCATCTTGTTCACCTCCTATCTCCTTTAATTCTTTTTCTTCTGCTTCACTAAATTTTGGAATTTCCAGTTTCTCCTCATTTGGAGTTAATATTAGCATAACTCTTTCAGTTCCATTTTCTGCTGCATCCTTAGCTTCCTGGTCCGCCAAGTTATTTCCTCTTACTTCTGGAGTCACTCCCTTTTGGTGACCCTTAATGTGTACTACAGCTATCTCTTCTGGTAATCTTAATGCTTCTAAAACCTCTAAAATGAGCCCCTCATGTACTAATCCTTTTCCTCTTGAATTAAGCAATCCTCTTTCTTCCCAAATTTTTCCGAATGTATGTACTACTCCAAAGGCATACCTTGAATCAGTATATAGTTCCCTTTTTGTGTACTAAATATTCCAGTGCCCTTTTTAGAGCATATAATTCACAGGTTTGAGCTGACCAGTTTGAAGGTAATTTCCCTTTTTCAATAGTTTGCATGTTTTTCCCATCAACTACTGCATACCCTGACATTCTTTTTCCTTGTAGACACCTGGAGGAACCATCCACAAAAATTATCTCCCCTTCTGAAAGGACTTGTTCTTCAAGGTCTTTTCGAACTTTTGTTTGGTACTGGATAATTTCTAGACAATCATGTATTAGATTATCTGTTGGTACACTATAACCTTTTGGAATATTTAACAAACAGGTTCTTTCTGCTCCGGTATCTACCACAAATTCCAATTCTTCTTCTTGGGGACCTACTTTTAAAATTATCACAGGCTCTAGATGGTATCTGTCCCCTAGAAAATAGAGCCTTTGACACCCCTATTCTTCCTCTTTGCTCATCTCTCAGAAGATTTTCAGATCTGTTGCTCTCTTAGGACAATCTCTCTTATAATGTCCTTTGTTCTTACAGTAAAAGCAGACATTCCTGGAATGCTCCTGAGATTTGGTTTGTATTGGGGTTTTATTTTTTTCTGTTCCCCTGTCTCTACTACTGTCATATCTAGGAGTAGTGTTTGTGTGTTTTTGATTTTTTTCTTGTAATTGTTTTCTCACATGGTGACTGCCACAATCCTTGCTTTTAGTTTGGCTTTGGCCATAGACTTTCTGAGCCTCCTTTAATAAATCATCTAATGATTTGTCATTCTGATCTTCAATTTTTTCCATTATCTGGCCAAGCACAAAGTTAATCTTTAACAAAGCTTTTCTCACATCAATCTCAGGATCCATTCTGGAATGTTGCCTTATATTTCTCCCAAGTCTGTCTAACCATTCAGTTGGAGTCTCTTCTTTCCCCTGCTGTGCCTCAAAAGCCTTTTTAGCATTTTGCTCTCGAGGTGCCGCCCGTTTTATTCCCTTGATTATTGTATTGCGATAGTCATTCATAAGTTTTCTCCCCTGCTCACTATTCTGACTCCACCCCGGAGGTTCAGTTGGCATTATGTTGTTATGAATGAGCGCAAGAGGCTATCTATGCCAATTAGTGAAATTTATTGATTACAGTCTATGTATGAGAGCAGAAGCAAAAACAGCACTGGACGGCAGGGGAGTCAGCGCTCCGCCAACAGCCGCGCCGCCCCCCCCCAGTCCGTCTCCTTTTATCCCGCCGTCTTTCCGGATACGCGCCAGTATGATCTGCGCCTGCGCCCCCCGTTGCTAGGTGGTCGTTCCTCTGCCTCTTGGTGGTCGCGGGACGAAGGCGCCTCCTCCTCCTCACGGTTGTCCTTGGAACCTGGGGATTTTCTCAAGCACATATCATTGCAGCATAGGTCCGCCCACATGCCTTTGCGGTTACACATTTACAGAACAAACTGACCTCAGTCTGTTTCTTATCTCAGCCTGTTTCTTGAAACATTTCAGTACGAACAAAAAGGTCATTTTCTTACAATTCCCCCCCCTTTTTCTTTTTTTAACCTTCTTTTTGTTCGTTAAAGCGGATTAGTTCTTTCCTGCTAAGTTCTAAGTAATCTTCACCCGCCTCCCCTGTAAGGGGTTCATATTTAGTATGAATCATCAGCAAATGGGCTGCTTCTAAACGGCTCTTCACTACGGCTACTACTTTATTAAGAATACAGGGGCCAAAGGTTAACGCCGAAATCAGTAAAATTACAGGTCCTGCAATTGTGGATAAGAGAGTTGTGAGCCAAGGGGAGTGAGTAAACCAGGTCTCGTACCAGCTTTGCTGGGACTCCCTCTCTTTCTTCCTTTGCTCAATTTGCTTGCGTAGCTCTGCCATAGTATCTATTACAATACCAGTGTGATCTGCGTACGTACAACATTCTTCCCGCAGGGCCACGCATAGGCCCCCTTGTTGTAAAAACAGTAGATCCAATCCCCTCCTGTTCTGTAGCACAACCTCAGATAATGATCTGACCGATTTTACCAGCCCATCTATTGCCTTCTCTATTCTGCTTAAATCCTCGTCTACTGAGATGCGCAAATTTCTCATACCTTGCTGTTGATTTACCAGGGAGGCTACTCCGGTCCCAATCCCAGCTCCCCCAACGCTTAGCAATACAGCTACAGTGAGAACCGTCAAGGGCTCTCTTTTTACTAGGTGGTGCTCAGGAGTCATCTGATGTTCTAATACATAGTCCCTGGGGTGGTATGATATGCGGGGGACTATTAGTACTTGTATACAATAGTCTGAATCCTCATTGAAATGGTCTATGGACAAACAAGGGGTAACTCCGAGGGTGTTACATACCCACTTGGTATTGGGTGCAGGTAAAAGCCATTTGGCTGTTTTATTACCCCCTCTAATGTTGGTTGTTGTGTTGCATAAATGCTGCATATCCACAGGCACTTTTCCCACACATCTCCCTTTCCCGCTTACTTGTGCTAAGGTTACTCCTGGGGTCTTATCTTCTTTCTCTTGTTTCCACAAGCATTCTTTAGGGTTTATTCCGTTCACTCTTCTAGCTTTGGCGGAAATTCCTATGGCCTCATAAAAGGGAGGGTTTATCATATAGCAGAGCCAGCACCCCTCGGTGAGATTTGGATAGGTATGATTTAGGACAGTAAAGGTGGCTTGCATTACTTCCCACAATGCCGTATATTTTTTAGTAGGCACCTGCTGACCTGAACCAGTAGTGTTTTCAAGGGTACTCCCCGAACTTTTGTTACCACCTGAATATGCTTCTTTAACGCCTAATTTTCCATTTATTGCTGGGTTCGGACCCACCGGGCTGGGATCATGGGGAATCGGCTCCTTTTTTATCTGGATTAAATTTCCCAAGTCTGTTCCCTCTTGCCAATGTCTAATTCCCCAAGTTTTTCCTACCAACCATCCCACGTCATCAGGTTGGGTGACATTGAAATAAAAATGCGTGCAGTTTCCCCAACACTTGTCAACCTTCCCTACACAACCAGGAATCCATGCCGCAGGCTTCTTACATCCGAAAGGGCCATAACTGACCTTCAAGTACTTGTCAGGTCCTCCTCCTGGGGTAAACCCAAATGCTATGGTTTCACATCCCCAATAGGCACAGTAATAATGCCCTGGCCAATGACAGTACGCCTTCCCTGGGTTTGAAGCCGGGCACATATAGAACGATGTTATATTCAAAAGCTTCCCACAAGAGGGAGCTCGGGTCATGTTGCATACTCCTGCAACAAAGTTCGGAGCCCCGGAAGAAATGATAGATTGTAGTTCATGTAGGGTGTCATGAGTCTCCCACCTGCTTAAAGTCCATTTAAAAGGTTCATGCGATTTACAAGCACAAACATGCCATCTTAAGAGCAATATAACTAACTGCAGAGCTAGGTGGAATCCTTTGTAGGATATGGTCATTGGTGACATTAGCTTCTTTTTTTCCCTCAAATTCTCTCTTGTGCTATCTCTCTGTGAGCCTGGTCGGATTTCTATTATACAGGTCGACATTCTCCACTGGATAGAGGGGCATTTCTTTTCCCCACCGTGAGGTATCCCTCTGTCCTGCCTGTCAACTTGGTTGCTACAAGCTACAGGGTAAACCATCTTCTCGACAGCAGGGATATTCTTCAGGGGTTATGCCTTCCCTCTCCCACTTGTATCTTCGAGTATTCCAATTATGCTCTCTTAATTGTGGGATGTCACACCTGAGCTCTTTAAAGAGCTTCCGACACTTGACTATTACTATGTCGGTTAGGAACGGCCCCGAGGGTTCGTTGGAGTGATAGCAATGAAAGTCAGGATTTATTCCTTTTGTATAAATTTCCCACCAGGCAGGGGTACCTGCCTTTAATTCCCGGTTGGCTACTTTCCAATTTAGTACTTCCTGAGTTATTTTACGCTGCACCCTCCAGCAACGCTGACACACGCTTTTAGGAGCCCTTCCCCTCCTACAATGGGTCCACCACCGCTCGTTACAAATTTTGCAAATAAAGCATACAAATGGATAACAATTACAGTCTAGCCAACTACATTTCACTCTAATGTCGTCTTGATTGGCGTGACTCTCTCCAGTCCAAGGTTCCCCTCGGTTCTCTAGTCTTACAGGCCTATAATAAGGTTGATTTGCTAAATCTTCTAAATATTTACAATAACCTGGAGCTTCGGAGTCTCCAATGAGCCACTTCTGCAAATCCCAATTGTTCCCCACCCATAGGTCCTCAAAACCCGCAAGGTCCATCAAAGCTGTGAGTTCTCTCTCTGTAAGGTAAATTTCAAATCTCCTGGTCTCCCTTTAACTCTCCATTCCTTCTTTTGCTGGGATCTAGGTTCGAACTGGGTAGGATCCACTGGTCCTTTAATTCGGCTGGCATGCGTCCATCCTTTTTCTGCTGTTCGGACTGCCGAATCAGTGGTAATTAGGACGAGGTATGGTCCTTCCCACTTCAGAGTAAGTGAATCGTCCCTCCAGCCTCGGACAAGGACCCAATCGCCAGGTTGTACCTGATGTAATACAAGATCTAGTGGTGGTCTTTGAGCCCACATTCCTTTTTCCCATAATTGTTGTTTATATTTCATTAGTATGCTTAAATATTTATTGATGCTTTGATCTGCAATATTCGGATTGGTATGAACTCGTTCAAGGGAATAGGGCATCCCGTATAGCATTTCAAATGGAGATACCCCCACATCAGCCCGTGGCTGAGTTCTAATATTTAGCAATGCCAATGGAAGACACTTTACCCATGACATTTTAGTTTCCAATACTAGCTTAGTCAGTTGCTTTTTAATTTCCCCATTCATCCTTTCTACTCTTCCCGAACTTTGGGGGTGCCAAGGAGTGTGTTGTTCCCATCTTATACCCAGGGTGTCTGCCAGTAATTGTGTTATCTTTGAGGTGAAGTGGGGGCCTTTATCGGAGTCTATGGTCTGGGGAACTCCATATCGGGGTACTATTTCTTCTAATAAGATTCTAGTTACTGTTCGGGCTGTTTCCTTCGCCGTGGGGAACGCCTCCACATAGTGGGTTAAGTGGTCTATTATAACCAAAAGATACTTTACTCTCCCCACCCGAGGGAGTTCGGTGAAATCCACCTGCAGGTGCGCAAAGGGCATCTTTGCCACCGGCCTCCCTCCCAGAGGCAATTTCCTTAAATTTCTCCTATTTACCCGCAAACAAGTTGGACACCCCCTGGTGATGTTCTTTGCCAGGTCATGAAGACCTATGGTCATATATTGAGTGGCAAAGTGGTCTATGAGCCCTTGAGCAACCCAGTGCGTTTTCTGATGCATTTTGTTGAGCATTTGTCGAGCCACTGCCTTCGGCAAGACTTCTCTACCATCATTCAATTGCCATTTTCCTGATATCTCTTTTATTCCCAACTTTTCGAACCTGTCTTGTTCTTCTTTAGTAAACACAAGCTTTTCTTGATAAGCTACTCCCAAATCTCCTGTGGCTTCCCCTGGATTTTTTTGTTTTTCTTTTTTTAAGATGAATATCTGTAGTGCAGCTCTTTTGGCCTCCTGGTCTGCTGCATTATTGCCCCTGCTCCGGTAGTCCATCCCCCGCTGATGTCCCTTAAGGTGGACTATGGCTATTCTAGTGGGGCCCCTCAAGGCTTTTAGGAGGTCCACTATTAGCCTTTGATGCACTAAGTCTTTCCCTTGTGAGTTCATTAAGCCCCTTTCTTCCCACAGTTTCCCAAATGTATGCACTATTCCATACCCATATTTAGAGTCTGTATATATAGTGCCCTCTTTGTCTTTTAGTAATTCTAGGGCTCTCAATATTGCATATAATTCACAGGCTTGGGCAGACCAGGATTTATCTAAGGCACCAGATTCAATTATTTTCAAATTTGGCCCTCCCACTATAGCATATCCCGATTTTCTCTGGCCTTCGATTACCCTAGAGGAACCATCCACAAACAACTTCTCTCCCCCCTCCAGCTCTTCTTCTTCTAAATCGGGTCTAATTTTAGTCTGTTCTTCTATAGTGATTACACAATCATGGGACAAGGTGTCAGTTTCGGGTTCCCCGAAAAGAAACGAGGCTGGGTTTTGCAGGGAAGTGGTTTCTAAAGTGAAATTCGGGGTTTCCAGCAAAATTCCCTCATACTTGAGGAGCCTCGCATCCGATATCCATTTTTCTGCCTTCTGTTGCATTACACCCCGTATATTGTGTGGGGTCAGTACCTTCAGTGTTGCATTGAAAGTAATTTTCCTCGTTTCCTCTACCAGCATCGCGCTTCCTGCAACTATTTGCAGGCAGCCTGGCCATCCTCTACTCACAGGGTCTAAGATTTTTGATAAATATGCGATTGGCTTCCTTTTCCCTGCCCATTCTTGAGTAAGTACCCCATAAGCTACTCCATCTGCAACATTCACAAATAGAAGAAAAGGTCTGTTCAAGTCTGGAAAGAAGAACAGGGGCATGAACCAGGGTTTCCTTTAGCTCTTGGAATTGGGATTCCTCTTCTTTTGTCCACTTAAGGTGTCCACCCTGGGTCAACTTGTGATACAAAAATTTTGCCTTTCCACTATAATTTTCAATCCATTGTCTACAATACCCAGTGAGCCCCAATATCTGCCTAATCTGTCGTTTGCTTTGTGGTAAAGGAAGGGAGAGGATCGCTTGTACCCGATCCGGGTCGATCCTTTTTTCGCCTTTCTTTAAATAATGCCCCAAGTATTTCACCTCTTCTTCTACAAACTGCAGTTTTGCTTTAGACACTTTTAGTCCTTTTAGTCCTAGGAAATTAAGTAATTTTATACTTTCCCTTCGGACTTTGTCTTCACATTTTCCTGCGATCAGCAGGTCATCCACATATTGAATCAATTTCACTTCTGGGTCTGTATTATAGTCTTGCAAAATTTGCTCCAGGGCCTGTCCAAATAAGTTCGGGGACTCGGTGAACCCTTGGGGTAATACCGTCCACCTTAATTGTTGTCGCCTCCCCGTGTCGGGGTCTTCCCATTCAAAGGCAAAAAAATCCCTACTGGCCTCATCTAGAGGACATGCCCAAAATGCATCTTTTAAATCAATAACACTATACCACTGATTTTCCGGCCCCAGATTACTTAACAGGGTATATGGGTTAGCTACCACTGGGAATCGGGCAATTGTTCGTTTATTGATTTCCCTTAAATCATGCACTAATCGATAAGACCCGTCTGCCTTTTTTACTGGCAGTATAGGGGTGTTGTAGGGGGACATACATGGTTCCAGTAATCCTTTATCTATTAACCTCTCGACCTCGGGCTTCAAGCCTTTTCGTCCTTCTAAGGAAATGGGATATTGCTTTACTCTGACTGGAATTTCAGGGTTTTTAATTTTTACCGTAAAAGGAGTTATTGCCAATTTCCCTACTGTGTCCGGATTATACCAAACCTCCGGATTTATTTCTTTTTCATCCTCCACCCGGAGCGGACAAAGTCTTATCATCAGCTCCTTTTCTACTACCTCAATTCGGATCCCTAATTCTACAATCAAATCCCTTCCCAAAAGATTAAAATCTGTTTCAGGTACCAGTAAAAAGTTTCCCACCCCCATTTTGGTTCCTGATTCCACTATTACTTCTTTAATAACAGGTACCTCAAATGGTTCCCCTTTTGCCCCAATTACGGTAGCAGTGTGACGGGATAGCTCACAACCCGGGGGTAGAAACCGAAGGGTCGACCTTTCCGCCCCAGTATCGACCAGGAATTCCATCTCCTGGCCCTGGGGACCCACTTTTAATTTTATCAAGGGCTCTTTGTGATATCTCTGGGTCCCCATAAAATAGAGCCCCTGACTCCCCTAATCTTCTTTGAATTCCTTCTCATCTCTAATTCTAACCCTACATTCCCTCTTAAAATGTCCTCTCCTGCCACAGTAGTGACAAGTCTTCCCCTCACCCCTTCCTGGCCTATCTCTCCCTTCCATCCCCTTCGGAGGGACCCGCTTCTCTTTCTCGTCTCCCTTCCTGCTTTCACGTACCGCAGCAACCATCATTCTAACTTGTCTTTTGTGTCCTTCCTCCTCTCTCCGAACATACACTTTCTGAGCCTCCCGGAGCAGCTCGGATAGTTCTCTTTCCTGCCAGTCTTCCAATTTCTGCAACTTTTTTCTAATATCATCCCAGGATTTCGACACAAACTGCACCTTGAGAATGGCCTGTCCTGCCGGTTCACCCAACTTTAATCCTGAATAGAGTTGGAGACTCTTTCTCAATCGCTCTAGCCATTCCGTAGGTGTCTCATCCTTCTTTTGCCTATCATTAAATGCCTTATTAATATTCTGGCCCCTTGGAACCGATTCCCGAATCCCGTCGATTAAAATGGTTCGGAAATGCTGCATATTAGCCCTGTGGGCTGCATTTTGATTATCCCAGTTAGGATTCTGGAGGGGCCATTTGGTATCTGCTGGGTCATTAGCATGTCCCGGTGCGGCATCCCAAACTCTCATCCCTGCGGTTCTAATCATATTCCTCTCCTCTGCCGTAAATAGAATGTTTAAAATGGACTGCATCTCCCCCCAAGTATACATATTCGGACCCAAAAACTGATCTACTCTTTCAGCCACTCCCAGGGGGTCTTCTAGCAAACTTCCCATTTCCTTCTTGAAATCTCTAACATCTCCCGAGCTTAGGGGAACAGAGATAAACCCTATCCCCGGTTGTGGCCCTCCCATTGGCATTTCCCTTAAAGGGTACAGTCCGCCTCTCGTTTGACTGCGTGTTACTGGGCCCCCTTCCCTCCGGGAGCCAGAGGGCTGATCATCACCTGAGTCTTCTTCTCCGGATGAGGGGGGTTCATTCGGGGGAGGAGGCGCATTCGGTGGAGGGGCATACGGCGGTGGGATTACTAATGAATCCTCCGCTTGTCTCTTTTTCTTATTCCTTAACTTTTCAGATAATTTATACACAAAAACTTCTGGATGCCCAACCCAGACCTGGGCATAACTCATCTCCTCTGGATTAGGAGGCTTTTTACTGGCCACCCATAAATTCAAGAGTTGCTTTACCCAGTCCTCCGATGACCCAAATATTGGCCAGAAGACTCTCTTGGAAATCTCTTTCCCTCCCCATATTTCTATACAGTAATGTATCATTTTTGCCTTATCTTTTCCCGGAGTTCCAGGGAAGTGTTCCCAATTATTCAGCATGAACCCTAAGGGACTATCCTTAGGAATTGGGGGAAGCTTTACCCCCGCCGGGGAGGGGGATTTACTCTTTCCCTGCCCCATATCCTCCGGAGTGCCTTCAGTCACTCAACAACACAATCGCTTCCCCTGGTTCGTGACCCAGGCCCTCGCGGGCTTAGGGAAATGCACTACTAAGGGTCCTCATTCGCTTGGGGAGTCAGACTGTCAGCTCCCCTCTCACACAACTCACACACTCGCCGCACTCCGGGATCCCACCCCCGCCCGAACGGATTCCGTTATACTCACGCGTCCTGCGTCTTCGTCCGGACTTTGTGCACAAACTTTGAAGGGGGTCTCCTGGGCCCGTTACCCTTCCTTTGCTTCCCTCTCAACGTTTTGGGTTCGTCAGTCGGGACGAAGGGGAAACCCCAAACTGGGCCCACTCAAAGGAGTGGATTTGGGGCGCCTCCCCCAGAGAGGGGTTCCCCAGGTCCACGATCCGAGTCACGGCACCAAATTGTTATGAATGAGCGCAAGAGGCTATCTATGCCAATTAGTGAAATTTATTGATTACAGTCTATGTATGAGAGCAGAAGCAAAAACAGCGCTGGACGGCAGGGGAGTCAGCGCTCCGCCAACAGCCGCGCCGCCCCCCCCCAGTCCGTCTCCTTTTATCCCGCCGTCTTTCCGGATACGCGCCAGTATGATCTGCGCCTGCGCCCCCCGTTGCTAGGTGGTCGTTCCTCTGCCTCTTGGTGGTTGCGGGACGAAGGCACCTCCTCCTCCTCACGGTTGTCCTTGGAACCTGGGGATTTTCTCAAGCACATATCATTGCAGCATAGGTCCGCCCACATGCCTTTGCGGTTACACATTTACAGAACAAACTGACCTCAGTCTGTTTCTTATCTCAGCCTGTTTCTTGAAACATTTCAGTACGAACAAAAAGGTCATTTTCTTACAATGTCTTCTCCAGAGGGCCCCTGTGGATGTTCCTTATTCCAGGCTTTTATGCCTGCAACTCTTATAATTTCCCTTTCTTCCCGAGAAAATAGTATCTTCATTATAGACTGCATCTCTTCCCAGGTATAAACGTTTGGACCTAAAAATTGGTCAAGTTGTTCAGCTGTGCCAACGGGACCTTCTAAAATCCCTTTGATTTCCTTTTTAAAATTTCTGACTTTGGAAGAAGTCAGGGGAGCATTCACAAATCCAATCCCACCCCCTCCCATCGGGACCTCTCTCAGTGGAAATAGACCAATTTCTTTCTCCCCGTATTTTTCTGTAGCCTTATTTTCGTGTGGTGAGGAAAAATCAGGAGAAAGTTGCCTCTTAACTGCACCTCTAGTATTTTTATAAGGAGCATCTTCTCGGGACAGGGAGTTCCTTGGAGCCGGAGCTGCGGTTTCCAAGGGAACGGAGCTCCGGGCAGGAAGGGCGGTGTGAGGAGGACATACCATAGAGGCCAGGTCCTCCAGAGGCGGAGCACGGGCGGGGTTTGCTGCCGGAGCTGCTGAAGGGGGCAGCATGTCCGGGGGATAGCGGATGGGAGTGCGGTCAGCCTCCACGTGGCTCACGGCGGCTGAGCCGGCCGCTCCCGGCAGAGGCAGGGCAGCGGCGGCAGCGCCCAGTGTAGCCGGAACGGGCAAAACCGCGGGGGATGGGGCCGAGAAAACCGCTGCGGGAGAAGCGGCCAGAGACGGGACAGCCGGGACTAACGGGAGCCCGCCGGGCGTGGCCAGCGGACCAGCCGCGGACAAACCGGGCAGGATGGGGAGGGGGTCGGTCGGGCAGCCGCGAGCAGCGAGGCGGGGGCCGGTACCGAAGCGGCAGGCGGCGAAACAGGGACCGGGAGGGCCGCCGCAGGCAGCGGGACGGGAACCCGCAGAGCCGCCGCCGCGGGCACGGGAACCGGGGCAGGAACACGCGGCGAGCCAGAGCCCGGGGTGGGCGCAGGCACCGGGACAGGCACCGGCACCGGGGCAGGCGGAGCCGAAGCGAGCGGCTCGCTGGGACCTGGGACAAATGCCGGGACTGGGACAGACGGAGCTGAAACAAGCGGCGAGCCAGGGCCCGGGACAAGCGGCTCGGCTGCGAGTGGTGTGGTTCTCTCTTGTTCCACTCCCTTTTCCCCTTTTTCTTCCTTTTTACTGGTTTTCTGTCCCTTTTTTTTTTTTTTTTTTTTTTTTTTTTCCCCAAAATCTTATCTATTCATTCCATGCTCTTTTTTTTTCCTCACATTTTCTAACAACCTAAACACTACCTTCTTTCAACTACCCATGCAAAAAATCCTTTCTCTCACAAACCATTCGACATAATATACCTCCCTCTAAAAAAATAAAGCTCAAAATAAACAATCTACATTACATATCTTCCACTCATTTCCATTTACTCACCTTTATCTCTCGCTCACTCTCACTCACATTCACACCCTCAAGCCTGTTCATTCATACTTCTGGACTTCACAATACTGTTACATATACTTTCATTCGTGCACACTTACTCACTTTTATTTAACTCAAACAATCTGCATTGCATATCTTTCACTAATTTCTATTTACTCACCTTTATTTTCCACTTACTTTCGCACACACATCTACACCCTCAGGCCTGTTCATTCATACTTCTACATTTCCCTTTATTTTATTGCACAGAGGAAGGAAACGTTAGCAAACCTCTTAGACTTACACAAAGGGATTTCTGTTGCCAGAGAATCGTGAATCGTGTAAGCCCCCACCCTGACCCCTTCCACCTCCCCGAGGTTTGGCTATCCCTCTTCCCTAGAGATAGCCTCAGAGTCAGGGGTTCGGACCTCCGTACCTTGCCCGATCTGGACTCCCCACACCCCCTCCCCCAGGGGGAATGGGTTAGACGACTACTTTACGCAGCTGCGGTGCTAAAAGGTCCTACGATACTGAGCCATCCTTGCTTTGGGGGCAGCCTCTCTGGGTTTCAGTACCGCTGGGCCTCTGGGAAGGGCCCTGAGCTACTCAATCCTGGGTGCTCTCGAAGGTTAATATCTCAACCCAGCAGACTTTTTCACTCAAGTTTTTGCAGGGTTTTGCCTAAGCCCCCACCCTCAGGGGACTTGTTGGTGCGGGACACACCGTCACGTACACAACAAGTAAAGGTACCTTTTGTTTCACTTATTCAACCCTGGGTGCTCTTGAGGATTAATATCTCAACCCAGCAGCAACCCTGGGTGCTCTTGAATATTAATCCCTCAACCCAGCCCATTCAATTCAATCTCCCCGGGGGGATTCTCTCACTCTTTTATCATTTGCTTCGTCTCTGTACTGGCCGCTTTTCTCGCGAAAAAGACGGAAACGCAGCATGGGAGACTACAGCACTCACTTAGCAGGTCTGGGGTAACCAGCCCGCCTCTCATTCACACACATTCATCCCCCCTTATCCACCCCATTCACACACATTCATCCCCCCTTATCCACCCCATCCCAACAAATACTTACCTATCCCTTGTCCTTGGGTCTTTGTTCTTCGTGTACACTTTGGTCTTAGGGGCTAATTACCGCGGTTTAGGAATTCTTTCCCTTTTCTTTGCTTTATTGTCTCTTTTTGTCCATCGGATCGTAACCTGCGGTCTGTGGTCACACCAGGGGAACAGAGCGAGGCTGCCTAATCAGGGCAGGACGCGTCTTCTCACTCTAATTCTCCTACAGCACCCACAGCAAGGTATTAGGAACCATCCTCTGCTACCATTTGTTATAAACGCCAATCACTTGTTTTAAAAATTTATAAAAGTTTACTAAAAATAAAATGGAAAAAAAAATAATACAAGTATAGTAATAAAGATTAAACAATTAGAGTTAGGACAATTAAAGAGACAATAACAGCAAAAAGTTACAGCCCGGGCTGGGTACCTCTCTCTGGACAAAAGTGAGCCAGGAGAAGGACCCCGATAAAAGAGAATTCCCTCCTTAAGAGGGGTAACCTGTTGCATACAGAAATCACTTCATGAATATGCATATTTTTATTTAAAACAAGAAATTCGTCTGGTACTTGTTGAGGAATTCCTGTTAATCCCAGGCACCTTGAAGTCTAAGTCGAGTTTGGAGAAGTTCGGTTTTTTGTTGATAAAGAAAGCCATAAATTCCTCTCCTCTGGAAGATTTAGTGGTTTTTGTAATTGTTATCTCTGTGTGAAGAATTTCTTGATTATCTTCTCCTTCTCTTGAGCAAAAAGAATACCACACACACATATTTTCTATTTTAACTACTAAAGCTTAATTTCAATTACAAAACTACATTTACTATATTATTAAAATGTTACTACAGCATAACTTTCCAACCTAGCATAATACATATAGTAAATATCTGCATAGAGCCATAAAATCTGCATTTTTCACAATCTCTGTCATGAATCAAATGCACAGATGTGGGAAAAAACCTCTCTTTTACATGCTTTGTCTTCAGAGATACATACATTCAAACTACAGACATGCAACTGATCACAAGACAAATTGAAGGTTTAGTCCTCCAAACTGCCCTCTTCTATCATAATTTCCACTACCATTGCAGTTAAAATCTACTTGGCAATTAGCAGAATCAGCCCTCAAGCACCGCAAACAATAACAATAAGAGTCAAAACCAAGTTTCTATACGTAAAGTGAAAAATGTATACAAAGAATATATAAATTTATATATATACACTCACACATAAATATGTATGTATACGTATACATATAAATAGGTATATAAGAAAACGTATTTATTAACCAGTTGAGTAATTTTAAGTGAAATTATATATTATAACATCAAACTGGAAAACTTTTATTTCAGTTCTTGAAAATCAGTGTTTACATTATTTGATATGGTCGTTTTCACATTATTTTAAGCATGCAAGACTGCAATAATTATTTTCTCCAGACAAAAGTGCAAGAGTTTATGGGCAATAAATGTGAAATACACTGATAAAAGAAACATGTTTAAATGAAGCACTAAACTGGTATCCTATAATACAGAAATAGAAATACTAAAATACTTTACCTTTGTCTACATGAAGTATTTTGTACAGAAATAACACTGTACTGGCATTTAATTAATAGCTCTTTCTAAATAAAAAGTGACCACTTTACCTATGGATTTGTGTCTAGGCACAGTTCACGTTTTTCATGACCAAAAATTGCCCGATGACATATGTTTTCACGCTTTTTTTTTTTTTTTTTTGACTGGCCAAAGAGACACAAATGCCATCAACAAGGGGATCGGTAACTTAGATTAAATCTTGTCTTTAAAGACATTACTACTATTAAAGAATGAAGTTTCAGGGTTTTAGCTGCAGACCATAAATATTTTATAATTGAATAAATACTAAGTGTATTCCCATTTAAAAAGAAGACAGACTTCATCTGTCAGATCAGAACATCTATACGTGATCAGAAATTGTTCCACAAGGTGCTGTCTTCTTAACATATTTTATGTATTTAATAAATGTAGGAGATAATAATCATTAAAACCTGCATGCACTGCAAGAAAACCACAAGCTCATTATTGGTTTTCAGTACTTACTACCAGAGCCATACTCAGAGCAAGCAACATGACTCAAAGAGCAAGAGATCAGCAACAATTAAAATCACTTTTTTAAATGCAACTCAGCTCTTGGGACAACCTGTGCCAGTTGCCAGTGTGGCACCATGCTCCAAGTGAACAAGTTCTTCCTTAGACCTAATCTGACTCAATCCCCATTATATATTCTAAATATTATCCCATGTCCTATTGCAACTGAGCCTGTGAAAAAAGGTCTTTCCTACTTCCTGAGAATCCCCTTTGAAGTACTGGAACTCAGCAATGAAGTCTCCCTGGGGCCTCTTCTCCTCCAGGCTGAATAACTCCAGGTCTCTCAGCCTGTCCTCAGAGGAGAGGCGCTCTGTCCTCTGTTTCTGTCGCCCTGTTTTGTAATTTGGTGGGGTGTTCAGTTTTATCTAATGGCAAAAGAATTGAAGTAGAGCAATGCAGGGTACAGAGCCATGAAATGGTGGTGGAGGAACCCAAGGATGCCAGTCCTGGCAGAGCAGTCTGGAGAGATTTGGCTGTGGGCAGGAGGGGCTGTGAGGGGCTCACTGTGAGCCTCTGGTTTGTCCCCCCCACCCCACCCTTAGAGGTTTCTGGCACGCAAACAGGGACAGCTGAGAGGGACTTGTCCCAGCCCCATCTGCTGCCTGGCACGCTCGGGCAGAGGGGAACTGGCCCAGGCTTACTGCCAGGGTGTGTGGCAGAGAGGGAACTGCAGGAGCCAGCGCCACTGGGCTGGCCCTGCTGGGAAGGAAGGTGCCATCCAGCACAGGAGGGGCAGGGCATGGAAAGGTAGACACTGCTCTGTCTCCCTGTGGAAATTAGCACGGTGCCTGTCTTTCAAAGGCAGGGACCTATGGGAGTCACTGGAGTTTCCTGAAAGGAAGAAACCCCAGGGACAGAAAGCACCACTTCTAGAGCACTGGCGGGGCAAAAATCCCAGCAAGATGGAGAAACCAGAATAAAGGGATGAGTGGGATTCTGGGCCAGGTTTGCCTGTGATGGCAAGGTCCTGCCTGCACATAAAGATGGGGTACAGATGGTCCCATTGCTCCTCTTTCCGCATCTTTCTAGGAGCCAGAGGAATCCTGTGAAATACTGAGCTTGGAAACTCATGGTTCATTTGTTTTTGTTGATTTTTTTTTTTCCTTTGGGCAGCATCCATTTGTAACATTTGCTGAGCCTGCATCCAGCCTGGTGCCACTGATTGTTCAGTGAAGAAGAGGAAGGAGACAAGAATGTGATAATCACATCAGGACCATTACCATGTACTTCGACTAGGATTGTAGGTTAGGGTTAGGGTTAGTGTTAAGGTAGGATTGTCTAATAGGACAGGGAACAGTAGGACTGGAAATGAATAAAGTTTGAAACCACAACTCACCTTGAAGATTCCCTTCTTTCTCACTCCGTGAATAACCTCAAGATTTCCTTCTGAATTGCCTGTTGTTCCTTAAGGGTGCAAAGTGACACTTAGGGAGTCTTTGGCACGGTGTGAAAGTGGGGAAGGCTCTTCTTCATTCATCCTCTTCAGACCACACTGCCTTTGGAATCCGGCCCACTGGTCTGTTTTTGCCCTGCTGTGGTACTTCTGTTTGAGGCAGAAAGGGCAATGACATTTGCAGGAAAAACCAGAGGGGGAGTGGGGCAGTCCAAACACCCTGTGCTGATGCAGCCCTTCAGCTGTGACTCGAGAGCATTGGGGCGCCTGCCACTTGGACTTGTATCCCTAAGTGCAATGTCTTGGGCTGGAGGAGAGCCGTGCTCAGCTGAGAAAGCAGAAAGATCAGAGAGGGTGCTCTGAAAGGTCTCCTCCGGTGCAGAGCTGTCAGGTGCAGACTGTGAGGTGAGAGCAGGCCCGGCCTTGCCCGGGGTGGAGCCGCAGCAGAGCCCCGGCAGAGCCCGGAGCAGCCTGAGCCTCGGCACGGGCAGGCGGCCAGGAGGCCCTTGTAGCTGCAGGAGGCAGCAGCCCGGCCCTGCGTGCCTCTTCCTGGCACCGGCGCATCTCCGGTTGTAATTTTGAGCAAAATTACAAGCGTATCCTCAAAAGGTTTCCAACGCAAATGGAGCGGCTGGAGATGAAACATGGAACCAATCAGATCTTCACTAGACGTGAGCTGCATTCTCCTCCCACAGCCACTGGTGCTGTGCCAGCCTCTAGACTGAATGAAACCAGAAGTGAATGAAGTGCAGACCCTCTCAGTAAAACCTGACTCGTTCCATTTCAGCCTATAGTGGCATTGACAGTCAATCTAGTGGTTATGAACTGAACCTTACAGTTCCTACCTGCTTGAATGGAGCAGTTCTACTGAAAGCAACAAGGCCATTGCCTTTTGTAGATGAAGCTGGTACACTGCTTTGCCAAATCTCGGCATTTCACAGGCATCTCAGCTTGGCAGTACCCTTCATCCTATGCAAAACAGTATAAAGATTATTTCTAAGTGAGTTATTGGAACAGCACATACGGGGATCCTGTGAGGTATCTTTTAAGAGAAACATTAAATGACAGCTCAAATTTAAAAAGACAACTGTCATGGAACCATTTTCCTTCTCTTAGCAGCAGCACTGACTTTAGCTGGAATTCCAAACTCAAGTTAGCTTGGTGGTAGAATGTTTACAGATTCCAAGTATGCGCGTGGGTTTTACAGGCTTTTGGAAAGCTGGGAGGAAAGCTGAGAGGGAGTGGGGTTTAGGTTAACTTGCAGGAAAAAACCTTCCCTCCTCAAAGCTCAATTACTCACTTGTTGGAGGTGGTGAATTTGCCTGAGGAGGTAGAAATAAGAGCAGTTAAGGGACATCAGGCAGGGTTTTCAGAAGAGACAACAGGTAATCAACTGCTCAATGGAGATGTTCAGAAGGCAGGCTTCTGCCAGAGGTCTCTGGGATCCTCCCTTTGCTCCAGGTGACTCAGCTGTTGCCGGCGGGGAGGGGGGAGGTGGTGGTGCTGGTGCTGTCTTTTCCACCAGAGGGGCGGGAGATTATTAAAGGTAGTGAGGCACAAGAGAGAAGGAGAACTGATTAACAAAGGGCAGTAAACAGTGGATGCCAAGAGCTTTGACCCTGGCAAAGGATGTTGGGACAGCTCCATGGGGTGGGTCATTGGGACTTTTGAGGATTGGCAGAGACATTTTTCAAGATGTACTGCCATGGGTCTTTTTGTTTTAGAAAAACGAGCTAATGAGGGGTGCCTGGCTGAAATTAATAGCCTGACTACAAATGAGATTGCAAAGCAGGGAAATTACCTTGGGCTCTCTGTCCTTGCCCGGGATGTTGGGTGTATTTCACTGAAATGCCCTGGACAAGAGGGCTTAGATATCCTCTGGTAGAGGTACGCTGGCTGGCAGGGTGGCCAGAGGAGTTTCTAGCAGCCTCAGCAACTATTTGGTCAGTGTGAGAAACGAGGCTCACCCTTTAAAATTTTTTAAAGGTGTAACAAGGGATAAAGCAAAAGTAACAGCACTGGGTGCATAGCCACATGTGTCGCTGCCGAGGCAGGGATGGAAATGAAGAGACTCCATCTTCAGAAGGCAAAGAATAATCTTTATTAACAAGTAGCATTCCTCTTTGATAACCAGCATCGCTAAGGTGAAATATGATTGGTCTCAAAGTGAAAACCTTTCACACCATTGGTGCACTCTGACTAGCCCACTGTGGTAGAACATATCTATAAACAACATGAACAGAAAGAGAGGTAATAATTGTTTCCATTCCTTCTCCTAACTTTCCCAGGCTAGGCCTGGGAGAATTCTCTCTCTTTTCTCTCTGACTGAACTGAGAATATCCACACACATGCACACGGTTAACGATAACAACTCTTATATACTTTTTCATTGCATTAGTCAAATACATATTCATGAAAATTATGCATATTTAAACATTCCTTTGAGTATACATGTTCCATGGAATTCTTTATCTTAGTTCAACCCCTGACCTCACCTTCTTATACTACATGCCACAATGCAGATGTGATTTTGAGAGTCTTGTCTTTTATTTCCTCACGAGGCCCCCTGGTCTGTGGTTAGAATTACTGATAGCCGAAGGGTCAGGGGTAGATTCCTCCTTGCTCTTTTGGTGTTACTTGCTTGGTTCTTTTCAAAATTATCTTATCATACAGATGTTCTAGCCATTTTTAGAAGTACTTCCAACCCACATTAGCTATTTCACTACTTGTCAGGTAGTTACAACAATAAAGGCCTTAGTTCTTATTTCACAGCTACAATTACTTCTGCAAAAGTTAATGTTATAATACACATTCCATAGCCTCTATTTTAATATTTTGTGAAAGCCTAAACTATAATATACATATCACACTAAGATATACACTCTACACAGGGATTAGGGTATTAACCATAACAGGCTGACAAATTACACTGTATCAAAAGCAGTTAAAAAGAGATTACAAACTGTACTATATCAAAATAATTTACTAAAGCCAATAATAGTGAAAACCAATAATTACATAAATAATTCATAACAATCAGTTACCAAATGGTTTCTGAATATGGGATTGTGAAGGCAGTGGACTTGGATGGGGGAACTTGTTTTACAGGGGGATCCTTCAAGGGATTATGGCTGCTTTGAGATTTCAGTGGGACCTCCATACCCCCTGGCACCCTGAGAATTCAGGTCAAGTAAAAAGGGTGATTGGAGGAATAAACACCCTTTGAAGCTGGTGACAGAAACTAAGATGCCATGGGTACAGCTTTTGCCATTAGCTTTGGCAAGAATGAGAGCCAAAGCCATGGGAATATCCAGTTATTCCCCTTTGAATTGTTTGAGATTCTTACCTTGTTCATTTTCAAGGTGGCAGGGAGGAGAAGATCTATATTTAAACCAGTACGTGGCCAGTATGCCGTGTCTTGTGAAATCTCTTTGACAGGAAGCCCAGTTAGCACAGACGCTGCCTTTGGACTTTGCTGTTCATAACATCCAACCAGGATTTCAGAGAGAGCAGCCAGGAGACCTGGACACGGATGGACCCATCACACTCGAGTCAAGGTCTCGAAAGCCCCAAAGACTTGGACATCTCAGCTGGAACAAAAGCATGGGAGACCTTGGCTATCAGTAGCAATCGACAAGGACTTCCAGTGATTAATGGGTTAGTATGAACTGTAATTATCTACTTTATTCTCTGTATCTACTTGCCATATCTGGTGCAGGGACCAGACATGGAAAAGTCGACAGGGGGTGTTTCAAATGGTCCATGTTGTGAAAAAGGGTTAATAATAGCTAAGGTTTGTGAAGACCAATTGAGAAGTAAGAAGAGGAGGGATTGAGAGGAAAGATGTGTGCTAACATCCTTACAAATAATTGAATGGTTGATATTGATTACAAATAATTGAATGGTAGAGACATTAATGGGCACTTCAAGTTGTAATAAGCTAATTATGTTGATAACTGTTAAACCCTTGTTGTACCCCCACTGTTAACTCCCTTACATACACCCTGATTGTACCCCCCCTTACCTGTACCCTCATTGAGTCCTTTGGGTATCGCCTCTTCTGCTTCCCGAAATGGCGGCTGGAAACATTCCCGGGAATATGCAAATTAAGAAAAGCTCAAGAAAATCCAACAGAAGACCCTAGAAACGACGAGCCAACCAAAAATTTGAAGAACTAAGTGACTGGACCTATGGTGGGAAATCCCTCTACTCCACCAACAAGGTTTTAAAGGTCACCATCACTAAGTAGGACTGGACTAGAATGAGGACCCTAGCCAATGAGCCAGAAAGCATTTTCCTAGGCACACTCATGAGGACGGAAGCCCCAGCTCTGCTGTGAAGCAAAACTGATCACCTCCTCCTCTGTGTCACCAAAGGGAGCAGCGGCGGTGTGCGCGACCCCTCAGGCCCCCACCCAGAGCTGATCACTGAATAAAGGCATTAAAAAGGAGCTGGTCTCCTGGCCCATTTATTACAATCTCACCCCGACCGATTTTGTGATTCAGCTTCCCACACACACCGGCTGCTCCCACACCTCCTCCGCTCTCCCACATCCCACAGGGGTCCTGCCCCTGTCCCCGGCATCTTCCCACAGCGCCAGCCGGACACGCCGCGGGCCCGTCACTCCCTCCCTCCGCAGGTGTGCGCTGCCTCCACCCCCCAGCGACCCCTCCGTCCTCCACACGGCCACCTCCCGGCTCTCCCCGGCCCCAGGCTGCCCCACCACCCCAGCCCCAAGACCCACCACCACCCCGTCCGGCTGCCCTTCCACCCTCAGCCGTCAGCGGGGGCAAAGCCGGCACCGGCACTCCCACCAAAGATGGCAGCGCGGGCAGAGCTGCCCTCACCCACACGCGGCCCCGGCACAGCAGCCGCCTCCCTGTCCGCCGCTGGAGCCGTGTCTTGGCCGGACGGGGCAGGAAGGGCGTCGGAGATGCTGAATGTGGGCAAAACATCCCGTGCCAGACAGGCTGTGGGAGCAGGGCCAGGGCAGTGATTGCCCCCCTGCATTCGGCACTGGAGAGACCACACCTTGAGCGCTGTGTTCAGTTCTGGGCCCCTCAATTCAGGAAGGACACTGAGGGGCTGGAGTGTGTCCAAAAGAATGTCTTCAAGTCTCTTCATCATTTCCCCTTCTCCCATTTGACCTGTCTGCTTGGAAGTGAGGACCTCTGTTTGCAACCCGTACCAAAGAGGGAAGCTATTTAGACTAAGACCTTTTTCCTGAATTCAGCTGTGCAGAAATGAGAGTGGTTTTGTTTTCACTGGACAAAGAGCAAGAGTTTCCGATGGGATTTCTCCGTTTGGACCTTTCTGAAAGCTCCTGCACTTGCCTTGGCACTTTGGGGCCGTACTGCAAAGCAAAGGCAGAAGGATGACTGCAGCCAGGGAAAAAGAGGGTTCGCACCTGGCCCCGCCGTGCGGAGCCCGGCCAGCCCCGGGAGCCGCCCCGCCCGCGCTGTGCCCGCAGCCCCGGCTCTGCCGCGCTCGGCCCCGCCCAGTGCGGCTGGGCGCGCGCGGGCCCGAGCGCAGCGCCCCCCTCAGGCCGCGCGCCGCCGGCGCAGCCGCGGCCGTTGCGCCGGGGCCGTTGTGGCGACAGCCGGCGAGCGGCGCCATGGCGGAGCTGCCGCTGCCCGCCGGGCTCAGAGCCAGCGCCTTCCCCGCCAAGCTGTGGCGCCTGGCGAACAGCCCCCGCGTCCGCTCCGTGCGCTGGGACAGCCGGGCCCGGGGGCTGCTCATCGACCGCTCCCTCTTCGAGCGGGAGCTGCTCAGCCCGGGCGCCGCCCACGGGGCGGGCAGTGAGGGGGCGGGGCCGGCCCCGGACTCCTTCCAAGCCACGCAGTTCGGCAGCTTCGTGCGGCAGCTCAACCTCTACGGCTTCCACAAGGTGCCGGGCGGGGTTGGCTCAGCTGAGCCGGGCGATGCCGGCAGCTGGCTCCACTTCAGGAACCCCAACTTTCGCTGCGACCGCCCCGACCTCCTGCTCCGCATCAAGCGCCTGACCAGGGCCAACAGGCAGCGGCTGGCGGCGGGGCGGGAGGTGCGCAGCCACCAGCCCAGCCGCTTCCAGCAGCTGCGCAGGGAGCGGGAGGTGCCCTCCTTCCCCGCCGGGCAGCCGCCCAGAGCCGGTGAGTCGGGGTGGGAGCTCCGGGCGCGGAGGGTGGCGTGGGCTGTGGCCGTGGGCACTGCCCGGCGGGGCAGCAGCGGGCCCTGCCCGTGCCGGGGCTGCTCAGCGCAGCTGCCCCGGCCGGCACAGGGGCTGTCCTTGGGCAAGGCAGCTGTGCCGGCAGGGCCCGGGAGCTGTGCCGGCTGTGCCGGGCTGCCGGGGCTGCGGGACAGTCCCGCCGCGGCTGCGCTCACCACAGCCTGGCCCGCTCGGCTGCAGCTGGCCCTGCCATGCGCCCTGGCTGCCGCTGCTCCTTGCGCGGCCCCGGGGTGCTTGGGGAGCTCTCCGTGAGTGCGGGTGAGCCGAGGGCTCGGTCCTGCTCCGGCCCAGCTGGAGGGAGTCTCCTATCCCTCCGGGGCAGTGGGGAAGAGAGCTGGCAGTTGGCTTTCTGGCAGTTGCCTCCTACCAGGGAAGGGCAACGCGGGAGAGTTTTCCCAGACACTTGAGCGAATAGGGGAGAGCTCAGTAGACCAGCAGCTGCTAGTTGAATAGCCCTTGAACGTGTTGGTTGTTTCTTTTTTCTTTTTTCTCACCCTGCTTGGGAGGATGGGGGCTTTTGTTTTCCCTGACAGATGTACCGTTGCTGCCAAGGGAAACATGCCCAAAGACCAGCTTTCCCTTTGCTTCCTTTCTTCTTCCCACTCCTACACAGTGCTTTCCTACCAGGACCTCGCTGCTCCTCACCTCAGGGTTTAGAGCTGCCTCCAGGCGCTTCCAGGCAAAGTGCAGGTGCTCAGGAGTCTGAGGTTTTCCTAGCATCTCCCCAAGAAAGTCTTTGTCTCATCTGGACTTCTTGGGGTTTCATCAGAGCAACCAGGAAGGGCAGATTTAATCTCAACTGTGAGCTAATCATTCCACTGGTTCCCCTGGAGCTTAAATGCCTCCCTGAGCTCATCCTTCCGCTGGTTCCTGTAGACCATCTTCCTGTAGAGGAAGAACTCGCTCTTCCAATCCCCTGGGAAGTCTGAATAAATTTCTGGAACTGAGGTTGCTGTGTGCTTCCTGTGATATTTGGTCCAAGGCAGCACTAGAGCTCTGCGTCCCAAAGCCGCATTGTGGAGCCTGACCAATGTGTTTGGATTCTTGCAGCCACCCCAGACACTTCAGCTCCCAGTGGTCCAGCTGGCAGTGCTGGTTATGCAGCATGGACAGCGCCCGGCCGGCTGTGGAATACTCCTGGGGAAGAGGAATTGCCACCAGTGGATCTGGACATGGTGCTGGAGACACTGGAGGAGATGATTTCTCCCTCTGCTCAGGTAACTGCATTGGACAGGGATGAAAGGGGCTGGACTGACAGCTTTTGAATGCTGTTGCAGGGCTGAGAAGCAAAGGCTTCTTGAGTTCAGCTGTGAACAGACAGGGAAGGATTTTCTTGGTAAAGCAAGATTTCCTAAAGAAGAGGGAATGAAAAAGTCTTCCCCCTGAGTAAGGATGAGAAGGTGTGAGCCTGTGTTGGCCAAGTTTGGGTGCTCATTTTCCTGGGAAGAATTCCTCGTGCTGGGGCATTTGTGGTGCGGAAGTGGAAGCTTTGTAGGTTCTGAGAGGCTTTGTTAGATGGGAGAGAAGAGAAGAGTGTTTGGAGAATTGCCACTGAAGGCAGAGTGTCCCGTGCAGGGAGGGGTGTGCGAGAGGTGCCTCTGTTCCAGCAGCAGATGTGGGCTGTGCCTCTTTTGGGTGGCAAGGCCAAGGCAAAGCAGGGCTGGGCTGCAGCTGCTGCTGTGAGAGCCCTGCCGTGCGTGTAGGCGCTCCCAGAGCCGTGGGTGGGGCCGGGCTGCAGCTGCAGCTTTCTTGTCCTCTCCGTAACCTGGGGCCTGCAGTCCAGTTTCCATCTGGGAGATCCTCAGCTGGGCAAACTGGCCACTCTTGCTGTCCACATTGCAGAGCTCAGTCACCTTGCTCTCGGGCGTCTCTGCGGGAAGGGATGTGTGTTCCCACACAGTCCCTGCCAAGCTGCAGCCTGGATGAGAGTGCTGTGCTCAGGGCTGTGCAGGGAGGAGCACATCCCTGTGCCAGGAGCTGGCAGGAGTCCTTCCTTAGCAGCCATTCCATGTGTTCAGTGTCACCCCCACGCTCAACACTGTCACCTTTGACAGCCTTTGGATGGTGTTTGAGAAGTCAAATCTGTTTGACTTTTGAAGGGCTTTGGGGCCCAGACTTCTTGTTAGGAGCAAGGGATTAAGAATGTGAGCCACAGAGTTGTTGGACCAGATGTTTTGTGTAACTGGTGAGAAGGGTTTCTTTCTTTCTGTTTCTCTTTCAAGGGCAATATTAATGTTGTGCCTGAGTCTTCAGGAGGGGAGCCTGTGGACAGAGCTGCAGCGGAGGGAGCTTTGCCTGGCACCAAGAGCTGTGGGAACAATTCCCAGGAGCCCGAGGAGCCTGGTAAGGACAGAGCCCCATTGGTTTAGAGAGGTGTGAGACGGCTGCTCTGAGCCTGCCTCTGGCAGGAAGGGAGACGAGAAGAGTTGAGTTCTTGTCTGCAGGGTTGGTGCTTCCTGGTGCCTTTAGTTCAAAGGCACATGTACAGCCTGCTTGAGCCCTGCCCTCCACACTTCTCCAGAGGTTCTGACACTGAGTCCTCTGCTGTGGCAAGAGAGCAGGGAATAAACCTGACCCTGTGGGAGTTGTGTCACCAGCTCCAGTGTCCCCGGTTTGTGCTGATGTCCATGGATAAGTTTGCTGCTGGGTGTCAGTGCTCTGGAGGCAACACTGAGTGACTCTTGAAGCAAGAGAAGAAAACCCCAGCAAAAAGTCAGTGTAGAAGTCTGAGCTTTTTGTCTCCAAGCATTAAATCAATGTAGTACCAGTCTGCTGGTAGCTGTTGTGAGATACATTAAAAATGCAAGCAGCAGAAGCTCTGAGACTAAACAAATCATTAATCATAAATCCAGTAGCTCAAGGAAAAACTGAAATTACCCCAAATTAGGGAGAACTAAAGGACAGAGAGAGCCCTTTGGATCTGCATTCTTGTGCAAAGCTGGTGCAGCCTGCAGGCCTGGTAGGGAGCGCTTTCCCTCCCAGCTGTTCATCCCAGAGCTGGTGGTTGTTTTGGAGGAGCTGTTGCTCACTGCAGAGGGCAGTTTGTAGGTGGCAGGGAACGGTGCCAGTTCATAACTCAGCCCCCAGCACCCCTCAGCTTCAGCCATTTCAGTGAGGACTGAGGTCTGTCTGTCCTCAGAGAAAGAACAATCCTAGGCTTCTCTGTGGCAGCTGGGACTGTGTTTCAAGCTCTCGTGGGTGCTATTTGCACTGTGAGTGCTGTGAGTTTATTGGGATACTTAAAAGTTTTGGGATACTTCATAAGTTTTGAAAACTTGGAAGAATGCCTGCTCTTTAAAGAGCAGGCTTCAAATTGCCAAGTGAGAGTCTGCCTTTCAGGCCATGTCTGACAGTCCCTGGTGGAAGGACAGTTACTTCCAAAGGGAAAGATGCACAGAGGCCAATACTGACCCAGCATTCCCTTTGCTTCCCAGATATCCACCTGATCTACCTCGCCAGGAGGGCTGCCCTGCGTAAGAAGGAGGATCAGAGGGAGAGCCTATGACTATCGGGCAGGTGGAATCCCTCTGTTTATACATAGATTTATAGATTTCTGCAGTTCTATTTATATACCTAATAGATACATTTATAGATTTATAGAGGTGTGTTTATATAGTTAAATCTATATATATCATTATAGATGCGATAGATTTATATTTTTATATATGTAGTTATGTTTATACATTTTGAGATTTACATTTATATATTTATAGAGTAATATTTATATATATGTGTAAATATGTTTTGCTATTTAGTTACATTTACATGGAGGTTTAGATGCATAGATGGAGCTGTGTAGGTCTAGGCTGCATTTTTACCTTTTTCCCCCCTTGGCTGCCTTTTTCACCTCTTGCTTTTCCCCCGTGCCCCCTGTGTCCCCTCTCCCTGTGCTGGGTCTGAGCTGGCGGCTGGGCCGGGCGGAGCAGCAGTTCCAGCCCCGGGTGTCCCTGGAGCGGTGGGAGCTGCCGGTGGCCCCAGGCACTGTCCCCTGAGGAGCTGCTGAAGGACGGTGAGACTGAGGGGGCTGAGGGGGCGGTGACGCTGAAGGGACGGTGACCCTGAGGTGCTGCTGGGGCTGAGGGCTGTGGGGCAGCCGAGGGCGATGGTGGCACTGAGGTGACAGGGAAGTGGCACAGGCCGAGGGGTGGCGGGTCTAGGGGGACGGGATGGGTCAGAAGGGACTGAGGGGCTGAGAGGACTGTGAGGGGCTGAAGAAACTGAAGGGGGCTGGGGGTTTGCCGAGAGCATGGCGGGGCTGAGGGGATGGAGGGGGCCGGCAGGTGGCACAGAGGGCTCCGGGACTGCAGCTCTGCCAGGCCTTGGAACCAGTTGCGGAGCCTCCGCTTTTGCCACAGCTGCAGTGGAGACCTTGAGGACAGCCGGAGACTGACGGGAGCCAGCAGGGAGAAGCTGAAGGCCAGCAGCAAGAGCAGGGAACGGGGACCTGCTGCTGCCCCGCTGGAGAGAGCCCGGGTGAGGCCCCAGGGCCGGGGAGGCAGGGTGGGGCTGAGGGTGGCGTGGGCTGTGGCCGTGGGCACTGCCCGGCGGGGCAGCAGCGGGCCCTGCCCGTGCTGGGGCTGCTCAGCGCAGCTGCCCCGGCCGGCACAGGGGCTGTCCTTGGGCAAGGCAGCTGTGCCGGCAGGGCCCGGGAGCTGTGCCGGCTGTGCCGGGCTGCCAAGGCTGCGGGACAGTCCCGCCGCGGCTGCGCTCACCACAGCCTGGCCCGCTCGGCTGCTTTTTCTTTCTGACCCTCCTGGGGAGGCTCTGAGATCTTCCCTTCCCTGATGGAAGTGCAGCTGCTGCCAAGGAAAACGTCCCCATACTGACTCAGTGCTCCCTTTGCTTCCCAGCTGTGCCATCTGCCGTCCCTGTCCAGGAGAGCTGCTCTGCACGGGAGGAAGAGCCCGAGGGAGAGGCTTTGAAGATGGGCAGCTGGGATCCCTCTGCTTGCAGTTCTGTTTAAAGATGTTTGGACTTGCACCTAGACAGGGATTATTATATAGATATGTACATATGTAGGCTGCTATTTGTATAGGAATATTTCTGTATGTCTGTTGTATTTATGGATGTATGCTATGTATATATACATATATGTTCTATGTGTATATTTGTATCTTAGTGTATATGTCAGTTGTTATATCTGTGTTTAGTTCTGTTTCCTATGTCTACAGTTGTGTTGCTATCTATGTCTGTTGATGCAGCCAGAGATATATGGCTCTTTAAATAGGTATTTTGTTATTTGTCTCAGTAGATGGGTCTATTTTTATATTTTTATATGTATATTGATCCATTTGTGTGTGTAATTATTTTTACCTATGTATCCAGATGTATAGCTGTATATTTGTACTGGTGCATTTGTATGGATATTTAGCTTGGAGGTGGTATTTGTATATTTATAGATAGGTTTGTGTTATATATCTCTTTGTATTGTATAAAATATGTAATATTTAATTTATATTTCCATCTGTAGATTCTTATAGTTATATATGTATTTATATACATTTTTCTGTATCTATGTATTTAGTTCTATTTAAACATGTACGGAGATCTATAATTCTGTAATTCTATTGGTTGAGTTCTTGGTACAAGGTTACTTGGGGAGGGAATGCATATTTTTGTATTGCTATATGGGCTCTACACTTCTAGAAATATGTAATAAATTAAGTTGTTAAACACGTAATTGATCTTTGTGTATAGTGAGTTGCTGTAGAGGTTGGCAATAAATGAAGTTTTATTAACTGAAGTTGGTATTTGTATATTTTTACCTAGACTGGTTGTAATAATCTAATAAATTCCTGGTTTTAACCTAAACTGAGATTTGTATAGTTCTGTATTGTCAGTGTGGGTGTAGCAATTTGTAATAAATGATATTTTCCAAATAAAATGGATTCTCGTGTGTTTGTCGATCAGCAGCGCGGCTGTAGCAATCTGCAGGAAATGCCATTTGTCAACTGCAGTGGGTGTTTTGTGATTTGTGCCACCCAAAGCCAGGAGCAGATGTAAAGATGATGATGCTGGAGGATTTTGGCCGCAAAAATCTCTAGCCATGCCCAGCACAGGCCCCACTTGCACTCAGGCTGGGCAAGGGAAGGGCAGATTTGGGATGGCAGCAGAGCCACGCATTGGCTCAGAACTCGCTGCAAAGGCCTGCTGAGGAGACTCCGGGACTCCACTGGGAGTAGAACTCCGAGCAGGAGCCACCCTGGCAGCAGAAATCATTCACCATGAAAAAAAAAGAGAGCAAATGTGGCAAAGCAGATGTGGGGATGCTCTGTGAGTCTGATAAAATGCTCTCAATCACGGCTGCCTAGGCAGGTCTCCTTCAAAAATATTTTGTTAAAAACTGAACACCTCCCATGAAAGATAGATTGCGCTTTCCCCTTCACTTACCTTGCTGTGCGAGTGGAGACACTCTGTCCTTCTCACTGAGAATTTGTGCCCCTCAGCACCTGACATTAACTCAAAGATTATGTGCTACCACTTGGCACCATAAAGGAAAAGAGCCCTGCCCTCGTGACAGTGTTTGCAAAGTCTTCCCTCCTCCTGTCCCCACATGTCCCAAACGGAACCATCCCCTTGCTGTCCAAACTGTGCCTGGGGTGACTGAGGGCTCCAGGAGCTCAGGAGGGTGCAAGAGCACTGCAGGTGGAAGCTTTTGCAAAGCTTCCTGAGCATCAGTAAACTCTGGCTTTGCCAGGATCCCCTGGAATGTTGTCCTACTCAAGAATGATCTGGGAGGACACTGTGCCTCCAACTCACTCAAGTAAAGTTTGTTTTCTTCAAGGCTTGAATAGAGGAAAATGAAAATTGTGATTGTTAGAGTGAAATTTGGGTTTTGGTGCAGCTGGGTTTGCTCCATTCTTTCTTGTGGAAAGTTGGGTAAAAGCTTTAAATTCCCAGCAGAAGCTGACTACCAGCCCACACAGACCTGAATGAGGCCCAGGTGTGCTTGCTGCACGCTGGTCCAAGGGAAAAGCTGGAACCAAGTCCCCTTTTATTGCAGATGGAGCCTGTCTGTACTGTTGTCTCCAGGGCTGTCTGTGGTAAGACACGGCAATCCAGCCGGGAGCTGTGGCTATGAGAGTTCCAACAGCAACCTGCTTCTCCAGAGTGAGGGACGAGGCCAGCCCGAAAGCCTGAAAGGTGTTCTGGGTACTGGAGGAGGCCAGGCTGTCCTTGTGCAGGGATGGCCTTCAAGGGGGACCTCACACCTTGTGCTGCTGACAGAGGGCAGCTGGTGGCCTTCCACAAAATGCTTCTTTTGTCCAGCTCTTTGAAATGTTCCAGCCAGCAACAATTCCTGCTGCTCACACCAGCCCCTTTCCAAGCAGGAGGATTTTTTTTGTGTAAGCAGCCTGACAACTCAGTGGCAGGAGAATAAAATACTCAGCTGAGTGTTATCAACTCTCTGCCAGAAGCTGCATCCTCAGCCCCTTATCTCTTCAGTTGTGTCAGACATGGAAGAAGCGACAGGAAATCACTGATCCTGGAAGGGAAAGCAGAAGGAGGAGTGTTGCCTTGATTTCTCAGGATTTTCTAAAGCCTTCTGAGTTTACATTCTTGTAGAGAATTTTCTCACGCAACTTTCTGTAAACAACCTATTGTTTTGCATTCCTTCATAGAGGCAGAGAAATTTGATAGACTGGTAGCTTGTCCAGTGTCGTTGGAGAGGTGGCACGTTCACCCTCCAATCCACCGGCACCTTTTGAAAACTAGAAATTATTGGAGTCAGAAGAAATAAATTAGTCTCTTCATTGTGACCAAAGCTGAGTGCAACGTTTTTCCTTGTGTCCTCGGGTGACAGAGGAGAGGCAGTGGCTGCTCCCTGGGGCCTTGGGAGCAGTGAGAGCCATCCAAAATAGGATCTCTACTGGGCTGTGGAGATAAGAGTGACCAGCCAGCAATGCTCTGTGTGAGACTGGAGCCATCTGTGAATGTGAGCATGGAAAGCTGACCTTGCAAAACAGAGAAAAAGGGGTCCTTGGGTATTTGCCACAGCTTGGAGGGGCTCTGACTTACCTGCTCCAGTGGAAGGCGTCCCTGCCCGTGGCAGAGGGGGCTGGATCTCGAGGGTCTTTAAGGTTCCTTCCAACTCAAGCCCCTCTGTGAGTCTGAATTACAAACCCACGATGACAAAGAGAACACAGCAAACCTGGGTCCCGCTACATTATTGGAGGCTGCCGTAGTCACTTGTGTCACCTGGAGACTGGTTTGTATCTGGAGGAATTTTCATGGTCCCACAGTCTTTAGGTGTGACATTCCTGGTTTAGGGCCCCAAAAGATGCCAGAAGAGATTATTTGCAAGCAGAGAATTGGTTGAGCTGCCTGTGAACCAGATGGGAAAAGTGTACTCATGTTATTGAAGCGTTTACCCTGTGCAGGTAATATTTAGTTTCCATTTGGAATCTGCAATGTTCTTGCACAATGTTTGTATATGCATAAATACTGGCTTTAAATCCTAATTCCATCTTCACGCAAGGATGTGTAATCCATCAGGAATATTTAACACGGAGCCATATTAGCTTTGGGCTTGATGGTACGGGTTGCTTAAAGTGTGTGATGAGTAATGGTAGCTCTAACAAATATCCCTCTTGTTAATTTGTGTTGGGGAAGATGAAATAGGAAAACCTTATAACTATGATTGCCTGGCAAAAGATTTGGAAAATCCAGACATTGAGATGAGAACTAGATTTGAAATAGCAAACCTTGACTACTGAATAACTAGAAAACAATAGTATAGCCAGGTTGAAAGCAATCCCCCCTTCTGATTAAACAATGCCCTTTACCTGCAGATAGGTCCAAAGGTCAAATGGAATGCTCTGTCTCACCCCCAATGTATGGTTCATCCCACACCTGTGACCCTCCCCTGAAGTATCAGAGATCTGGGACCCCATTGGCCCAAGTCCTGTTCCAGCCCACCTTGAAGCCCCCTGATAAGGTGTGCCTGAGGGACCGGACGCTCTCTTGGACCTTCCCCTGGGACCCTCACCTGGAACCCTCGCTCCCTCTCTCTCCCTCTCCCTCTCTCCCTGGGCCTGCCACGAGTTGCGCCTGGCAACTCCAAGCAGGGCCTTTCATCCCTTTTAATAAACCACATCTTCTAAGACCTGACTTCAGAGATCTCTCATCCATCCAAACCGTCCTGGAGACCCACACTCTCTACAAATTTGAGTCAGTCCTTTATCAACCCTGTTGCATAGAAATCACTGTGTTTTAATCCCTGTGTTAGCTTTCACCATCCCCTTTCTCTTCTGAAAAATGGCTCATAAGCTTCTGTTTGCTTCTGTATTGCTCCATTATGTTGACATGTAAGTACTGCTGTATTTGCCTACAGAAGCCGTGCAGCATGGAGGGAGATGCTGTCTTGGAACCACATCCAAGTGACCACAATTGCTTGAAAAGGCGACTTACCATCACTGTCACGAGCATGTGCAGGAGGTGCTCTGGCTACTTGGTGTCCAATTCGACCCCAAAAAGATTCTATCCCGAGAAAGTAATTTTCAGTCTAAAAAATGTTTTCATTTTAAGAAACAAGGAACTGCTCAACACTGAAATGGTTGTAGTTGCAAGGAAAGGCTGTTACAAATATTTGTTTTTAACATAAAGGAAGGAAAAATCTTTGGTTAAAAAAAAAAAAACAACAAAGAAAGATATATGAAATAGTAACATAAAAAAAAACAAAAAACAGCCATAAACCAAACATGCACCCATCCACCACCATCACTCCCCAAAACAAAAAGAATTCAACCAACCAAGCTACCAAACCCAAACTAAATCCAAATATATCCAAGGAAATAGGGACTAATAGAAAAAAAAAAAATTACTGTAGTAATTTTAAGCCCTGTGCTAGCTTTCACCATCCCCTTTCTCTTCTGGAAAAACTCTCAGAAAACGTTTCTCTTAGCACTAGTTTTAATGTTCCCTTATTAATGCTTTTTCTCTTCAAGCCAGGTCTCCTAAGCTCTCAGAGATAAGCATTATACCCTTGGTAGCTCAGCTACCTCAGGTGGCATAAAGAAGCAGGATGGCTCCTGTGACAGTGTTGGAAACAAAAAGTTTTAATAAAAGGCAAAATAAAAAAGCTCTTTACCGAGAAAACCCGAGCCAGGGCAAGAGGTTCTTGCTCCTGCTAAAACACTTCACAAAAGCGATGAACTCTTTTGTTCTCTTCTTTTTCTAGGGAATTGCTTAGGTGGGACTTTTTGGCTCCTGTCCAATTAGCTATCCTTAAGTTTGAGGTGAAGTCCCCAAGGTCCTATGAGGTGTCTTTTAACCAAACTGAGGAGAGAACCTTCTGGGCTTTTTTCCTTTTTAAGGAGACAAGGGGTAACTTGTTTACTCTGTCAACAGGGGGCACATTCCTACGCCTGATGTTTATATTTAAGTGTTGTTTGCCTACAGAAGCCGTGCAGCATGAAGGGAGACGCTGGCTGGGGACCCACATCCCAGTGACTGCAATTGCTTGAAAAGCAGACTTACCCTCAGCAGCAGGAACAGGAGCTGGAGCAGGAGGTGTACCACCAGTTTTGGGTTCAAAGAGAGCTTGCAAAGATTCTGTTTGGAGAAAGTAACTTTTAAAAAGTAAGGAAATGCAGAATACTGGAATGGTTATGGTTGCAAGGAAAGGCTATTACAAAATGTTAATGGTTTCTAATAGAAAGAATGGGAAAAGACTTTGTTTAAAAAAAGAAAAGGAAAAGGAAGAAAAGAAAGAAAAGAACAAACCCCTTCCATTTCCCCCTGCCACGTGGCAGGTGATAGCCAGTTACCCCAAGGTCCTGGCCATGCTCCTCCTGGCTGCTGCAAAAATTACCCCTGTCCTGGCCGGATCCAGGACACAGGATCTGCCCTGCGGGTCCTGGCTCTTTCTCTGGGTGAGAGACCCCCATGGCATCTGCCCCGGCAAAAGGGACTTTGGGACAACCGATCGCTTATTGACATTCCCCCCTCTGCCCCTGCACATACTGAACTGGCAGGAAGGTGACCCACATGTCACTCTAGGCACACTCTAGGCAGCAAGGACAAAGAAAGTTTTTGAGGGGCCTGGGTCTTAAGGTCTTTTGTTCCAGGAGTACCACCTGTTACTTTCAGATTCTGCTCAGGGATAACCAGTGACCTCCTTTTTGCTCTACACCAGACAAAACCATGTGTGGCACATAAATGGTCACTTTTTTTCCCCATTTATTTTCAAGTACATTCTCTCAATCAGGACCATGGTGGCTCCTGCTCTGAGGTGCATTGGCCATGCCTCTAGTACATTGTTTAGATGTTTGTTGAGAAATAGGCTCAAAATGCCACAGGGTTACTTCCTTCATTCCTTCATTCTTGGAGCTAAATATGGAGTTCCTGTGCAAGGCAAAGGCACTCCCGTATGAGCAGTGCAAAGGGGTCAGTCAAATCTGGTAACTTGAGCAGAGCAGGGGTTGTCACCAATAACCTTTAAAAGATACAGAAAGGCTGTTGGACATTCTGGAGTCCAGTGTAACACCTCCATGGATCCCTTTAATGATTCATACACAGGCTTTTCCAATAGTTCCCAACGGGGGATCCATAATCAACACCATCCAGTCATTCCCAAAAAGGGACACAGGTGTGGGCTCTGGTGTTTGACAAATTTCTTCCTCCCTTTCTTTCCCCAAACTGCACTGTCCTTGTGAGTGGGACAGCCAGGAAATCAGACATGGGTAGGTATAGACATGGTCTTGAAAACAAATACAAGATGTCATTGAAAATGTGCTTTGGATGGTAATATTCAACACATTCTCAACTGCATGCTCTTATTCCCTCTCCCTGTAATGACTGGACAACACTTATTTTTGGTGCCAGCTGGCTTAAATCAGGAATAATCTTGGGTAGGGGGAAAAAGACAATGAAACCATCATAAACTGAGTATAAAATGTTTATCTGCATGTGTCAGTAACTCCAACGGCCAGCTGCAGTCAGCACAATTATCAGCCTGTAATTGTGCTCAGGGCCAGCGTGGGCCTTTCCACGTCAGCTCCTCCTGCACAGCACATGGGGGCCTGGGCTTGCTGCTGGCTTGTTTCCTTTTAGGAGACTGGGATGAGGAAAGGCTGGGGGGTTTTGTCAAAGAGATAATATTTGAGTGACCGTGTATGTGCTGGAAGCCTCACAGACTGACTGGCCCACGACAGGATCACCCAGTGCTGGGGCAGGGGGGCCGCACCTTGCTGCCCTGGTTAGGGGTGTTAAGCTGCTCCTTTGCCTCAGAGAGGGCCAAGTGCAGCACTTGTGTGCAGAAACACTTCATTAGCCCTGGTTTGCAAAGCTGCTGCAGCAACTGGTGTGGCCAGAGCACCCCTTTCTGCACTTGGAAATGAGCTGAATCAGTCATGGGACAAGGCAGGGCATTCCCCACGTGTGCCCATTGTGAATTCACTGTGCCCCGACTGTGTCGCGTCCCGCTCCTCAGTGACATCACGCCCAGCCTGGAACATGGAACTCCCCGTTTCCAAGGACACGTGGCCATTGTCACCAGCACACAGCAGGGCCGGTCAGACCCTTCGGCGGCTGCGTCGAGAGCAGAGGTGTCGGAGCGATAGTGAGTGTTGTTCCAGCTTGGTTGGTTCTAGCACACGCTGTTCAAGAGGCCGATCCACACACTGAGTGGAGGTAATTATTTACAGTTCTGTGCAGAAAGGGGGGGGCTCAGGGACAAATTCACAAAGCCAGCACCACAAGAACCAGAGTGTCTTTGTATTTCTACATTTTAGCAAAGAAAGGAATTAGTGTTCACTGACTGCAAGTTCCCTAGTTGTCTTCATAATTAGTATTCTGTCTGCTGTTGGGTAATGATCCTCTCACTTCTCATGCTCAATAGTCTGCATGCTCAGACTCTCCCTTCTTCTTAGTGAGAGGCTTCTTGAGTGGATAGCCGTGGTCTGCCCCAGCTGGAATGGCCTTTTACCTCGCAGGAGGTGATTCAGCACAGTTTCCACATTGGCTTTATCAGTTTGTTCCTTTCCTTGGGGATTCTGCCAAATGTCCTTGTGCCCATAAATTCTCCATTCTTTGTGTCCACCATCAGTGGTACATCCTTCTTCCCAAGCCTTGCTAACCTCCCCTTTGTCTGAGGAAACTGAAGCCTGTCAAGCCCTGCACCTCCACAAGGCCATTCAGCCCAGAAGCAACCTGCCTTTCAAAGGCCTGGCCATCACTGAGAGCTTGTTGGCTACTTCTTGTTTCATGGGAATAATCTCCCTCCTTGTTGATGAGCCTTGAAAGCCACAAAGGAGAAACATCAAAGAACACATTTTCCTAACAAATATTTTGCATTTTGCAGATTTTTCAGCAGGATCAGTGGCTGTGTGGGAGCCAGAGCACCCGAGGCAGAGCGGGATGGCGGAGCTGTGGGCCTGGGCACGATCCAGAGCGTTTGGCAGGGCCCCAGCCCGCACTGCGTCCCGCAGGGCCCCCAACAGCGCTGCGATGCCCGTCAGGGTGACCCAGGGGTCCCAGGACCAACAGGTGAGGGGCAGCTGTCGGGCTCTGCGGGTTGCCAGCGGGTGGGGGCTTGGCCGTGGTGTTGGTGTCAGGTGCTGCTGACCCCGCGGGACCTGTCGGGCAGGGCTGGGGCCCCACTGGTGCTCCAAGGGCCCCTTTGAGGCAGCTGCCCCGGTGGAAACGACTCACAGGGATGACACGGAGGAGGTGCCAGTGGAAGTGGGAAGTTCTCTGATGGAAGTGGTTCCCAGGGATGCCATTGAGGAAGTGCCAGTGAAAATCAGATGTTCTCCATGCTGGGACACTCAGGAAATTCATGCTCTGGGCATGGCTCTTGGTCAAAATGCATAGATTTCTCATTGTTCTGTGTTTGCCCTGCACTCACCGAACATGTCAGGAGAAAGGAAACGCTCTAACAGTATTTTTTACTATTAGGAGTAGCCATTTCTTTATTCTCAGCTGTGATGCATAGTGGAGAGCTCCAGCTACATGCACACCATTTTCAAAGCTTTTCCAAACAAAGAAATTTTAGCATTTTTAGCAGCCAAAGACATGAATCTTCATTGGTTCTAAATTACATCAGTTCTTCAATTAAGTAATATTCTATCTTCGGTATTGATGTCTCCCTTCACATGGTAATTAGTGCACATCTTTCAGTCCATTTATCATAGCTTTTCAGATTTTTTCTAAGGCAATTTTGCCTGTGGAATGAAGCAGTTGGATGGCAGTAGTTGTTTTCATTAAAAAATGTACTTAGGCTGATGAACATTTTAACCTCCAGCGGAATGCAATACATTCTGTACTAAATGATGAGATCAGCCAAGCAACCCAAATTTTGTAATATCTGATTAACCTAGGATAAACTGCTTCCATTTCGCACCTGCAAAGAATTGCATCTAGAGCTGAGGACAAGAGAAAGGGCTCTCATGCCTGTTGAGAGTCGAAATTCACCTTATGCAGGTGAAATTCTTCTTGGAGCTGACTCCAGGATGTGCTTCCTTAGTACCAAATAAATCCCAGCATCAGGTCGTGTCCAAAATTCTTACATTTTTGTCAACCACTCTCACCTGGTTAGCTGAACACTGGCCAGTTCAGTGTTACTCAGGCACTTGATTTCAAGGGAAGCCTGTGCCTATAAATTCCAGCAATTGGGAATGGATGACTTGCTACTTGAACGCTTGGCTGCATTAGAGGCTAAGGGAGGGTTGCTCTCTCAGGGCAGTTTTGTAGCCGGCTGCTTGCAGAGGGAGAACTGTGTCAAAGCAGCCCTTTTTAGTGATGTGACAGCAAGCCTTCTCAAATACAGCTCTTGTTTAAAGTGAAGGGCCTAGTTAATCAGCAGTGATGGAGAGTAGGCTGAAGTTTTTACAGAAAATATCTTTTTCCTTTTAGCAAATGCCAGCGAGGCATTGCACAATGGAAGTGCGCAGAATGTCCAATTGTATAACCCACTTGGAGGTATGGTTGCCTTTCACATTTTGCTCAATATCTGTAAGACTTTCAACTTGGTAATTCATTTTTGCAGCATATTCTCGGGACAGGGGATCTCTTGTGTTCAGAGATCTTGGCTGGAGGTGGTATGCCCTCAGGTCAACCTTGCAGTCTCTTGTCACTGCATGTAGCCACTGGTTTGTTTTCCCCTGAGAAAGCCTGCCAGTCCTTCCTTGTTCCCATACTGCTTGATGGGGTGCAATTTGGAGCATTGAGGTCAAAGTTTGGACCACTCCATGCGACTAAATTCACTGCCTTGGTAGCTAAGCTTTTGATTTTGGAGTATCTAGGCACTGTCATTATCCTTTAAATTTAATTGGGAATTGAAAGAAAATGACCTTGAGGAAGTTGCGTAGAGAATTCCACAAGGTCAGCATAGGAAACTTTGCTTGATTTAACTTTTTGTCTTGGTCGTTGATAAGCGAGTGTTGCCACAACACTGTGTTGCGTTCTTTTCTAGGAAATGGAAAGGAAGATACTGATGTCATCTTCCCCACGGATTCCATCATTTCCCACAAAGCACAGCGTGCTTGGGTGATGTCATTTGTTATTAATCTGTTCTCAGTGCTGTTTCCCCAAGGAGCCTGGCTCCAGGCAGACTCGAGGTGCACATTCCCCGTACAGGCACTCAGTGGTGCTGCCTGCAGCAGTGAGCTGAGCCAGGTACAGCCAGCTGCCCTGAGAAAAGCAGGCTCTCACCTGGCTGTGGCTGCAGTCACCTGCCTGCAGGGACTTCCCTGCCACTGCAGGTGCAGCTCTTGCTCTGCCTTAGCCTAGTGCAGAGCATTTTAAACTAGCATCATGGTGGCTTTCCGGAGAGACAAAGCTAAACTTCAGATTTCTCCCTGGGGACGTTCTGTTTCACACGTGGATGATGATTTGTGTGATTCTTGGTGGTGGTCTACACAGCTCCTAAGGGAATATTTAACATTCAGTAACTGGGGTATGAGGACTGGCAGTAGTGAGACAATTGTGGAACTTGGTGCCGCTTTGGCTTTAGGCTGGCACAGAGAAACTCAGGTGAGACAGGTCTGGTTGCTGGTAGGGTACAGGGTGCCTTTGCAACCTGCTCCATGCAGTACCAGTTAGGGACTGGGCTTTGTCACAGAATCAGAGAATCAGAATCAGAGTTGGAAGGGATCCACAAGGATATGCAAGTGCAGCTGTGTCCCCAAGAATCCCACCAGGTGCCTGTGGAACTTGTCCAAATGTTTTCTGAGCTCTGGTGGACCTGGTACCCTGAACAGCCTTGTGGGGAGCCTGTCCCAATGCCTGATCACCCTCTGGGTGAAGAACTCTTACCTAATTTTCATCTTAATGCTTGGTTATGGTTTCAGGTAATTTTCTTTAGAAGTCATTCAGGGGTATGGTTTTAGGAGGTGTTTTGTTTGAATGCTGTGGAAAGTTTCTCTATCCACATTGGATTGAACTTCTCAAACATTAGTAGTGTCTTCACTCGACAACTGGCATGTTTACAGTGTTCTCAATAATTGAAGTGTGTGATGTTTGTGCAATTAGGTTTGCAGACAAATAGCAGAGAGGCATGGTCCAAGGAACAGGAAGTGGAGAAAGGCATTAAAAATTTGACCTACATTGAAAGACTGAAGGAGCGTGTAAAGAAAGGTCAGTCTCCGTGTGTGTGATGGCAGGGACAAAGCTCCCGGATTTCTCACCAATACGCATGAAGTCTCCATCAGCCACTAAGCAGGAGTTCCTGGTTTCAAAACAGCGCCTGCTGCGTCATATCCCCTCCCTTGACCTGCTGGCCACGCTTCACCTGATGCAGCCCAGGACACGGTTGCCTTTCTGGGCTGCCAGCACACGTTGCCAGCTCATGCCCAGCCTCTCATCCACCAGCACCCCCAAGTCCTCCCCACCTTCATCCCAGCCGCCCCATCCCATCGCAGCATCCCTGCCCAGCAGGGACAGGCCATGTCCCAACCCCAAAGATGCAGCACTTTGCACTTGGCCTTGTTGAATCTGATGAGGTTCCCAGGGCCCTACTTGCCAAGGTTCTCCATGTCCCTCTGGATGGCATCCCAGGCCTCTGGTGTTGTCAAACTTGCCAAAGGTGCATTTAATCCCATTGTCCATATCATTCTTATGGACATCATATGAAGTCATATGAAAACCTCAAAGAAATCCTCAAAACTTGTTGTTTATCTAGAATAGCTGGCAGTGATAAATTCTTTGTAATGTTGTTGCTTCTCATGCCTTATTTGAACCCTCCCTCTTTTCCTTGCACTGTTGAACTGCTTGATGAAGTAACTTCACAGGGTGAAACTCTCAAGTGGGTGAAACACTTAGCTGAGGTCCTTAAAATACCCTGGGACAAGTTTCAGAGGAGAGAATTTTGGTAGCTGCACAGGGCAGTATTTCATTTGAACGGACTTGGTGGCCTCTCAATGGTATTTGCTTCTACTGGGGTCTGTGGGGGTTGCCTTCCAGGGAAGGGTGTTCCAGGCAAATCCTACATGAGAAAGGTGGTGGCCCAACTTTGAGCACAGAGTTTCTTTGCTCTTGTGTGGATTGAGTCTTCAACTTCCTTGGCACCTATTATTTCTCATAATTTTCCAGTTGTCCTTTTAGTGCCACTGGTATTTCTTTATTACAGCCATTCATCCGATTCACATTGACTGAAGGATGCAGTGGCTGTTTCCTTCCTTGTTCAATAGTCCCCATCAGTGTAGGCTGTTGCTGAATTATGCAAGCATTAACGTATCAAGTAGCAATATTTCCTTTTTAGCTAGGAAAAAAGCGATGGTAAAATTTCAAAGCTCAGCTCCTTAGAGGGCAAGAGATGAAAGAAAATTCTCCTTTCTGTTGCTTGTTCTTAATGTTTAAGGAGATTTTGAAGGAGTAGTTTCTTGTTTGCAGTGTGAACTGCCTCAAGATACTGGTTTGCAATCTGAAAGGGCTTTGTGAACAGCACTACATCCTGAAAACGGTTATTCACATTTTTCTTAACTTCATGGGGAGGTGGTGTTATTTTTTGCTATACATGAAAAACCAGTAGGGAGAACTTGCTGAGCTCTTATACTCACAGCCTTCCTTCTCTTCCAATACAGCCTTAGTTCTGCTTTTAAGAAGTGAATTCCTGATTCTGGGTATCTTTGTTACTTTTAAGCTGTTGAAGTGTAGCTCTAGGTAGGTTATCTCCTGTAAGAGTTCCATAGGAAGCTGTAGTTTCCTCTGAGCAGACACTTGAGAAAGAAAAGCAGTTCTGTTTGCAGAGACAAATGCCACCATCCTGTGGTGCTTCATGGGATGATGAAAACATGCCCCGTTACAGGTTCAGGCTGTGCCCTGCCATGGCAATGTAGCTGGGTGAAACAAGAGGGCAGCAGGTGTCCTCCTGAGGGTGGAAAAATATGGACTTGCTCATGGAGATGATGTTCTCCAGGTCCTACTCAAAAGAAAAGGAAGACAGAAAGGAAAAACCTGGCCTCTCCATGTATTTCAAATGGTGAAAACTGAGAGTTCTGGCATAGTGTACCTTGATTCTCAAAGCTGTGTTAAAGACCAAAAAACCTGGATCTCTGGTCCAGGGAGAGGTTTTCATAGCATCCATTTCCTCCATGCTTGCAGCACTTTGGCATTTACTTACATCCAAATTTCTACAGCCCAAATGGACCACACCTGTTTAATTTTGTTGCCTCTTACATGACAGCTGCTTTGTTCTTCACATCAAACTAAAGTCCTGGAAAACTGGTGCATGATTTTCTTTTCAGCTTTGCTTTAGCTTTGCACTACCAGTTTTACATCTGTAGTCTGCCTTTAGGTGTAGTGAATATTGATGTTTTAAATGTCTGCCCGTAGGCAGCCAGCCTGGATGCAAATGAGAATTCTTTCAGTCTGAAGGAACATTTCTTCAAAGACATTCAGGTTGATTGGCCTGGCTACAGTGAAAGAGATAGAAAGACATTGGAGGTGACCCTTTTTCAGTAAGTTCAGTCAGGACAACAGCCATTTCAAAAAAACCCTCTGGGAAATGAAGGTCTGTTTTCGCTGTGACGAAAGAGCAATGACTGTTGATATTTTTGCCTTGTAACCTGAAATGTTGGACCATCCTTACAGAAAAACAGCTCCATCTCCAAATGCCACCAGCACCAGCCAGTCACTGTCTCTGGGACCTTCTGAAAGAAATACTCCACCAAGAACGGCTCAGGTATTTTGTGAATTTTTAAACATTCTTTACCCTAGATGATGTTTTATCCCACTTGCTCTTGGTGTCCAAGCTGTGATATGAAGCAGTAGCGTTGTCTTTATATCATATAAACCCGAAGTGTGTACTTCTAATGGGATTCCTGTATACTTTTCAAGATGCTTACAATGTCAAAGCCTGCAACAAGCTTGCACACATGACTTGTTTCTTATGGTGCATAGGAAACTCTGCTAAGGACAAGATGTGGACATGTTTTTGGTACCTAGCTGTGTCTGTGCAGGGTTCTTGACGATATGGCAGCTCTAGTACCTAAATCATGCACGGTAATGCCAGTGCTACTGTTTGAAGAGAAATCTTAGGGAAGTCTAGCATAAGGACAAATTCCAGTACTGAGGCATTTGTAGGAAACTTGTTTTTCTGTCCTAAGCAGCATTTAGGCTCCCATTTTGATTCAGGCTATCCCATGTGTGAGGAGGGGACTCTGATTCATCAGGGAATACCCTGGACTTGTCAGGCTTAAAATCAAGAGATGGCCAGTACAAGAGGGCAAGGAAAAAGGTTTGAAAGAATCTTGGAAAACACTGCATGAAAGGTATATTTTCTATGCCTTAAAAGAATTCTCTTTAAACAGGAGGGAGGACACAGCTCTGGTTTTCCCTAGCTCTTTTCCCGGCCCGACCAGGAAATGCTGCAGTGCCCAGCATCCTCTTATGTCCTACCTCCATGCCCACAGCATTTCTGTCAGCAGGCTGGCACAGAGCCATGTCTGGCAGTCCTGCTCTGAGCTGCTGATGTGCACGGGTGGGAGCAGCGTGTGCTTGGTAGGGAAGAGGCTGTGACCCAGGGTTTCCTCTGGAGAACAGCAGAAATGAGACCTGCAGCCAGGCTGGGGCTTCTCTCTGTTGTTGTTATCATCTCTGCACTGGACACGCTGTGATCAGCACCTCACCGGCGGCTTCTTGGGGCTGCTTTAGTGAATCGTGTGGGTGTGTGACAGCAAGAGTTGAGTGTGTTCCTGGTGTGTCTAAGCAGAAATAGGGAGCAAGATAAAGCCAACCTGAGCTCCTCATTTTTGGGAAGCCTTTGATAGAGGTGCTGAAGGGAATGTCTTTCTCCCAAAACCATTTAGCTACAGAGTTGGAGGAGGACTCGCTGAATACTCAGGTGAGAAAGTAGGAATGAAATAGCGAACATATTTAGCTGCAGCACCTCCTTGTATGACAGGCCGTTTTAGGTAAGAAAGGTGTGTGTTCAACCATTGCCAGGTCAGAAATGCTGCTTTTTCAGAGCAAAACTAATTGGGATCATCTTTGCAGAAACAGCCTCTGGCTTCTGCCTTTATCAGTCCTGTGATGACCAAGAAGCAGAGGATTGACCAAGAGCCCAGTCATATCCAGCCAGCAGCTGGTGGCCGCTCTCCTTCTTCCTTGGACCTGCCTTCCACATCCTGCTCACCTTTGAACCTGTCTCCAAGTGTCAGCTCCATTTCCACCTCCACCCATGAGCTACAAGAGAAAGATAAAATTCAGACTCCCTCGGGAATCCCAGTGCCTGTCAGGGTGCAGGGGAAGACTCCCAACTCCAAAGGTGAGAAAACAGAGTTAGACAGAGTGAAAAGACTCCATCCTTTGGAATTCGCTTGCCACGAGCAAAGCCAAAGAGATGAGCAGAGAGTGCAGGACCAAAGCAGAAAAGGAGTCACATGGTCCAAGTGCAAAGGGTATTAAAGTGATGGACCACTTTTAGATATGCTTCCATTTCATTTTTTACTGGATATCTGTATGGTTTTTTAGACATATCTAACCTCCCCTCCACCGGCACCTCCAAGTCCTCCCCACCTTCATCCCCAAGCCTGTCTTGGTGCCAGGGAATGCCCCAACGCCAAAGATGCAGCACTTTGCACTTGGCCTTGTTGAATCTGATGAGGTTGCAAGGGCCCCACTTCCTGGTCCTTCCGGATGGCATCCCATGCCTCTGGGTTTGGCAAACCTGCTGAGGGTGCACTTAATCCCACTGTCCATGTCATTCTAGATATAGCTCAATGCTTGAGCTTACAAACTGGGGAAATCATATAAAAGCATCATGCATAAAAATAATTTTTCATAAAAACTTCCCATCCAGTATCACTCCTTTACCAGCTTTTAATGACGGTTTCTTTTTAATGCTTTACTGTTTGGATTCTTGGAGATCTGTAAATGCCGAACAAATAGAGGCTTAAAAGTCGTGGTACATCCTTTTGAATCAACTTCCTTGCCTTCTCCAAACCTCCAATTTGAACTATTTGTTTCTGGTTTTCCCTCACTTTAGGAGGAAAAGCGGAGGTCAGAGGAGCCCAGCAAAGCAATTCAGGTCCAGTGCCTGAGAAGAAGAGGATGATGCCTGTGAGACTTGCAGACATCGACTGGAGCGGTTGCGCTGCTGTTTACGGCCGACCCTACAGGGACAGGGTGATTCATTTACTTGCTCTGAGGGATTACAAGGAGCCAGAGTTAATTGCTCGGCGGCAGAGAGATGGAGTCAGGCAAAAGGACAAGGATTCCCTTGGCAAAAACCTTCAGGAGGTGAGATCGTGGAGCTTGTGCCAGCACCTCTTCCATTATGCTATTCTGCTGTTCATCATTTTACTGCTTCCTCACCTGTTTAAATTAGAGACTTTTCCGATACTCCTTTGAGTTAAGTTCCACTGGGATTTCCTTCTCATAGGCTTTCATACAATGCACACCCATTGGAAGATGCAGTAGATCCTTCCTTCCTTTCTAAATATTCCCCATCCACATAGGCTTGTGCTGAATAATGCAAGCATTAATATATCAAATAGGAATATTTCCTCTTTAGCTAGGGAAAAGCATTTTGGAACCTAGTCAAAGGACTCAAATTCAACATGGATACACTTTCAGTTGATCCTACAGTGGCTTTAAGGAACTGATTCCCTGAACCTGTGAAGTTTGTTGCTGTGTTTGCCCAGGGCAGTGGCAGGGATTTTTTCACCCTGAAGACATTCACAATATAATGAGAGCCATGTTTTGCCATCCCAACTGAAGTAGCCCATTTAGATTTCTGTAGTTTGCATAGAGGTGTAATGAACATTTGTTCTCTGAAATGTCTGCCTGTAGATTGCAGACCTGAATGGAAAGGATAATTCCTTCAGTCTGAAGGAGCATCTGTTTCAAGCCCTTCAGACTGATTGGCCTGGCTACAGCAAAATCGATCAAGCGAATTTGAAGTTAATACTTTCTAGGTAAGTTCAGTCTTCTGGGGAAGGAAAAGAGCCTTTTCAGAAGAAAGCCCTGGGAAATGAAGCCTAGGTTCTTAGAATATGCTGAGATAGCAGGGACCTGCCAGGACCCTGGCCCTGCACAGGACACCACAAGAATCACACCAGGTGCCCAAGAGTGCTGTCCAAACACTTCCTGAAGCCTTGCTGCAGTGGCCACTGGCCTGGGGAGCCTGTTGCAGTGCTCAAGCACCCTCTGGGGCACAAATGTTTTCCTGATATCCTGCCTAAAGCTCCCTCAACTCAGCCTCATGCTGCTTCCTTGAGTCCTGGCACTGAAGGTCTGCAAGGAAAGGACTATGGCAGTTGATATTTTGGCCTTGTAACTTGAAGTATCGGACCATCCTTACAGAAAAACAGCTCCATCTCAGAACCCCACCAGCAGCAGCCAAGCAACATCTCCTGGGCCTTCTGAGAGAGATGCTCCAGCAAGACCTGCTCAGGTATTTTGTGCATTTTTAACATTCTGTACTCTGTATTAAGTTTCAGCAGACTTGCTGGTGGTATAAAAGCTGTGGTGTGAATGTGCAGGACCAGGTCTAAGTGTGTTTTGCCTCAGACTTTCTGAGTGCTGTGACAGGAAGGCTGTGATGAGAGGATCCTGCAGGGGTGGAGCAGCACTGTCCTGAGCCATATTTCTGCTCTGCGTGAAGACTTGAGCTCAGTCCCCACCCTCAACTCATTCCCTGGAGAAGGCCTCAAAGGGCTGGCTCTGCAGGAAAAATCTCCTGTCCATAAGAGGCTGCACCAGGGCGGGGCAGATGGGGCCCTCTCGCTCTCTTGTCCCTGTCTCTCTGTCACTCTCATTGCTGACTCCAGCTCTGCACTATCCACGTGGCTGCACCAACACAGGATCTGCAGAATGGTCATATTCCCTCAGTCCTTCCTCTGCCTCTATTTCTCTCCTCCCTCACTCTGCCAGGGCACACACGGCTGTCCTGTTCTACTCCATCCTCAGTTGGGAAGTTTGCTGGGGGTGTGGGGAGCTTGTGGCTATGTGTTGTGGCTTGTGAGTCAGCAGCTTTGAGAAGGTCCTTGGGAGGAGCTGAAAGATCATTGAAGGGCACTGAGCAATAGTGAGGGCTTGTTGGTGACCTCTTGTGAAACTCTCTTGTACAAATTTAAGGGCTTGTTAGCCAACAGCTTTTGAGTCTGCACAGCAGGTAGCCTGCTGCATTTAAGACAACTGCACCTAAAAGCACAAGAGTTTCTTGACATGTGGCTGCTGTCTTTGTTCATCCTGATGAGAATTCACAATCAACCATCACAACCTGTACTCTTGCTGGATTTAAGACAACTGTACCTAGAAGCACAAGAGTTTCTTGACGTGTGACTGCTGTCTTTGTTAATCTTGATGAGCATTCACAACCAACCATCACACCCTGTACTCCTGGGTTCTAATAGTGAAGCGCTAATCTCATTTTTAACACATGAGACTCTAAAACAGCCAGGTGCCTCTTCAGTAAATCATGTGGGTGTTTGACAGCAAAAGCTGAGTCTTTTCCTGGTGTGTGCAAGCAGAAATTGGGACCTAGATAAAACTTACTGGACCTCCCCTTTGGGGGAGGCTTTGCTGGAGCTGCTGAAGGGAGTGTCTACCTCCCAAAGCCTTTCAGCAGTAGACTTGGAGAAGGACTTGCTATGTGCTAAGATGAGAAACTAGGAATGCAATAGAGCCGATATTTACCTGGAGATCTTCCATGTTTGACAGCTATTTTTATTTAAAAAACATGTGTTTTCAACCTTTGCCAGTTCACAAATCCTGCTTTTTTAGAACGGGAGCAAAACCTGATCCGAGTCAGAGATTAATGAATTGTTTTTTTATTGTTGTAAAAACGGCCTTGGGCTTCTGGCTTGACCAGTCCTGTGATGAGCAAGAAGCAGAGGACTGAGCAGTAGCTCAGTTACCTCCAGCCAGCACCTGGTGGCCACTCTTCTTCCTGGGTGCTGGCTTTGACATCCCATTCTACTTCCTGCCTGTCTCCAAATGTCGGCTCCATTTCCCCTGCACCCTTTAGGTTCAAGAAAGACACAAATTTCTGAGTTCTACAATGACAGCACTCGTGTGCTGAAGACTACCATGTCAAAAAAGATGTGAAGAGAATTTGGGAGGCTGAAGCACTAGTGTCCCTTGGATCTCAATGAAGGTATCAATGTGCAGCTTTTCCTAACTCCAGTGTGGATAATGATGGAGTAAAGATTTGATGATTGAGAGAAGCCTCTGCATGAATTAAGGGGCAAGAAAGACCATATGCCAGAGTCAATAGCACAGACATGATTTAATAGTAAATGTGAACTAGGGAGATAGAAAGCTAAAGGAGCAGATGGGCCAGGTGGGGAGAAGTGCTGAGATGAACACCAAGGAGGGTTGGGCCCGGACGGGCCCTCCCTTCCTGCAGGGCAGTTGCACAGGCTCAGCTGCAGCAGTGGTGCTGCATCCCCTCATCGTATTTGCAGGGCAGGAGGGGAGGGAGAATTGTGTGTGCGTGTGTGTGTGTGTATGGTAAAAAACTCTGGAAATTGCTGCAACCTTGTATTGGAGCAGTGGCCCCTTAGTTCCATGCGGTTCTGTTGTGTCACAAGGGAAATCTTCCTTTCTTCATATCACAATAGCTCCTTGGCTCCATGCGGCCTTACCTGTTGGTTTAATCATCTTCCATCATGTCACAATAACTACTTGGTCTGAAAAAGCTGCACTGTGTCACAATGGATCCTTGGCTCCATGTGTCTTTTCTCATGGGTTCAATCATCTTCCATCATGTCACAAAGGGTTCCCCTGTTTATCGACCTGGCCCCTTGCTTCCATGCCGTTCTGTATTCCAAAATGGAATCCTTGGTTTCTTCGTGTCACAATGGCTTCTTTGATCCGTGCGGCCTTACATGTGGGTGCAATAATCTTCCATCATGTCCCAATTATCTCCTTGGTTTCAAAAAGCTCCACAGTGTCACAGTGGCTCCTTGACACTATGTGGCCTTTCCAGTGAGTTCTATCATCTTACATCATGTCACAACAAACTCCTTGGTCTGAAGAAGCACCACGGTGCACAGGTGGCCCATTGGTTCCATGCGGTTCTGTCGTATCACAATGGCATCCTTGCTTTCTTCGTGTCACAATGCCTCCCTGGCAACATATGGTCTTTCCTGTGAGTTTGATCATCTTCCATCATGTCACAATGTTCTCCTTGGCATGAAAAACCTCCACTCTAGTCACAGTGGCCCATTGGCTCCATGTGGTTCTGTTAGGCCACAGTGGAATCCTTGCTTTCTTTATGTCACAATGTCTCCTTGGCTCCATGTGGCCTCGCCTCTGAGTTGAGTCATCTTCCATCATGTCATAACATTCTCCTTGGATTGCAAAGCTCTACAGTGTCACCATGGCTCCTCCATTTCATGTGGCCTTACGTGCAGGTTTAATACTCGTCCATCATGTCTCAGTGGTCTCCTTGGCCTGAAAAAGCTCCAGTGTGTCACAGTGGCCCATTGGTTCCATGCGCCATGCAGTTCTGTTGTGTCACAATGGAGTCCTTGCTTTCTTCATGTCAAAACGACTCCTTGGCTCTATGTGGCCTCACTTCTGAGTTCAATCATCTTCCATCATGTCAAAATGGACTCCTTGGTCTGAAAAACCTCCACTGTGTCACAGTGGCTCCTTGGTTCCATGTGGTTCAGTTAGGCCACAGTGGAATCCTGACTTTCTTCATGTCACAATGCCTCCTTGGCTCCTTTTGGCCTTACCTCTGAGTTCAATCATCTTCCATCATGTCACAATAATCTCCTTGGTATGAGAAAGCTACAGAGTGTCACCATGGCGCCATGATTCCATGTGGCCTTACCTGTAGGTTCAATCATCTTCCACCATGTCACAATGGTCTCCTTGGTTTCAAAAAGCACCACTGTGTCACAGTGGCCCCTTGGTTCCATGCAGTTCTCTCATGTCACAATGGAATCCTTGCTTTCTTCATGTCACAATGGCCCTTGGCTCCATGTGGCCTTACCTCGGAGTTCAATCATCTGCCATCATGTCATAATAGTCTCCTTGCATTGAAAAAGCTCTACAGTGTCACCATGGCTTCTCCGTTCCATGTGTCCTTACCTGTTGGTTTAATCATCTTCCATCGTGTCACAATAACTCCTTGGTCCTAAAATGCTCCACTATGTCACATTGGCTCCTTAGCTCCGTGCGGTCGTAACTCTGCGTTCAATCATTTTCCACCATGTCACTGTGGCCCCTTGCTTCCATGCGCCAAGAGGTTCTGTCGTGTCACAAAGGAGTCCTTGCATTCTTCATGTCAAAACGACTCCTTGGCTCTCTGTGGCCTTATCTGGGAGTTCAATCATCTTCCATCATGTCACAATGGTCTCCTTAGTCCACCGTGGCTCCTTGGATCCATGTGGTTCAGTTGGGCCACAACGGAATCCTTGCTTTCGTCATGTCACAATGCCTCCTTGGCTCCATGCAGCCTTTCCTCTGAGTTGAGTCATCTCCCATCATGTCACAATAACTCCTTGGTCTGAAAAAGCTCCACTGTGTCCCAGTGGCTCCTTCGCTCAATGTGGCCTTACCTGTTGCTCAATCATCTTCCATCATGACACAATCGTCTCATTAGTCTGGAAAAACAACAGAGTGCACAGGTAGACCATTGGTCCATGTGGTTCGGTCGTATCACAATGGCATCCTTGCTTTCTTCGTGTCACAATGCCTCCTTGGCACCATATGGCCTTACCTGTGAGTTTGATCATTTTCCATCATGTTACAGTGGTCTCCTTGGCATGAAAAACCTCCACTCTAGTCACAGTGGCGCATTGGCCCCATGTGGTTCTGTTAGGCCACAGTGGAATCCTTGCTTTCTTCATTTCACTTCAATGCCTCCTTGGCTCCATGTGGCCTTACCACTGAGTTCAATCATCTTCCATCATGTGATAAAAGTCTCCTTGGATTGCAAGGTTCTACAGTGTCCCCATGGCTCCTCCATTTCATGTGGCCTTACTTGTAGGTTTAATCATCTTCCATCATGTCTCAATGGTCTCCTTGGTCTGAAAACGCCCCACTGTGTCACAATGGATCCTTGGCTCCATGTGTCGTTTCTCTTGGGTTCAATCATCTTCCATCATGTCACAAAGGGTCCCATGGTTTATTGCCGTGGCCCCTTGGTTCCATGTGGTTCTGTATTCCACAATGGAATCCTTGCTTTCTTCATGTCACAATGCCTCCTTGTCTCCATGTGGCCTTACCTCAGAGTTCAATCATCTTCCCTCATGTCATAATAATCTCTTTGGATTGCAAAAGCTCTACAGTGTCACCATGGCTCCTTCGTTCCATGTGGCCTTACCTGTTGGTTTAATCTTCTTCCATCATGTCACAATGGTCCCCTTGGTTTCCAAAAGCTCCACTGTGTCGCAATGGCTCCTTAGCTCCATGCGGTCCTACCTCAGCGTTCAATCATTTTCCACCATGTCACAATAACTCCTTGCTATGAAAAAGCTCTACTCTGTCACAATGGATCCTTTGCTTCATGTGTCCTTTCTCCTGAGTTCAATCATCTTCCATCATGCCACAATGGTGTCCTGAGTTTGAAAAAGCTCCTCTGTGTCAAAGTGGCCCCTTGGTTCCGTGAGGTTCATTTACGCCACAATGGAATCCCTGCTTTCTTCATGTCACGCTTGTTCCTTGGCTTATGTTGGCCTTATCCTTTGGTATGGACATCTTCAATCATCTCAAAATTATCTCCTTGTTTTAAAAAAACTCTACTGTGTCGCAATGGATCCTCAGCTCCATGTGGCCTTACACATGCGTTCATTCATCTTCCATCATGCCACAATCGTCTTCTTGGTCTGAAAAACCTCCACTGTGTCAAAGTGTCTCCTTAGTTCCACATGGTTCTGTTAGGCCACAATGGAATCCATTCTTTCTTCATGTCACAATGCCTCCTTGGCTCCATGTGGCCTTACCTCCGAGTTCAATCATCTTCCATCGTGTCATTATAGTCTCCTTGGATTGAAAAAGCTCTACAGTGTCACCATGGCTCCTCCATTCCATGTGGCCTTACCTGAAGGTTCAATCATCTTCCATCATGTCACAAAGGGTTCCTCGGTTTATCGCCGTGGCCCCTTGCTTCCATGCCGTTCTGTATTCCACAATGGCATCCTTGCTTTCTTCCTGTCACAATGGCTTCTTGGATCTGTGCGGCCTTACATGTGGGTGCAATAATCTTCCATTATGTCACCATGGACTCCTTGGTTTGAAAAAGCTCCACAGTGTCACAGTGGCTCCTTGATTCCATGTGGCCTTACCTGTGGGTTCAATCATCTTCCATCATGTCACAATGGTCTCCTTGCTCTGAAAAAGCACCTGTCATCGTTTGACACTGGGAAAATTCCAGCGCCCCCCATGAAATTACACCTTCCTAAATAATTGCTGTGAGATATGATCAGGAACAGAGCAGAGCAGGCCCAAACTTGATAACTAGGTAGAAAACTTTATTAAACTACTACTACTTTGAAAACTACAAACATTAAATCCTTGATGAAGACCTCCCTGAACACCCCTCCTCCTCCCACCTAATTTCCAAACAAACCCATGATGAGACACCACCCAGGATCCTGACCAAGTTGCCACCCTTCAGATATTCAAATACTCAATCTTTCAAGGGAGACGGGAGTCTCTCCTGTGCCACAGACCCCCCAGGAAACACAATTGCCACCCCTGTGTTTCCATGTCACACATGGCAACCGCCCGGAGAACAGCTGCCATGGTGACACTCTCCTTTCCATGTCACAGTGCTCTCACCACCGTGCATGGACAGACTGCTCATAGGCCTCCTTTAAGGACGCTTTGCCAAGGACCAAGAAAAATAACAGTTCAGTTTCTCATCTCAGGACTACAGTCCCCCCCCCCCCCCCCCCCATTTTCCCCTGTGGAAGAGGGTGCAAGAACAGAGATCTTCTTCTCTTCTTCTTCTCTGAAGACTGAGGGCCTCTCCACACCCTCTTCAACTTTCCTCTCTTCTCTCCATTCTTCTGTTGGTAGTCACTGAAACAGGTCTCTTGGCCTACCAATGCACCCCACTAAGTACAGCCTCTGTCAGGAGAATTTGGTTCAGTCTATGGCTAACAAGAAAAGTCCAGCCACAAGCCATTCCATCATCTCCTTACAACTCAAAAATTTCCTCTTCCATCATCTTGGATCCCAGACTGTCTCTCTTCTACTTCAAATCAAGGAGGAGTAATATTTTACAAAGCTTTCATTTCTCAGGAAAGGGTTAAAAGTTCAGACTCCCTGGACGGCCGAAATCTCTGCCCAGCAGCCGATTCCCAAGGCCAAGGCTGGGCGCCTTCCCCCCCCCCCCCCCGCCTTCTCCTCCGCGCCAGCAAAGTTACAGGTGCCGTCCGGACTCTCTGTCTCTTCCCTCTAGGGGGGAATGACAAAGACATCTCCACTTCTCTCCACCCTTCTGTCCACAGGAGCTGGCTCGGTTCCAGTCCTTCTACCCCTCAGCTCACCTCGACCAGGCCTCATGGCTTCCCCTCCCCCACCCAGCCCCATGGCTGGGCTGGGGAGATCTGCACTGCACCCTGACAGGAACCAAAGAGAGCGAGCTCTTGGGAGTTCCTCCTTTAACACCCTGTGTTCTCAGAGGTGTATCCCTATCTTCAGTGATCACTTCAGGTGCCAATATCCAAACTTGACCACTGATTGGTTTGACCCAACTTCCTGAAAAAATCACTTCCATGTCAAACCACGACACATGATGGAAGATGATTGAACCAACAGGTAAGGCCGCATGGAGCCAAGGACGCATTGTGACATGAAGAAAGCAAGGTTTCCGTTGTGACACAACAAGACCGCATGGAACTAAGGGGCCACTGTGACACAGTGGAGCTTTTTGAAACCAAGGAGACAATTGTGACATGATGGAAGATGATCAAACTCACAGGTAAAGCAATATGGAGCCCAGGAGCCATTGTGACATGAAGAAATCAAGGATTCCATTGTGATATGACAGAACCACATGGAACTAAGGGGCCAGTGTGACTCAGTTGAGCATTTTCAAACCAAGGAGACCATTGTCACATGATGGAAGATGAATGAAACCATGCGTAAGGCCACATGGAATGAAGGAGACATGGTGACACTGTAGAGCTTTTTCTGACCAAGGAGATTATTGTGACATGATGGAAGATGATTGAACGCAGAGGTAAGGCCACATGGAACAAAGGAGGCATTGCGACACAGAGAAGCTTTTTCAAACCAAGGAGAATATTGTGACATGATGGAGGATGATTGAAGGCAGAGGTAAGGCCACATGGAGCCGAGGAGTCGTTTTGACACGAAGAAAGCATAGACTCCATTGTGACACGACAGAACCGCATGGCACAGGGAACCAAAGAGCCACTATGACACAGTGGAGCTTTTTCAGACCAAGGAATTATTGTGACATGATGGAAGATGATTAAACCAACAGGTAATACCACATGGAGCCATGGAGCCATTGTGAAATGAAGAGAGCACGGATTCCACTGTGGCCTAACAGAACCACATGGAACCAATGGGCCACAGTGACACATTTGAGCTTTTTCAGGCCAAGAAGACCATTGTGACATGATGGAAGATGATCAAACTCACAGGAAAGGCCATATGGTGCCAAGGATCCGGTGTGACACAAAGAAAACAGGGATTCCAGTGTGATACGACAGAACCGCATGGATCAACGGGACACCTGTGCACTGCGGAGCTTTTTGAAACCATAGAGACCATTTTGACATGATGGAAGATGATTGAACCAAATGGTAAGGCCACATGGAGTCAAAGAGCCACTGTGACACAGTGGAGCTTTTTCAAACAAAGGAGTCCATTGTGACATGATGGAAGATGATTAAATCACCGGGTCAGGCCAAATGGAGCCAAGGAGCCATTATGACACAAAGAAAGCAAGGATTCCATTGTAAAACAATAGAATCGCTGGAACTAAGGAGCCACTGCGACACAGTGGAGCTTTTTCAGACAAAGGAATTATTGTGACATGATGGAAGATGATTATACTAACACGTAAGACTGCATGGAGCCAAGGAGCCATTGTGAAATGAAGAAAGCAAGGTCGCCATTGTGACACAACAGAACCGCAAGGAACCCATGGGCCACTGTGACAAAGTGGTGACTTTTGAAACCAAGGAGACCATTGTGACATGGTGGAAGATGATTGAACCAACAGGTAAGGCCACCTGGAATCATGGCGCCATGGTGACACTCTGTAGCTTTCTCAAACCAAGGAGATTATTGTGACATGATGGAAGATGGCTGAACCCAGAGGTAAGGCTAAATGGAGCCAAGGAGCCATTGGAAAAAGGAGAAAGCAAGGTTTCCATTGTGACACGACAGAACCGCATGGAACCAAGGAGCCACTTTGACACAGTGCAGGTTTTCAGACGAATGCGATTATTGTGACATGATGGAAGGTAATTGAACTCACAGGCAAGGCCACATGGAGCCAAGGAGTCATTTTGACATGAAGAAAGCAAGGACTCCATTGTGACACAACAGAACCACATGGCGCATGGAACCCAAAGACCACTGTGACACACTGGAGCTTTTTCAGACCAAGGCGACCATTGTGACATGTTGGAAGATGATTGAACCTACAGGTTAGGCCACATGGAACGGAGGAGCCATAGAGACACTGTAGAGCTTTTTCAATCCAAGAAGACTATTATGACATGCCGGCAGATGATTGAACTCAGAGGTAAAGGCCACACGGAGGCATTGTAACATGAAAAAAGACAGGATTCCATTGTGGCCTAACTGAAGCACATGGAACCAAAGAGCCACTGTGACACAGTGGAGGTTTTTCTGAACAAGGAGACCATTGTGAAATGATGGAAGATTATTGAACTCACAGGTAAGGCCTCATGGAATGAAGGAGCCCTGGTGACACTGTAGTGCATTATCAAGCCAAGGAGATTATGGTGACGTGATGGAAGATGATTGAACTCGGAGGTGAGGCCACATGCAGCCAAGGAGTCCTTTTAACATGACGAAAGCATGGACTCAATTGTGACACAACAGGACCGCATGGCGCATGGAACCAATGGGCCACTGTGTCACAGTGGAGGTTTTTCAGACCAAGGAGTTATTGCGACATGATGGAAGATGATTAAACCAACAGGTAAGGCCACATGGAGCCAAGGACTCCCATGTGACACGACGGAACCGCATGGCGCATGGAACCAAGGGGCCACTGTCGCACAGTGGAGGTTTTTCAGACCAAGGAGTTATTGTGACATGATGGAAGATGCTCAAACTCTCAGGAAAGGCCATATGGCTTCATGGATCCATTGTGACACGAAGAATGTAAGGATTCCATTTTGGAATACAGAACTACAGGGAACCAAGGAGCCACGGCGATTAACCGAGGAACACTTTGTGACACGATGGAAGAAGATTGAACCCATAAAAAAGGACACATGGAACCAAGGAGCCACTGTGACTAGAGTGGTGGTTTTTCAGACCAAGGAGACCATTGTGACATGATGGAAGATGATTGAACTTACAGGTAAGGCCACTTGGAGCCAAGGAGTCCTTTTGACACGAAAAAAGAAAGGACTCCATTGTGACACAACAGAACCACATGGCGAATGGAACCAAGGGGCCACTGTGACACATTGGAGCTTTTTCAGACCAAGGAGACCATTGTGACATGATGGAAGAAGATTAAACCAACAGGTAGGGCCACATGGAGCCAAGGAGGCATTGTGACATGACGAAGGCAAGGATTCCACTGTGGCCTGACTGAACCACATGGAACCAAGGAGCCACTATGACACAGTGGGGTTTTTTCAAACTCAGGAGACGATTGTGACATGATGGAAGTGATTGAACACACAGGTAAGGCCACTTGAAGCCAAGCAGCCGTTTTCACACAAAGAAAGCAAGGACTCCATTGTGACACGACAGATCCGCATGGCGCATGGAAGCAAGGGGCCACAGTTACACAGTGGAGCTTTTTGAGACCAAGGAGTCATTGTGACATGATGGAAGATGCTCAAACCAACAGGTAAGGCCACATGGAGCCAAGGGCCATTGTGACATGAAGAAAGCACGGTTAACATTGCGACATGACAGTACTGCAAGGAACTAAGGGGCCACTGTGACACAATGGAGCTTTTGGAAACCAAGGAGACCATTGTGACATGGTGGAAGATGATTGAACCAACAGGTAAGGCCACATGGAATCATGGCGCCATGGTGACACTCTGTAGCTTTCACAAACCAAGGAGATTATTGTGACATGATGGCAGATGATTGAACTCAGAGGTAAGGCCACATGGAGCCAAGGAGGCACTGTGACATGACGAAAGCAAGGATTCCACTGTGGCCTAAGTGAACATCATGGAACCAAGGAGCCACTGTGACACAGTGGAGTTTTTTCAAACTCAGGAGACGATTGTGACATGATGGAAGATGATTGAACAAACAGGCAAAGCCACATGCAGTCAAGAAGTCGTTTTGATATGAAGAAAGCAAGGACTCCATTGTGACACAACAGAACCACATGGCGCATGGAACCACGAGGCCACTGTGACACATTGGAGCTTTTTCAGACCAAGGAGACCATTGTGACATGACGGAAGAAGATTAAACCAACAGGTAAGGCCACATGGAGCCAAGGAGGCATTGTGACATGGCGAAGGCAAGGATTCCACTGTGGCCTGACTGAACCACATGGAACCAAGGAGCTACTGGGACACAGTGGAGTTTTTTCAAACTCAGGAGATGATTGTGACATGATGGATGTGATTGAACAAACAGGTAAGGCCACATGGAGCCAAGGAGGCACTGTGACATGACGAAAGCAAGGATTCCAGTGGTGCCTAATAGAAGCACATCGAACCTAGGAGTCACTGTGACACAGAAAGGGGCCACAGTTACACAGCGGAGCTTTTTGAGACCAAGGAGTCATTGTGACATGATGGAAGATGCTGAAACCAACAGGCAAGGCCACATGGAGCCAAGGGCCACTGTGACATGAAGAAAGCACGGTTAACACTGCGACATGAGCGAAATGCATGGAACCAAGGGGCCACAGTGACACAATGGAGCTTTTTCAGACAAAGGAGACCATTGCGACATGGTGGAAGATGATTGAACCAACATGTAAGGCCACATGGAATCATGGCGCCATGGTGACACTCTGTAGCTTTCGCAAACCAAGGAGATTATTATGACATGATGGAAGATGATTGAACTCAGAGGTAAGGCCACATGGAGCCAAGGAGGCATTGTGACATGAAGAAAGCAAGGATTCCACTGTGGCCCAACTGAACCACATGGAACCAAGGAGGCACTGTGACACAGTGGAGGTTTTTCAGACCCAGGAGACCATTGTGACATGATGGAAGATGATGGAACACACAGGCAAGGCCACATGCAGTCAAGGAGTAGTTTTGATATGAAGAAAGCAAGGACTCCATTGTGACACGAGACAACCACATGGCGCATGGAACCAAGAGGCCACTGTGACACATTGGAGCTTTTTCAGACCAAGGAGACTATTATGACAAGATGGAAGATGATTAAACCAACAGGTAAGGCCACATGGAGCCAAGGAGGCATTGTGACATGACGAAGGCAAGGATTCCACTGTGGCCTGACTGAACCACATGGAACCAAGGAGCCACTGTGACACAGTGGAGTTTTTTCAAACTCAGGAGACGATTGTGACATGATGGAAGATGATTGAACTCACAGGTAGGGCCACATTAAAATGAGGAGCCAGGGTGACCCTGTGGAACTTTGCAAACCACGGAGATTATTGTGACATGATAGAAGATGATTGAACTCACAGGTAAGGCCACATGGAGCCAAGGTGGCATTGTGACATGAAGAAAGCAAGGATTCCAGTGGTGCCTAATAGAACCACATCGAACCAAGGAGTCACTGTGACACAGTGGAGCTTTTTAAGGCCAAGGAGACCATTGTGACCTGATGGAAGATGAGCAAATTCACAGGTAAGGCCCCATGGAATGAAGAAGCCCAAGTGACACTGTAGAGCTTTTTCAAGGCAAGGAGACTATGGTGGCGTGATGGAAGATAGTTGAACGCTGATGTAAAGGCTTCATGGAGCCAGGGAGGCGTTGTGACACGACGAAAATAAGGATTCCATTGCGGCCTAAGTGAACCTCATGAAACCAAGGAGCCACTGTGACACAGTGGGGTTTTTTCAAACTCAGGAGATGATTGTGACATGATGGCTGTGATTGAACACACAGGTAAGGCCACTTAAACCAAGCAGCCATTTTCACACAAAGAAAGCAAGGATTCCATTGTGACACGACAGATCCGCATGGCGCATGGAAGCAAGGGGCCACAGTTACACAGTGGAGCTTTTTGAGACCAAGGAGTCATTGTGACGTGATGGAAGATGCTGAAACCAGCAGGCAAGGCCACATGGAGCCAAGGGCCATTGTGACATGAAGAAAGCACGGTTAATATTGCAACATGACAGAACTGCATGGAACCAAGGGGCCACTGTGACACAATGGAGCCTATTCAGACCAAGGAGTTATTGTAACATGATGGAAGATGATTAAACCAGCAGGTAAGGCCACACGGAATCATGGCGCCATGGTGACACTGTAGAGCTTTTTCAATCCAAGGAGACGATTGTGACATGATGGAAGGTGATTGATCTCAGAGGTAAGGCCATATGGAGCCAAGGAGTCATTGTGACATGAAGAAAGCAAGGATTCCATTGTGACCCAATTGAACCACAGGGAACCAAGGGGCCGGCCACTGTGACACAGTGGAACTTTTTCAGAACAAGGAGACCATTGTGACATGATGGAAGAATATTGAACCAACAGGTAAGGCCCCATGGAGTTAAGGGGCCCTAATGACACTGTAGAGCATTTCAAGCAAAGGAGATTATTGTGACATGATGGAAGAAGATTCAACTCAGAGGTAAAGGCCACATGGAGCCAAGGAGGCACTGTGACATGAAAAAAGCAAGGATTCCATTGTGGCCTAACAGAACCACATGGAACCAAGGAGCCACTGTGACACAGTGGAATTTTTTCAGACCAAGGAGTTAATTGGGACTTGATGGAAGATGATTGAACTCACAGGTAAGGCCACTTGCCGCCAAGGAGTCATTTTGACACAAAGAATGCAAGGACTCCTATGTGACACGACAGAGGCGCATGGCGCCTGGAACCAAAGGGGCCTCTGTGACACAGTGGAGCTTTATCAGACCAAGGAGTTATTGTGACATGATGGAAGATTATTAAAACTCTCAGGAAAGGCCATATGGTGTCAAGGAGCCATTGTGACGCGAAGAATCTAGGGATTCCATTTTGGAATACAGAACTGCATGGAAGCAAGGGGCCACGGCGATAAACGGAGGAATCCTTTGTGACATGATGGAAGATGATTGAACCCATGAGAAAGGACACAGGGATCCAAGGATCCATTGTGACACAGTGGAGGTTTTTCAGAACAGGGACTTATTGTGACATGATGGAAGATGATTGAACCAATAGGTAAGGCCGTATGCAGCCAGGGAGCCATTGTGACACGAAGAAAGCAAGGATTCCATTGTGACACAAGAGAACCGCATGGAACTAAGGGGCCACTGTGACACAGTGGTGCTTTTTGAAACCAAGGAGACCATTGTGATATGATGGAAGATGATTGAACCTGCAGGTAAGGCCACATGGAATCATGGCGCCATGGTGACACTGTAGAGCTTTTTCAATCCAAGGAGACGATTATGATATGATGGAAGGTGATTGAACTCAGAGGTAAGGCCAAATGGAGCCAAGGAGGCATTGTGACATGAAGAAAGCAAGGAAACCACTGTGGCCTAACAGAACCACATGGAACCAAGAGGCCACTGGGACACAGTGGAGCTTTTTCAGTCCAAGGAGATCATTGTGACATGATGGAAGATGATTGAACTCACAGGTAAGGCCACATGCAGCCAAGTATTCTTTTTGACACGAAAAAAGCAAGGACTCCATTACGACAAACAGAACCGCATTGCGCGTGGAACCAAGGGGCCACGGTTACACAGTGGAGCTTTTTCAGACCAAGGAGTTATTGTGATATGATCGAAGATGATTAAACCAACAGGTAAGGCCCCATGGAATGAAGAAGCCCTGGTGACACTGTAGAGCTATTTCAAGCCAGGGAGATTATGGTGACGTGATGGAAGATGATTGAACTCCGAGGCAAGGCCACATGGAGACAAGGAGGCATTGTGACATGAAGAAAGCAAGGATTCCACTGTGGCCTAAGTGAACCTCATGGAACCAAGGAGCCACTGTGACACAGTGGAGTTTTTTCAAACTCAGGAGACGATTGTGACATGATGGCAGATGATTCAACACACAGGTAAGGCCACATGGAGCCAAGCAGCCGTTTTCACACAAAGAAAGCAAGGATTCCATTGTGACACGACAGAACCACATGGCGCATGGAACCAAGAGGCCACTGTGACACAATGGCGGTTTTTGAGACCAAGGAGACTGTTGTGACATGATGGAAGATGACTGAACCAACAGGTAAGGCTACATGGAGCCAAGGAGGCATTGTGACATGAAGAAAGCAAGGATTCCAGTGGTGCCTAACAGAACCACATAGATCCAAGGAGCCACTGTGAAACAGTGGAACTTTTCATTCCAAGGAGGCCATTGCAACATGATGGAAGATGATCAAACACACAAGTAAGGCAATATGGTGCCAGGAAGCCATTGTCACATGGAGAAATCAAGGATTGCATTGTGATACGACAGAGCTGCAGAAACTGCTGACAGAAATGCTGTGGGCATGGAGGTAGGACATAAGAGGATGCTGGGCACTGCAGCATTTCCTGGTCGGGCCGGGAAAAGAGCTAGGGAAAACCAGTGCTGTGTCCTCCCTCCTGTTTAAAGAGAATTCTTTTAAGGCATAGAAAATATACCTTTCATGCAGTGTTTTCCAAGATTCTTTCAAACCTTTTTCCTTGCCCTCTTGTACTGGCCATCTCTTGATTTTAAGCCTGACAAGTCCAGGGTATTCCCTGATGAATCAGAGTCCCCTCCTCACACGTGGGATAGCCTGAATCAAAATGGGAGCCTAAATGCTGCTTAGGACAGAAAAACAAGTTTCCTACAAATGCCTCAGTACTGGAATTTGTCCTTATGCTAGACTTCCCTAAGATTTCTCTTCAAACAGTAGCACTGGCATTACTGTGCATGATTTAGGTACTAGAGCTGCCATATCGTAAAGAACCCTGCAAAGACACAGCTAGGTACCAAAAACATGTCCACACCTTGTCCTTAGCAGAGTTTCCTACGCACCATAAGAAACAAGTCATGTGTGCAAGCTTGTGGCAGGCTTTGACATTGTAAGCATCTTGAAAAGTATACAGGAATCCCATTAGAAGTACACACTTCGGGTTTATATGATATAAAGACAACGCTACTGCTTCATATCACAGCTTGGACACCAAGAGCAAGTGGGATAAAACATCATCTAGGGTACAGAATGTTTAAAAATTCACAAAATACCTGAGCCGTTCTTGGTGGAGTATTTCTTTCAGAAGGTCCCAGAGACGGTGACTGGCTGGTGCTGGTGGCATTTGGAGATGGAGCTGTTTTTCTGTAAGGATGGTCCAACATTTCCGGTTACAAGGCAAAAATATCAGCAGTCATCGCTCTTTCCTCACAGCGAAAACAGACCTTCATTTCCCAGAGGGTTTTTTTGAAATGGCTGTTGTCCTGACTGAACTTACTGAAAAAGGGTCACCTCCAATGTCTTTCTATCTCTTTCACTGTAGCCAGGCCAATCAACCTGAATGTCTTTGAAGAAATGTTCCTTCAGACTGAAAGAATTCTCATTTGCATCCAGGCTGGCTACCTATGGGCAGACATTTAAAACGTCAATATTCACTACACCTAAAGGCAGACTACAGATGTAAAACTGGTAGTGCAAAGCTAAAGCAAAGCTGAAAAGAAAATCATGCACCAGTTTTCCAGGACTTTAGTTTGATGTGAAGAACAAAGCAGCTGTCATGTAAGAGGCAACAAAATTAAACAGGTGTGGTCCATTTGGGCTGTAGAAATTTGGATGTAAGTAAATGCCAAAGTGCTGCAAGCATGGAGGAAATGGACGCTATGAAAACCTCTCCCTGCACCAGAGATCCAGGTTTTTTGGTCTTTAACGCAGCTTTGAGAATCAAGGTACACTATGCCAGAACTCTCAGTTTTCACCATTTGAAATACATGGAGAGGCCAGGTTTTTCCTTTCTGTGTTCCTTTTCTTTTGAGTAGGACCTGGAGAACATCATCTCCATGAGCAAGTCCATATTTTTCCACCCTCAGGAGGACACCTGCTGCCCTCTTGTTTCACCCAGCTACATTGCCATGGCAGAGCACAGCCTGGACCTGTAACGGGGCATGTTTTCATCATCCAATGAAGCACCACAGGATGCTGGCATTTGTCTCTGCAAACAGAACTGCTTTTCTTTCTCAAGTGTCTGCTCAGAGGAAACTACAACTTCCTATGGAACTCTTACAGGAGATAACCTACCTAGAGCTACACTTCAACAGCTTAAAAGTAACAAAGATACCCAGAATCAGGAATTCACTTCTTAAAAGCAGAACTAAGGCTGTATTGGAAGAGAAGGAAGGCTGTGAGTATAAGAGCTCAGCAAGTTCTCCCTACTGGTTTTTCATGTATAGCAAAAAATAACACCACCTCCCCATGAAGTTAAGAAAAATGTGAATAACCGTTTTCAGGATGTAGTGCTGTTCACAAAGCCCTTTCAGAATGCAAACCCGTATCTTGAGGCAGTTCACACTGCAAACAAGAAACTACTCCTTCAAAATCTCCTTAAACATTAAGAACAAGCAACAGAAAGGAGAATTTTCTTTCATCTCTTGCCCTCTAAGGAGCTGAGTTTTGAAATCTTACCATCGCTTTTTTCCTAGATAAAAAGGAAATATTGCTACTTGATACGTTAATGCTTGCATAATTCAGCAACAGCCTACACTGATGGGGACTATTGAACAAGGAAGGAAACAGCCACTGCATCCTTCAGTCAATGTGAATCGGATGAATGGCTGTAATAAAGAAATACCAGTGGCACTAAAAGGACAACTGGAAAATTATGAGAAATAATAGGTGCCAAGGAAGTTGAAGACTCAATCCACACAAGAGCAAAGAAACTCTGTGCTCAAAGTTGGGCCACCACCTTTCTCATGTAGGATTTGCCTGGAACACCCTTCCCTGGAAGGCAACCCCCACAGACCCCAGTAGAAGCAAATACCATTGAGAGGCCACCAAGTCCGTTCAAATGAAATACTGCCCTGTGCAGCTACCAAAATTCTCTCCTCTGAAACTTGTCCCAGGGTATTTTAAGGACCTCAGCTAAGTGTTTCACCCACTTGAGAGTTTCACCCTGTGAAGTTACTTCATCAAGCAGTTCAACAGTGCAAGGAAAAGAGGGAGGGTTCAAATAAGGCATGAGAAGCAACAACATTACAAAGAATTTATCACTGCCAGCTATTCTAGATAAACAACAACAAGTTTTGAGGATTTTTTTCTTTTTGTCACATGGACTTGCAGTTGGGTGGAAACTGGGTAAAACTGATGGGAAAATGTAAACAAGGAGCATTTCCTAAGCCTCTCATTAGATTCTAATTGAAACCTGAAAGTAAGACTGCTAAGAGTTAGCATTGCAGGCAGCAGCTCCAGGATCTCACCTCCTGAAGGATCTTTCCAAGGGACTCCTTGTCCTCTTCCACAACTCCCTCTCTCTTTAAGCAGGCAAGTAGCTCTGACTTCTTGTAATTCTTCAGAGCCAGTAAATGAATCACCACGTCTCTGATGGGTCGTTGAGAAACAGTACTGAAAGGTCTCTGGAAGAATTTTGCAGGGTTCGTGGGCATCGTTCTCTTTCTCTCAGGCACAAAATCTGGAGAGCTGTGTGGGGCTCTCCTGAGCTCTGGTATTTTCACTTCAGTTAAGAAAAAACAGAAAACAAATTGTCAAATGGCGAGTGGGAGGAAGCAAGGTAGTTGACGCAAAAGGATGTACCAAGACTGTTGAAACTCTATTTGTTCAGAATTTATAGATCAGTACGAATCCAGACAGTAAAGCATTAGGAAGGAACAGTCATTAAAAATGCCATGTAAAGGAGTGAAACTGGAGGTGAGGTATTTATGAAAAACTCTTTATATGCATGGTGGTTTTCATATTACTTCATATGATGTCCATAAGAATGATATGGACAGTGGGATTAAATGCACCTTTGGCAAGTTTGACAACACCAGAGGCCTGGGATGCCATCCAGAGGGACATGGAGAACCTTGGCAAGTAGGGCCCTGGGAACCTCATCAGATTCAACAAGGCCAAGTGCAAAGTGCTGCATCTTTGGGGTTGGGACATGGCCTGTCCCTGCTGGGCAGGGATGCTGCGATGGGATGGGGCGGCTGGGATGAAGGTGGGGAGGACTTGGGGGTGCTGGTGGATGGGAGGCTGGGCATGAGCTGGCAACGTGTGCTGGCAGCCCAGAAAGGCAACCGTGTCCTGGGCTGCATCAGGTGAAGCGTGGCCAGCAGGTCAAGGGAGGGGATATGACGCAGCAGGCGCTGTTTTGAAACCAGGAACTCCTGCTTAGTGGCTGATGGAGACTTCATGCGTACTGGTGAGAAATCCGGGAGCTTTGTCCCTGCCATCACACACACGGAGACTGACCTTTCTTTACACGCTCCTTCAGTCTTTCAATGTAGGTCAAATTTTTAATGCCTTTCTCCACTTCCTGTTCCTTGGACCATGCCTCTCTGCTATTTGTCTGCAAACCTAAGTGCACAAACATCACACACTTCAATTATTGAGAACACTGTAAACATGCCAGTTGTCGAGTGAAGACACTACTAATGTTTGAGAAGTTCAATCCAATGTGGATAGAGAAACTTCCCACAGCATTCAAACAAAACACCTCCTAAAACCATACCCCTGAATGACTTCTAAAGAAAATTACCTGAAACCATAACCAAGCATTAAGATGAAAATTAGGTAAGAGTTCTTCACCCAGAGGGTGATCAGGCATTGGGACAGGCTCCCCACAAGGCTGTTCAGGGTACCAAGTCCACCAGAGCTCAGAAAACATTTGGACAAGTTCCACAGGCACCTGGTGGGATTCTTGGGGACACAGCTGCACTTGCATATCCTTGTGGATCCCTTCCAACTCTGATTCTGATTCTCTGATTCTGTGACAAAGCCCAGTCCCTAACTGGTACTGCATGGAGCAGGTTGCAAAGGCACCCTGTACCCTACCAGCAACCAGACCTGTCTCACCTGAGTTTCTCTGTCCCAGCCTAAAGCCAAAGCGGCACCAAGTTCCACAATTGTCTCACTACTGCCAGTCCTCATACCCCAGTTACTGAATGTTAAATATTCCCTTAGGAGCTGTGTAGACCACCACCAAGAATCACACAAATCATCATCCACGTGTGAAACAGAATGTCCCCAGGGAGAAATCTGAAGTTTAGCTTTGTCTCTCCGGAAAGCCACCATGATGCTAGTTTAAAATGCTCTGCACTAGGCTAAGGCAGAGCAAGAGCTGCACTTGCAGTGGCAGGGAAGTCCCTGCAGGCAGGTGACTGCAGCCACAGCCAGGTGAGAGCCTGCTTTTCTCAGGGCAGCTGGCTGTACCTGGCTCAGCTCACTGCTGCAGGCAGCACCACTGAGTGCCTGTACGGGGAATGTGCACCTCGAGTCTGCCTGGAGCCAGGCTCCTTGGGGAAACAGCACTGAGAGCAGATTAATAACAAATGACATCACCCAAGCACGTTGTGCTTTGTGGGAAATGATGGAATCCGTGGGGAAGATGACATCAGTATCTTCCTTTCCATTTCCTTGAAAAGAACGCAACACAGTGTTGTGGCAACACTCGCTTATCAACGACCAAGACAAAAAGTTAAATCAAGCAAAGTTTCCCATGCTGACCTTGTGGAATTCTCTACGCAACTTCCTCAAGGTCATTTTGTTTCAATTTCCCCATTAAATTTAAAGGATAACGACAGTGCCTAGATACTCCAAAACCAAAAGCTTAGCTACCAAGGCAGTGAATTTAGGTGCATGGAGTGGTCCAAACCTTGACCTCAATGCTCCAAATTGCATCCCATCAAGCAGTATGGGAACAAGGAAGGACTGGCAGGCTTTCTCAGGGGAAAACAAACCAGTGGCTACATGCAGTGACAAGAGACTGCAAGGTTGACCTGAGGGCATACCACCTCCAGCCAAGATCTCTGAACACAAGAGATCCCCTGTCCCGAGAATATGCTGCAAAAATGAATTACCAAGTTGAAAGTCTTACAGATATTGAGCAAAATGTGAAAGGCAACCATACCTCCAAGTGGGTTATACAATTGGACATTCTGCGCACTTCCATTGTGCAATGCCTCGCTGGCATTTGGCTAAAAGGAAAAAGATATTTTCTGTAAAAACTTCAGCCTACTCTCCATCACTGCTGATTAACTAGGCCCTTCACTTTAAACAAGAGCTGTATTTGAGAAGGCTTGCTGTCACATCACTAAAAAGGGCTGCTTTGACACAGTTCTCCCTCTGCAAGCAGCCGGCTACAAAACTGCCCTGAGAGAGCAACCCTCCCTTAGCCTCTAATGCAGCCAAGCGTTCAAGTAGCAAGTCATCCATTCCCAATTGCTGGAATTTATAGGCACAGGCTTCCCTTGAAATCAAGTGCCTGAGTACAACTGAACTGGCCAGTGTTCAGCTAACAATCCAGGTGAGAGTGGCTGACAAAAATGTAAGAATTTTGGACACGACCTGATGCTGGGATTTATTTGGTACTAAGGAAGCATATCCTGGAGTCAGCTCCAAGAAGAATTTCACCTGCATAAGGTGAATTTTGACTCTCAACAGGCATGAGAGCCCTTTCTCTTGTCCTCAGCTCTAGATGCAATTCTTTGCAGGTGCGAAATGGAAGCAGTTTATCCTAGGTTAATCAGATATTACAAAATTTGGGTTGCTTGGCTGATCTCATCATTTAGTACAGAATGTATTGCATTCCGCTGGAGGTTAAAATGTTCATCAGCCTAAGTACATTTTTTTAATGAAAACAACTACTGCCATCCAACTGCTTCATTCCACAGGCAAAATTGCCTTAGAAAAAATCTGAAAAGCTATGATAAATGGACTGAAAGATGTGCACTAATTACCATGTGAAGGGAGACATCAATACCGAAGATAGAATATTACTTAATTGAAGAACTGATGTAATTTAGAACCAATGAAGATTCATGTCTTTGGCTGCTAAAAATGCTAAAATTTCTTTGTTTGGAAAAGCTTTGAAAATGGTGTGCATGTAGCTGGAGCTCTCCACTATGCATCACAGCTGAGAATAAAGAAATGGCTACTCCTAATAGTAAAAAATACTGTTAGAGCGTTTCCTTTCTCCTGATATGTTCAGTGAGTGCAGGGCAAACACAGAACAATGAGAAATCTATGCATTTTGACCAAGAGCCATGCCCAGAGCATGAATTTCCTGAGTGTCCCAGCATGGAGAACATCTGATTTTCACTGGCATCTCCTCAATGGCATCCCTGGGAACCACTTCCATCAGAGAACTTCCCACTTCCACTGGCACCTCCTCCGTGTCATCCCTGTGAGTCGTTTCCACCGGGGCAGCTTCCTCAAAGGGGCCCTTGGAGCACCAGTGGGGCCCCAGCCCTGCCCGACAGGTCCCGCGGGGTCAGCAGCACCTGACACCAACACCACGGCCAAGCCCCCACCCGCTGGCAACCCGCAGAGCCCGACAGCTGCCCCTCACCTGTTGGTCCTGGGACCCCTGGGTCACCCTGACGGGCATCGCAGCGCTGTTGGGGGCCCTGCGGGACGCAGTGCGGGCTGGGGCCCTGCCGAACGCTCTGGATCGTGCCCAGGCCCACAGCTCCACCATCCCGCTCTGCCTCGGGTGCTCTGGCTCCCACACAGCCACTGATCCTGCTGAAAAATCTGCAGAATGCAAAATATTTGTTAGGAAAATGTGTTCTTTGATGTTTCTCCTTTGTGGCTTTCAAGGCTCATCAACAAGGAGGGAGATTATTCCCATGAAACAAGAAGTAGCCAACAAGCTCTCAGTGATGGCCAGGCCTTTGAAAGGCAGGTTGCTTCTGGGCTGAATTGCCTTGTGGAGGTGCAGGGCTTGACAGGCTTCAGTTTCCTCAGACACAGGGGAGGTTAGCAAGGCTTGGGAAGAAGGATGTACCACTGATGGTGGACACAAAGAATGGAGAATTTATGGGCACACGGACATTTGGCAGAATCCCCAAGGAAAGGAACAAACTGATAAAGCCAATGTGGAAACTGTGCTGAATCACCTCCTGTGAGGTAAAAGGCCATTCCAGCTGGGGCAGACCACGGCTATCCACTCAAGAAGCCTCTCACTAAGAAGAAGGGAGAGTCTGAGCATGCAGACTATTGAGCATGAGAAGTGAGAGGATCATTACCCAGCAGCAGACAGAATACTAATTATGAAGACAACTAGGGAACTTGCAGTCAGTGAACACTAATTCCTTTCTTTGCTAAAATGTAGAAATACAAAGACACTCTGGTTCTTGTGGTGCTGGCTTTGTGAATTTGTCCCTGAGCCCCCCCCTTTCTGCACAGAACTGTAAATAATTACCTCCACTCAGTGTGTGGATCGGCCTCTTGAACAGCGTGTGCTAGAACCAACCAAGCTGGAACAACACTCGCTATCGCTCCGACACCTCTGCTCTCGACGCAGCCACCGAAGGGTCTGACCGGTCCTGCTGTGTGCTGGTGACAATGGCCACGTGTCCTTGGAAACGGGGAGTTCCATGTTCCAGGCTGGGCGTGATGCCACTGAGGAGCGGGACGCGACACAGTCGGGGCACAGTGAATTCACAATGGGCACACGTGGGGAATGCCCTGCCTTGTCCCATGACTGACTCAGCTCATTTCCAAGTGCAGAAAGGGGTGGGTGCTCTGGCCACACCAGTTCCTGCAGCAGCTTTGCAAACCAGGGCTAATGAAGTGTTTCTGCACACAAGTGCTGCACTTGGCCCTCTCTGAGGCAAAGGAGCAGCTTAACACCCCTAACCAGGGCAGCAAGGTGCAGCCCCCTCCTCCCCCAGCACTGGGTGATCCTGTCGTGGGCCAGTCAGTCTGTGAGGCTTCCAGCACATACACGGTCACTCAAATATTATCTCTTTGACAAAACCCCCCAGCCTTTCCTCATCCCAGTCTCCTAAAAGGAAACAAGCCAGCAGCAAGCCCAGGCCCCCATGTGCTGTGCGGGAGGAGCTGACGTGGAAAGGCCCACGCTGGCCCTGAGCACAATTACAGGCTGATAATTGTGCTGACTGCAGCTGGCCGTTGGAGTTACTGACACATGCAGATAAACATTTTATACTCAGTTTATGATGGTTTCATTGTCTTTTTCCCCCTACCCAAGATTATTCCTGATTTAAGCCAGCTGGCACCAAAAATAAGTGTTGTCCAGTCATTACAGGGAGAGGGAATAAGAGCATGCAGTTGAGAATGTGTTGAATATTACCATCCAAAGCACATTTTCAATGACATCTTGTATTTGTTTTCAAGACCATGTCTATACCTACCCATGTCTGATTTCCTGGCTGTCCCACTCACAAGGACAGTGCAGTTTGGGGAAAGAAAGGGAGGAAGCAATTCGTCAAACACCAGAGCCCACACCTGTGTCCCTTTTTGGGAATGACTGGATGGTGTTGATTATGGATCCCCCGTTAGGAACTATTGGAAAAGCCTGTGTAGGAATCAATAAAGGAATCCATGGAGGTGTTACACTGGACTCCAGAATGTCCAACAGCCTTTCTGTATCTTTTAAAGGTTATTGGTGACAACCCCTGCTCTGCAGTTACCAGATTTGACTGACCCCTTTGCACTGCTCATACGTGAGTGCCTTTGCCTTGCACAGGAACTCCATATTTAGCTCCAAGAATGAAGGAATGAAGGAAGTAACCCTGTGGCATTTTGAGCCTATTTCTCAAAAAACGTCTAAACAATGTACTAGAGGGATGGCCAATGCACCTCAGAGCAGGAGCCACCATGGTCCTGATTGAGAGAATGTACTTGAAAATAAATGGGGAAAAAAAGTGACAGTTTATGTGCCACACATGGTTTTGTCTGGTGTAGAGCAAAAAGGAGGTCACTGGTTATCCCTGAGCAGAATCTGAAAGTAACAGGTGGTACTCCTGGAACAAAAGACCTTGAGACCCAGGGCCCTCAAAAACTTTCTTTGTCCTTGCTGCCTAGAGTGTGCCTAGAGTGACATGTGGGTCACCTTCCTGCCAGTTCAGTATGTGCAGGGGCAGAGGGGGGAATGTCAATAAGCGATCGGTTGTCCCGAAGTCCCTTTTGCCGGGGCAGATGCCATGGGGGTCTCTCAGCCAGAGAAAGAGCAAGGACCCGCAGGGCAGATCCTGTGTCCTGGATCTGGCCAGGACAGGGGTAATTTTTGCAGCAGCCAGGAGGAGCACGGCCAGGACCTTGGGGTAACTGGCTATCACCTGCCACGTGGCAGGGGGAAATGGAAGGGATTTGTTCTTTTCTTTCTTTTCTTCCTTTTCCTTTTTTTTTTTTTTTTAAACAAAGTCTTTTCCCATTCTTTCTATTAGAAACCATTAACATTTTGTAATAGCCTTTCCTTGCAACCATAACCATTCCAGTATTCTGCATTTCCTTACTTTTTAAAAGTTACTTTCTCCAAACAGAATCTTTGCAAGCTCACTTTGAACCCAAAACTGGTGGTACACCTCCTGCTCCAGCTCCTGTTCCTGCTGCTGAGGGTAAGTCTGCTTTTCAAGCAATTGCAGTCACTGGGATGTGGGTCCCCAGCCAGCGTCTCCCTTCATGCTGCACGGCTTCTGTAGGCAAACAACACTTAAATATAAACATCAGGCGTAGGAATGTGCCCCCTGTTGACAGAGTAAACAAGTTACCCTTTGTCTCCTTAAAAAGGAAAAAAGCCCAGAAGGTTCTCTCCTCAGTTTGGTTAAAAGACACCTCATAGGACCTTGGGGACTTCACCTCAAACTTAAGGATAGCTAATTGGACAGGAGCCAAAAAGTCCCACCTAAGCAATTCCCTAGAAAAAGAAGAGAACAAAAGAGTTCATCGCTTTTGTGAAGTGTTTTAGCAGGAGCAAGAACCTCTTGCCCTGGCTCGGGTTTTCTCGGTAAAGAGCTTTTTTATTTTGCCTTTTATTAAAACTTTTTGTTTCCAACACTGTCACAGGAGCCATCCTGCTTCTTTATGCCACCTGAGGTAGCTGAGCTACCAAGGGTATAATGCTTATCTCTGAGAGCTTAGGAGACCTGGCTTGAAGAGAAAAAGCATTAATAAGGGAACATTAAAACTAGCGCTAAGAAAAACGTTTTCTGATACTTTTTTCAGAAGAGAAAGGAGATGGTAAAAACTAGCACAGGGCTTAAAATTACTACAGTAAATTTTTTTTTTCTATTAGTACCTATTTCCTTGGATATATTTGGTTTTAGTTTGGGTTTGGTAGCTTGGTTGGTTGAATTCCTTTTGTTTTGGGGAGTGATGGTGGTGGATGGGTGCATGTTTGGTTTATGGCTGTTTTTTGGTTGTTCTTTATTTTACTGTTTCATATATCTTTCTTTGTTAGTTTTTTTTTTAACCAAAGATTTTTCCTTCCTTTATGTTATAAACCAATATTTGTAACAGCCTTTCTTTGCAACTACAACCATTTCAGTGTTGTGCAGTTCCTTGTTTCTTAAAATGAAAACATTTTTTAGATTGAAAATTACTTTCTCGGGATAGAATCTTTTTGGGGTCGAATTGGACACCAAGTAGCCAGAGCACCTCCTGCACATGCTCGTGACAGTGATGGTAAGTCGCCTTTTCAAGCAATTGTGGTCACTTGGATGTGGTTCCAAGACAGCATCTCCCTCCATGCTGCACGGCTTCTGTAGGCAAATACAGCAGTACTTACATGTCAACATAATGGAGCAATACAGAAGCAAACAGAAGCTTATGAGCCATTTTTCAGAAGAGAAAGGGGATGGTGAAAGCTAACACAGGGATTAAAACACAGTGATTTCTATGCAACAGGGTCGATAAAGGACTGACCCAAATTTGTAGAGAGTGCAGGACTCCAGGGCGGTTTGGATGGATGAGAGATCTCTGAAGTCAGGTCTTAGAAGATGTGGTTTATTAAAAGGGATGAAAGGCCCTGCTTGGAGTTGCCAGGCACAACTCGTGGCAGGCCCAGGGAGAGAGGGAGAGGGAGAGAGAGGGAACAAGGGTTCCAGGTGAGGGTCCCAGGGGAAGGTCCAAGAGAGCGGCCGGTCCCTCGGGCACACCTTATCAGGGGGCTTCAAGGTGGGCTGGAACAGGACTTGGGCCAATGGGGTCACAGATACCTGATACTTCAGGGGAGGGTCACAGGTGTGGGATGAACCATACATTGGGGGTGAGACAGAGCATTCCATTTGACCTTTGGACCCATCTGCAGGTAAAGGGCATTGTTTAATCAGAAGGGGGGATTGCTTTCAGCCTGGCTATACTATTGTTTTCTAGTTATTCAGTAGTCAAGGTTTGTTATTTCAAATCTAGTTCTCATCTCAATGTCTGGATTTTCCAAATCTTTTGCCAGGCAATCATATTTATAAGGATTTCCTATTTCATCTTCCCCAGCACAAATTAACAAGAGGGATATTTGTTAGAGCTACCATTACACATCACACACTTTAAGCAACCTGTACCATCAAGCCCAAAGCTAATATGGCTCCGTGTTAAATATTCCTGATGGATTACACATCCTTGCGTGAAGATGGAATTAGGATTTAAAGCCAGTATTTATGCATATACAAGCATTGTGCAAGAACATTGCAGATTCCAAATGGAAACCAAATATCACCTGTACAGCATAAACACTGCAATAACATGAGTACACTTCTCCCATCAGGTTCACAGGAAGCTCAACCAATTCTCTGCTTGCAAATAATCTCTTCTGGCATCTTTTGGGGCCCTAAACCAGGAATGTCACACCTAAAGACTGTGGGACCATGAAAATTCCTCCAGATACAAACCAGTCTCCAGGTGACACAAGTGACTACGGCAGCCTCCAATAATGTAGCGGGACCCAGGTTTGCTGTGTTCTCTTTGTCATCGTGGGTTTGTAATTCAGACTCACAGAGGGGCTTGAGTTGGAAGGGACCTTAAAGACCCTCGAGATCCAGCCCCCTCTGCCACGGACAGGGACGCCTTCCACTGGAGCAGGTGACTCAGAGCCCCTCCAAGCTGTGGCAAATACCCAAGGACCCCTTTTTCTCTGTTTTGCAAGGTCAGCTTTCCATGCTCACATTCACAGATGGCTCCAGTCTCACACAGAGCATTGCTGGCTGGTCACTCTTATCTCCACAGCCCAGTAGAGATCCTATTTTGGATGGCTCTCACTGCTCCCAAGGCCCCAGGGAGCAGCCACTGCCTCTCCTCTGTCACCCGAGGACACAAGGAAAAACATTGCACTCAGCTTTGGTCACAATGAAGAGACTAATTTATTTCTTCTGACTCCAATCATTTCTAGTTTTCAAAAGGTGCCAGTGGATTGGAAGGTGAACGTGCCACCTCTCCAACGACACTGGACAAGCTACCAGTCTATCAAATTTCTCTGCCTCTATGAAGGAATGCAAAACAATAGGTTGTTTACAGAAAGTTGCGTGAGAAAATTCTCTACAAGAATGTAAACTCAGAAGGCCTTAGAAAATCCTGAGAAATCAAGGCAACACTCCTCCTTCTGCTTTCCCTTCCAGGATCAGTGATTTCCTGCCGCTTCCTCCATGTCTGACACAACTGAAGAGATAAGGGGCTGAGGATGCAGCTTCTGGCAGAGAGTTGATAACACTCAGCTGAGTATTTTATTCTCCTGCCACTGAGTTGTCAGGCTGCTTACACAAAAAAAATCCTCCTGCTTGGAAAGGGGCTGGTGTGAGCAGCAGGAATTGTTGCTGGCTGGAACATTTCAAAGAGCTGGACAAAAGAAGCATTTTGTGGAAGGCCACCAGCTGCCCTCTGTCAGCAGCACAAGGTGTGAGGTCCCCCTTGAAGGCCATCCCTGCACAAGGACAGCCTGGCCTCCTCCAGTACCCAGAACACCTTTCAGGCTTTCGGGCTGGCCTCGTCCCTCACTCTGGAGAAGCAGGTTGCTGTTGGAACTCTCATAGCCACAGCTCCCGGCTGGATTGCCGTGTCTTACCACAGACAGCCCTGGAGACAACAGTACAGACAGGCTCCATCTGCAATAAAAGGGGACTTGGTTCCAGCTTTTCCCTTGGACCAGCGTGCAGCAAGCACACCTGGGCCTCATTCAGGTCTGTGTGGGCTGGTAGTCAGCTTCTGCTGGGAATTTAAAGCTTTTACCCTACTTTCCACAATAAAGAATGGAGCAAACCCAGCTGCACCAAAACCCAAATTTCACTCTAACAATCACAATTTTCATTTTCCTCTATTCAAGCCTTGAAGAAAACAAACTTTACTTGAGTGAGCTGGAGGCACAGTGTCCTCCCAGATCATTCTTGAGTAGGACAACATTCCAGGGGAAGCCTGGCAAAGCCAGAGTTTACTGATGCTCAGGAAGCTTTGCAAAAGCTTCCACCTGCAGTGCTCTTGCACCCTCCTGAGCTCCTGGAGCCCTCAGTCACCCCAGGCACAGTTTGGACAGCAAGGGGATGGTTCCGTTTGGGACATGTGGGGACAGGAGGAGGGAAGACTTTGCAAACACTGTCACGAGGGCAGGGCTCTTTTCCTTTATGGTGCCAAGTGGTAGCACATAATCTTTGAGTTAATGTCAGGTGCTGAGGGGCACAAATTCTCAGTGAGAAGGACAGAGTGTCTCCACTCGCACAGCAAGGTAAGTGAAGGGGAAAGCGCAATCTATCTTTCATGGGAGGAGTTCAGTTTTTAACAAAATATTTTTGCAGGAGACCTGCCTAGGCAGCGGTGATTGAGAGCATTTTATCAGACTCACAGAGCATCCCCACATCTGCTTTGCCACATTTGCTCTTTTTTTCATGGTGAATGATTTCTGCTGCCAGGGTGGCTCCTGCTCGGAGTTCTACTCCCAGTGGAGTCCCGGAGTCTCCTCAGCAGGCCTTTGCAGCGAGTTCTGAGCCAACGCGTGGCTCTGCTGCCATCCCAAATCTGCCCTTCCCTTGCCCAGCCTGAGTGCAAGTGGGGCATGTGCTGGGCATGGCTGGAGATTTTCATGGCCAAAATCCTCCTGCATTTACATCTGCTCGTGGCTCTGGGTGGCACAAATCACAAAACACCCACTGCAGTTGACAAATGGCATTTCCTGCAGATTGCTACAGCCGCACTGCTGATCGACAAACACACGAGAATCCATTTCATCCATTGGAAAATGTCATTTATTACAAATTGCTACACCCACACTGACAATACAGAACTATACAAATCTCAATTTAGGTTAAAACCAGGAATTTATTAGATTATTACAACCAGTCTAGGTAAAAATATACAAATACCAACTTCAGTTAATAAAACTTAATTTATTGCCCACCTCTACAGCAACTAACTATACACAAAGGTTAATTAGGGGTTTAACAACTTAATTTATTACATATTTCTACAAGTGTAGAGCCCATATAGAAATAAAGAAATATGCATACCCTCTCTAAATAGCCCTACACTTAGAATTCAATCAGTAGACTTATACAACAATGCCCTCCATCCATCTTAAAATAAAATTAAATACATATGTACATGCACATATATATAAATGCACATACAAGTATAACAGTCTACAGATGTAAATATAAACATCACATGCTACATACAACAGACATACATACATATATATATATCAATAGATATAGAAACCAAACCTGTCTATAAATATACAAATATCACTGTTCTAAGGTAAATACACATCCAACTGCATCAACACAAACATAACTGCAACATAACTTAAAACAGAACAGCAAGCAGAGGGATCCCAGCTGCCCCATCTTCAAGCCTATCCCTCGGGCTCTTCCTCCCGTGCAGAGCAGCTCTCCTGGACAGGGACGGCAGATGGCACAGCTGGGAAGCAAAGGGAGCACTGAGTCAGTATGGGGACGTTTTCCTTGGCAGCAGCTGCACTTCCATCAGGGAAGGGAAGAACTCAGAGCCTCCCCAGGAGGGTTAGAAAGAAAAAAGCAGCCGAGCGGGCCAGGCTGTGGTGAGCGCAGCCGCGGCGGGACTGTCCCGCAGCCCCGGCAGCCCGGCACAGCCGGCACAGCTCCCGGGCCCTGCCGGCACAGCTGCCTTGCCCAAGGACAGCCCCTGTGCCGGCCGGGGCAGCTGCGCTGAGCAGCCCCGGCACGGGCAGGGCCCGCTGCTGCCCCACCGGGCAGTGCCCACGGCCACAGCCCACGCCACCCTCAGCCCCACCCTGCCTCCCCGGCCCTGTGGCCTCACCTGGGCTCTCTCCAGCGTGGCAGCAGCAGGTCCCCGTTCCCTGCTCTTGCTGCTGGCCTTCAGCTTCTCCCTGCTGGCTCCCGTCAGTCTCCGACTGTCCTCAAGGTCTCCACTGCAGCTGTGGCAAAAGCGGAGGCTCTGCAACTGGTTCCAAGGCCTGGCAGAGCTGCAGTCCCGGAGCCCTCTGTGCTCCCTGCCGGCCCCCTCCATCCCCTCAGCCCCGCCATGCTCTCGGCAAACCCCAGCCCCCTTCAGTTTCTTCAGCCCCTCACAGTCCTCTCAGCCCCTCAGTCCCTTCTGACCCATCCCGTCCCCCTAGACCCGCCACCCCTCGGCCTGTGCCACTTCCCTGTCACCTCAGTGCCACCATCGCCCTCGGCTGCCCCACAGCCCTCAGCCCCAGCAGCACCTCAGGGTCACCGTCCCTTCAGCGTCACCGCCCCCTCAGCCCCCTCAGTCTCACCGTCCTTCAGCAGCTCCTCAGGGGACAGTGCCTGGGGCCACCGGCAGCTCCCACCGCTCCAGGGACACCCGGGGCTGGAACTGCTGCTCCGCCCGGCCCGGCCGCCAGCTCGGACCCAGCACAGGGAGAGGGGACAGAGGGAGCACGGGGGAAAAGCAAGAGGTGAAAAAGGCAGCCGAGGGGGGAAAAAGGTAAAAATGCAGCCTAGACCTACACAGCTCCATCTATGCATCTAAACCTCCATGTAACTGTAACTAAATAGCAAAACATATTTACACATATATATAAATATTACTCTATAAATATATAAATGTAAATCTCAAAATGTATAAACATAACTACATATATAAAAATATAAATCTATCGCATCTATAATGATATATATAGATTTAACTATATAAACACACCTCTATAAATCTATAAATGTATCTATTAGGTATATAACTAGAACTGCAGAAATCTATAAATCTATGTATAAACAGAGGGATTCCACCTGCCCGATAGTCATAGGCTCTCCCTCTGATCCTCCTTCTTACGCAGGGCAGCCCTCCTGGCGAGGTAGATCACGTGGATATCTGGGAAGCAAAGGGAATGCTGGGTCAGTATTGGCCTCTGTGCATCTTTCCCTTTGGAAGTAACTGTCCTTCCACCAGGGACTGTCAGACATGGCCTGAAAGGCAGACTCTCACTTGGCAATTTGAAGCCTGCTCTTTAAAGAGCAGGCATTCTTCCAAGTTTTCAAAACTTATGAAGTATCCCAAAACTTTTACGTATCCCAATAAACTCACAGCACTCACAGTGCAAATAGCACCCACGAGAGCTTGAAACACAGTCCCAGCTGCCACAGAGAAGCCCGGGATTGTTCTTTCTCTGAGGACAGACAGACCTCAGTCCTCATTGAAATGGCTGAAGCTGAGGGGTGCTGGGGGCTGAGTTATGAACTGGCACCGTTCCCTGCCACCTACAAACTGCCCTCTGCAGTGAGCAACAGCTCCTCCAAAACAACCACCAGCTCTGGGATGAACAGCTGGGAGGGAAAGAGCTCCCTACCAGGCCTGCAGGCTGCACCAGCTTTGCACAAGAATGCCGATCCAAAGGGCTCTCTCTGTCCTTTAGTTCTCCCTAATTTGGGGTAATTTCAGTTTTTCCTTGAGCTACTGGATTTATGATTAATGATTTGTTTAGTCTCAGAGCTTCTGCTGCTTGCATTTTTAATGTATCTCACAACAGCTACCAGCAGACTGGTACTACATTGATTTAATGCTTGGAGACAAAAAGCTCAGACTTCTACACTGACTTTTTGCTGGGGTTTTCTTCTCTTGCTTCAAGAGTCACTCAGTGTTGCCTCCAGAGCACTGACACCCAGCAGCAAACTTATCCATGGACATCAGCACAAACCTGGGACACTGGAGCTGGTGACACAACTCCCACAGGGTCAGGTTTATTCCCTGCTCTCTTGCCACAGCAGAGGACTCAGTGCCCAAGCCTCTGGCGAAGCGTGGAGGGCAGGGCTCGGGCAGGCTGTGCATGTGCCTTTGAACTAAAGGCACCAGGAAGCACCAACCCTGCAGACAAGAACTCAACTCTTCTCGTCTCCCTTCCTGCCAGAGGCAGGCTCAGAGCAGCCGTCTCACACCTCTCTAAACCAATGGGGCTCTGTCCTTACCAAGCTCCTCGGGCTCCTGGGAATTGTTCCCACAGCTCTTGGTGCCAGGCAAAGCTCCCTCTGCTGCAGCTCTGTCCACAGGCTCCCCTCCTGAAGACTCAGGCACAACATTAATATTGCCCTTGAAAGAGAAACAGAAAGAAAGAAACCCTTCTCACCAGTAACACAAAACATCTGGTCCAACAACTCTGTGGCTCACACTCTTAATCCCTTGCTCCTAACAAGAAGTCTGGGCCCCAAAGCCCTTCAAAAGTCAAAAAGATTTGACTTCTCAAACACCATCCAAAGGCTGTCAAAGGTGACAGTGTTGAGCGTGGGGGTGACACTGAACACATGGAATGGCTGCTAAGGAAGGACTCCTGCCAGCTCCTGGCACAGGGATGTGCTCCTCCCTGCACAGCCCTGAGCACAGCACTCTCATCCAGGCTGCAGCTTGGCAGGGACTGCGTGGGAACACACATCCCTTCCCGCAGAGACGCCCGAGAGTAAGGTGACTGAGCTCTGCAATGTGGACAGCAAGAGTGGCCAGTTTGCCCAGCTGAGGATCTCCCAGATGGAAACTGGACTGCAGGCCCCAGGTTATGGAGAGGACAAGAAAGCTGCAGCTGCAGCCCAGCCCCACCCACGGCTCTGGGAGCGCCTACACGCACGGCAGGGCTCTCACAGCAGCAGCAGCTGCAGCCCAGCCCTGCTTTGCCTTGGCCTTGCCACCCAAAAGAGGCACAGCCCACATCTGCTGCTGGAACAGAGGCACCTCTTGCACACCCCTCCCTGCACGGGACACACTGCCTTCAGTGGCAATTCTCCAAACACTCTTCTCTTCTCTCCCATCTAACAAAGCCTCTCAGAACCTACAAAGCTTCCACTTCCGCACCACAAATGCCCCAGCACGAGGAATTCTTCCCAGGAAAATGAGCACCCAAACTTGGCCAACACAGGCTCACACCTTCTCATCCTTACTCAGGGGGGAGACTTTTTCATTCCCTCTTCTTTAGGAAATCTTGCTTTACCAAGAAAATCCTTCCCTGTCTGTTCACAGCTGAACTCAAGAAGCCTTTGCTTCTCAGCCCTGCAACAGCATTCAAAAGCTGTCAGTCCAGCCCCTTTCATCCCTGTCCAATGCAGTTACCTGAGCAGAGGGAGAAATCATCTCCTCCAGTGTCTCCAGCACCATGTCCAGATCCACTGGTGGCAATTCCTCTTCCCCAGGAGTATTCCACAGCCGGCCGGGCGCTGTCCATGCTGCATAACCAGCACTGCCAGCTGGACCACTGGGAGCTGAAGTGTCTGGGGTGGCTGCAAGAATCCAAACACATTGGTCAGGCTCCACAATGCGGCTTTGGGACGCAGAGCTCTAGTGCTGCCTTGGACCAAATATCACAGGAAGCACACAGCAACCTCAGTTCCAGAAATTTATTCAGACTTCCCAGGGGATTGGAAGAGCGAGTTCTTCCTCTACAGGAAGATGGTCTACAGGAACCAGCGGAAGGATGAGCTCAGGGAGGCATTTAAGCTCCAGGGGAACCAGTGGAATGATTAGCTCACAGTTGAGATGAAATCTGCCCTTCCTGGTTGCTCTGATGAAACCCCAAGAAGTCCAGATGAGACAAAGACTTTCTTGGGGAGATGCTAGGAAAACCTCAGACTCCTGAGCACCTGCACTTTGCCTGGAAGCGCCTGGAGGCAGCTCTAAACCCTGAGGTGAGGAGCGGCGAGGTCCTGGTAGGAGAGCACTGTGTAGGAGTGGGAAGAAGAAAGGAAGCAAAGGGAAAGCTGGTCTTTGGGCATGTTTCCCTTGGCAGCAACGGTACATCTGTCAGGGAAAACAAAAGCCCCCATCCTCCCAGGCAGGGTGAGAAAAAAGAAAAAAGAAACAACCAACACGTTCAAGGGCTATTCAACTAGCAGCTGCTGGTCTACTGAGCTCTCCCCTATTCGCTCAAGTGTCTGGGAAAACTCTCCCGCGTTGCCCTTCCCTGGTAGGAGACAACTGCCAGAAAGCCAACTGCCAGCTCTCTTCCCCACTGCCCCGGAGGGACAGGAGACTCCCTCCAGCTGGGCCGGAGCAGGACCGAGCCCTCGGCTCACACGTACTCACGGAGAGCTCCCCAAGCACCCCGGGGCCGCGCAAGGAGCAGCGGCAGCCAGGGCGCATGGCAGGGCCAGCTGCAGCCGAGCGGGCCAGGCTGTGGTGAGCGGAGCCGCGGCGGGACTGTCCCGCAGCCCCGGCAGCCCGGCACAGCCGGCACAGCTCCCGGGCCCTGCCGGCACAGCTGCCGTGCCCAAGGACAGCCCCTGTGCCGGCCGGGGCAGCTGCGCTGAGCAGCCCCGGCACGGGCAGGGCCCGCTGCTGCCCCGCCGGGCAGTGCCCACGGCCACAGCCCACGCCACCCTCCGCGCCCGGAGCTCCCACCCCGACTCACCGGCTCTGGGCGGCTGCCCGGCGGGGAAGGAGGGCACCTCCCGCTCCCTGCGCAGCTGCTGGAAGCGGCTGGGCTGGTGGCTGCGCACCTCCCGCCCCGCCGCCAGCCGCTGCCTGTTGGCCCTGGTCAGGCGCTTGATGCGGAGCAGGAGGTCGGGGCGGTCGCGGCGAAAGTTGGGGTTCCTGAAGTGGAGCCAGCTGCCGGCATCGCCTGGCTCAGCTGAGCCAACCCCGCCCGGCACCTTGTGGAAGCCGTAGAGGTTGAGCTGCCGCACGAAGCTGCCGAACTGCGTGGCTTGGAAGGAGTCCGGGGCCGGCCCCGCCCCCTCACTGCCCGCCCCGTGGGCGTCGCCCGGGCTGAGCAGCTCCCGCTCGAAGAGGGAGCGGTCGATGAGCAGCCCCCGGGCCCGGCTGTCCCAGCGCACGGAGCGGACGCGGGGGCTGTTCGCCAGGCGCCACAGCTTGGCAGGGAAGGCGCTGGCTCTGAGCCCGGCGGGCAGCGGCAGCTCCGCCATGGCGCCGCTCGCCGGCTGTCGCCACAACGGCCCCGGCGCAACGGCCGCGGCTGCGCCGGCGGCGCGCGGCCTGAGGGGGGCGCTGCGCTCGGGCCCGCGCGCGCCCAGCCGCACTGGGCGGGGCCGAGCGCGGCAGAGCCGGGGCTGCGGGCACAGCGCGGGCGGGGCGGCTCCCGGGGCTGGCCGGGCTCCGCACGGCGGGGCCAGGTGCGAACCCTCTTTTTCCCTGGCTGCAGTCATCCTTCTGCCTTTGCTTTGCAGTACGGCCCCAAAGTGCCAAGGCAAGTGCAGGAGCTTTCAGAAAGGTCCAAACGGAGAAATCCCATCGGAAACTCTTGCTCTTTGTCCAGTGAAAACAAAACCACTCTCATTTCTGCACAGCTGAATTCAGGAAAAAGGTCTTAGTCTAAATAGCTTCCCTCTTTGGTACGGGTTGCAAACAGAGGTCCTCACTTCCAAGCAGACAGGTCAAATGGGAGAAGGGGAAATGATGAAGAGACTTGAAGACATTCTTTTGGACACACTCCAGCCCCTCAGTGTCCTTCCTGAATTGAGGGGCCCAGAACTGAACACAGCGCTCAAGGTGTGGTCTCTCCAGTGCCGAATGCAGGGGGGCAATCACTGCCCTGGCCCTGCTCCCACAGCCTGTCTGGCACAGGATGTTTTGCCCATATTCAGCATCTCCGACGCCCTTCCTGCCCCGTCCGGCCAAGACACGGCTCCAGCGGCGGACAGGGAGGCGGCTGCTCTGCCGGGGCCGCGTGTGGGTGAGGGCAGCTCTGCCCGCGCTGCCATCTTTGGTGGGAGTGCCGGTGCCGGCTTTGCCCCCGCTGACGGCTGAGGGTGGAAGGGCAGCCGGACGGGGTGGTGGTGGGTCTTGGGGCTGGGGTGGTGGGGCAGCCTGGGGCCGGGGAGAGCCGGGAGGTGGCCGTGTGGAAGACGGAGGGGTCGCTGGGGGCTGGAGGCAGCGCACACCTGCGGAGGGAGGGAGTGACGGGCCCGCGGCGTGTCCGGCTGGCGCTGTGGGAAGATGCCGGGGACAGGGGCAGGACCCCTGTGGGATGTGGGAGAGCGGAGGAGGTGTGGGAGCAGCCGGTGTGTGTGGGAAGCTGAATCACAAAATCGGTCGGGTTGAGATTGTAATAAATGGGCCAGGAGACCAGCTCCTTTTTAATGCCTTTATTCAGTGATCAGCTCTGGGTGGGGGCCTGAGGGGTCGCGCAAACCGCTGCTGCTCCCTTTGGTGACACAGAGGAGGAGGTGATCAGTTTTGCTTCACAGCAGAGCTGGGGCTTCCGTCCTCATGAGTGTGCCTAGGAAAATGCTTTCTGGCTCATTGGCTAGGGTCCTCATTCTAGTCCAGTCCTACTTAGGTGATGGTGACCTTTAAAACCTTGTTGGTGGAGTAGAGGGATTTCCCACCAGTAGGTCCAGTCACTTAGTTCTTCAAATTTTTGGTTGGCTCGTCGTTTCTAGGGTCTTTTGTTGGATTTTCTTGAGCTTTTCTTAATTTGCATATTCCCGGGAATGTTTCCAGCCGCCATTTCGGGAAGCAGAAGAGGCGATACCCAAAGGACTCAATGAGGGTACAGGTAAGGGGCAGTACAATCAGGGTGTATGTAAGGGAGTTAACAGTGGGGGTACAACAAGGGTTTAACAGTTATCAACATAATTAGCTTATTACAACTTGAAGTGCCCATTAATGTCTCTACCATTCAATTATTTGTAATCAATATCAACCATTCAGTTATTTGTAAGGATGTTAGCACACATCTTTCCTCTCAATCCCTCCTCTTCTTACTTCTCAATTGGTCTTCACAAACCCTAGCTATTATTAACCCTTTTTCACAACATGGACCATTTGAAACACCCCCTGTCGACTTTTCCATGTCTGGTCCCTGCACCAGATATGGCAAGTAGATACAGAGAATAAAGTAGATAATTACAGTTCATACTAACCCATTAATCACTGGAAGTCCTTGTCGATTGCTACTGATAGCCAAGGTCTCCCATGCTTTTGTTCCAGCTGAGATGTCCAAGTCTTTGGGGCTTTCGAGACCTTGACTCCAGTGTGATGGGTCCATCCGTGTCCAGGTCTCCTGGCTGCTCTCTCTGAAATCCTGGTTGGATGTTATGAACAGCAAAGTCCAAAGGCAGCGTCTGTGCTAACTGGGCTTCCTGTCAAAGAGATTTCACAAGACACGGCATACTGGCCACATACTGGTTTAAATATAGATCTTCTCCTCCCTGCCACCTTGAAAATGAACAAGGTAAGAATCTCAAACAATTCAAAGGGGAATAACTGGATATTCCCATGGCTTTGGCTCTCATTCTTGCCAAAGCTAATGGCAAAAGCTGTACCCATGGCATCTTAGTTTCTGTCACCAGCTTCAAAGGGTGTTTATTCCTCCATTCACCCTTTTTACTTGACCTGAATTCTCAGGGTGCCAGGGGGTATGGAGGTCCCACTGAAATCTCAAAGCAGCCATAATCCCTTGAAGAATCCCCCTTTAAAACAAGTTCCCCCATCCAAGTCCACTGCCTTCACAATCCCATATTCAGAAACCATTTGGTAACTGATTGTTATGAATTATTTATGTAATTATTGGCTTTCGCTATTATTGGCTTTAGTAAATTGTTTTGATATAGTACAGTTTGTAATCTCTTTTTAACTGCTTTTGATACAGTGTAATTTGTCAGCCTTTTATGGTTAATACCCTAATCCCTGTGTAGAGTGTATATCTTAGTGTGATATGTATATTATAGTTTAGGCTTTCACAAAATATTAAAATAGAGGCTATGGAATGTGTATTATAACATTAACTTTTGCAGAAGTAATTGTAGCTGTGAAATAAGAACTAAGGCCTTTATTGTTGTAACTACCTGACAAGTAGTGAAATAGCTAATGTGGGTTGGAAGTACTTCTAAAAATGGCTAGAACATCTGTATGATAAGATAATTTTGAAAAGAACCAAGCAAGTAACACCAAAAGAGCAAGGAGGAATCTACCCCTGACCCTTCGGCTATCAGTAATTCTAACCACAGACCAGGGGGCCTCGTGAGGAAATAAAAGACAAGACTCTCAAAATCACATCTGCATTGTGGCATGTAGTATAAGAAGGTGAGGTCAGGGGTTGAACTAAGATAAAGAATTCCATGGAACATGTATACTCAAAGGAATGTTTAAATATGCATAATTTTCATGAATATGTATTTGACTAATGCAATGAAAAAGTATATAAGAGTTGTTATCGTTAACCGTGTGCATGTGTGTGGATATTCTCAGTTCAGTCAGAGAGAAAAGAGAGAGAATTCTCCCAGGCCTAGCCTGGGAAAGTTAGGAGAAGGAATGGAAACAATTATTACCTCTCTTTCTGTTCATGTTGTTTATAGATATGTTCTACCACAGTGGGCTAGTCAGAGTGCACCAATGGTGTGAAAGGTTTTCACTTTGAGACCAATCATATTTCACCTTAGCGATGCTGGTTATCAAAGAGGAATGCTACTTGTTAATAAAGATTATTCTTTGCCTTCTGAAGATGGAGTCTCTTCATTTCCATCCCTGCCTCGGCAGCGACACGTGGCTATGCACCCAGTGCTGTTACTTTTGCTTTATCCCTTGTTACACCTTTAAAAAATTTTAAAGGGTGAGCCTCGTTTCTCACACTGACCAAATAGTTGCTGAGGCTGCTAGAAACTCCTCTGGCCACCCTGCCAGCCAGCGTACCTCTACCAGAGGATATCTAAGCCCTCTTGCCCAGGGCATTTCAGTGAAATACACCCAACATCCCGGGCAAGGACAGAGAGCCCAAGGTAATTTCCCTGCTTTGCAATCTCATTTGTAGTCAGGCTATTAATTTCAGCCAGGCACCCCTCATTAGCTCGTTTTTCTAAAACAAAAAGACCCATGGCAGTACATCTTGAAGAATGTCTCTGCCAATCCTCAAAAGTCCCAATGACCCACCCCATGGAGCTGTCCCAACACCCTTTGCCAGGGTCAAAGCTCTTGGCATCCACTGTTTACTGCCCTTTGTTAATCAGTTCTCCTTCTCTCTTGTGCCTCACTACCTTTAATAATCTCCCGCCCCTCTGGTGGAAAAGACAGCACCAGCACCACCACCTCCCCCCTCCCCGCCGGCAACAGCTGAGTCACCTGGAGCAAAGGGAGGATCCCAGAGACCTCTGGCAGAAGCCTGCCTTCTGAACATCTCCATTGAGCAGTTGATTACCTGTTGTCTCTTCTGAAAACCCTGCCTGATGTCCCTTAACTGCTCTTATTTCTACCTCCTCAGGCAAATTCACCACCTCCAACAAGTGAGTAATTGAGCTTTGAGGAGGGAAGGTTTTTTCCTGCAAGTTAACTTAAACCCCACTCCCTCTCAGCTTTCCTCCCAGCTTTCCAAAAGCCTGTAAAACCCACGCGCATACTTGGAATCTGTAAACATTCTACCACCAAGCTAACTTGAGTTTGGAATTCCAGCTAAAGTCAGTGCTGCTGCTAAGAGAAGGAAAATGGTTCCATGACAGTTGTCTTTTAAAATTTGAGCTGTCATTTAATGTTTCTCTTAAAAGATACCTCACAGGATCCCCGTATGTGCTGTTCCAATAACTCACTTAGAAATAATCTTTATACTGTTTTGCATAGGATGAAGGGCACTGCCAAGCTGAGATGCCTGTGAAATGCCGAGATTTGGCAAAGCAGTGTACCAGCTTCATCTACAAAAGGCAATGGCCTTGTTGCTTTCAGTAGAACTGCTCCATTCAAGCAGGTAGGAACTGTAAGGTTCAGTTCATAACCACTAGATTGACTGTCAATGCCACTATAGGCTGAAATGGAACGAGTCAGGTTTTACTGAGAGGGTCTGCACTTCATTCACTTCTGGTTTCATTCAGTCTAGAGGCTGGCACAGCACCAGTGGCTGTGGGAGGAGAATGCAGCTCACGTCTAGTGAAGATCTGATTGGTTCCATGTTTCATCTCCAGCCGCTCCATTTGCGTTGGAAACCTTTTGAGGATACGCTTGTAATTTTGCTCAAAATTACAACCGGAGATGCGCCGGTGCCAGGAAGAGGCACGCAGGGCCGGGCTGCTGCCTCCTGCAGCTACAAGGGCCTCCTGGCCGCCTGCCCGTGCCGAGGCTCAGGCTGCTCCGGGCTCTGCCGGGGCTCTGCTGCGGCTCCACCCCGGGCAAGGCCGGGCCCGCTCTCACCTCACAGTCTGCACCTGACAGCTCTGCACCGGAGGAGACCTTTCAGAGCACCCTCTCTGATCTTTCTGCTTTCTCAGCTGAGCACGGCTCTCCTCCAGCCCAAGACATTGCACTTAGGGATACAAGTCCAAGTGGCAGGCGCCCCAATGCTCTCGAGTCACAGCTGAAGGGCTGCATCAGCACAGGGTGTTTGGACTGCCCCACTCCCCCTCTGGTTTTTCCTGCAAATGTCATTGCCCTTTCTGCCTCAAACAGAAGTACCACAGCAGGGCAAAAACAGACCAGTGGGCCGTATTCCAAAGGCAGTGTGGTCTGAAGAGGATGAATGAAGAAGAGCCTTCCCCACTTTCACACCGTGCCAAAGACTCCCTAAGTGTCACTTTGCACCCTTAAGGAACAACAGGCAATTCAGAAGGAAATCTTGAGGTTATTCACGGAGTGAGAAAGAAGGGAATCTTCAAGGTGAGTTGTGGTTTCAAACTTTATTCATTTCCAGTCCTACTGTTCCCTGTCCTATTAGACAATCCTACCTTAACACTAACCCTAACCCTAACCTACAATCCTAGTCGAAGTACATGGTAATGGTCCTGATGTGATTATCACATTCTTGTCTCCTTCCTCTTCTTCACTGAACAATCAGTGGCACCAGGCTGGATGCAGGCTCAGCAAATGTTACAAATGGATGCTGCCCAAAGGAAAAAAAAAAATCAACAAAAACAAATGAACCATGAGTTTCCAAGCTCAGTATTTCACAGGATTCCTCTGGCTCCTAGAAAGATGCGGAAAGAGGAGCAATGGGACCATCTGTACCCCATCTTTATGTGCAGGACCTTGCCATCACAGGCAAACCTGGCCCAGAATCCCACTCATCCCTTTATTCTGGTTTCTCCATCTTGCTGGGATTTTTGCCCCGCCAGTGCTCTAGAAGTGGTGCTTTCTGTCCCTGGGGTTTCTTCCTTTCAGGAAACTCCAGTGACTCCAGTGACTCCCTGCCTTTGAAAGACAGGCACCGTGCTAATTTCCACAGGGAGACAGAGCAGTGTCTACCTTTCCATGCCCTGCCCCTCCTGTGCTGGATGGCACCTTCCTTCCCAGCAGGGCCAGCCCAGTGGCGCTGGCTCCTGCAGTTCCCTCTCTGCCACACAACCTGGCAGTAAGCCTGGGCCAGTTCCTCTCTGCCCGAGCGTGCCAGGCAGCAGATGGGGCTGGGACAAGTCCCTCTCAGCTGTCCCTGTTTGCGTGCCAGAAACCTCTAAGGGTGGGGTGGGGGGCACAAACCAGAGGCTCACAGTGAGCCCCTCACAGCCCCTCCTGCCCACAGCCAAATCTCTCCAGACTGCTCTGCCAGGACTGGCATCCTTGGGTTCCTCCACCACCATTTCATGGCTCTGTACCCTGCATTGCTCTACTTCAATTCTTTTGCCATTAGATAAAACTGAGCACCCCACCAAATTACAAAACAGGGCGACAGAAACAGAGGACAGAGCGCCTCTCCTCTGAGGACAGGCTGAGAGACCTGGAGTTATTCAGCCTGGAGGAGAAGAGGCCCCAGGGAGACTTCATTGCTGAGTTCCAGTACTTCAAAGGGGATTCTCAGGAAGTAGGAAAGACCTTTTTTCACAGGCTCAGTTGCAATAGGACATGGGATAATATTTAGAAAATATAATGGGGATTGAGTCAGATTAGGTCTAAGGAAGAACTTGTTCACTTGGAGCATGGTGCCACACTGGCAACTGGCACAGGTTGTCCCAAGAGCTGAGTTGCATTTAAAAAAGTGATTTTAATTGTTGCTGATCTCTTGCTCTTTGAGTCATGTTGCTTGCTCTGAGTATGGCTCTGGTAGTAAGTACTGAAAACCAATAATGAGCTTGTGGTTTTCTTGCAGTGCATGCAGGTTTTAATGATTATTATCTCCTACATTTATTAAATACATAAAATATGTTAAGAAGACAGCACCTTGTGGAACAATTTCTGATCACGTATAGATGTTCTGATCTGACAGATGAAGTCTGTCTTCTTTTTAAATGGGAATACACTTAGTATTTATTCAATTATAAAATATTTATGGTCTGCAGCTAAAACCCTGAAACTTCATTCTTTAATAGTAGTAATGTCTTTAAAGACAAGATTTAATCTAAGTTACCGATCCCCTTGTTGATGGCATTTGTGTCTCTTTGGCCAGTCAAAAAAAAAAAAAAAAAGTGTGAAAACATATATCATCGGGCAATTTTTGGTCATGAAAAACGTGAACTGTGCCTAGACACAAATCCATATGTAAAGTGGTCACTTTTTATTTAGAAAGAGCTATTAATTAAATGCCAGTACAGTGTTATTTCAGTACAAAATACTTCATGTAGACAAAGGTAAAGTATTTTAGTATTTCTATTTCTGTATTATAGGATACCAGTTTAGTGCTTCATTTAAACATGTTTCTTTTATCAGTGTATTTCACATTTATTGCCCATAAACTCTTGCACTTTTGTCTGGAGAAAATAATTATTGCAGTCTTGCATGCTTAAAATAATGTGAAAACGACCATATCAAATAATGTAAACACTGATTTTCAAGAACTGAAATAAAAGTTTTCCAGTTTGATGTTATAATATATAATTTCACTTAAAATTACTCAACTGGTTAATAAATACGTTTTCTTATATACCTATTTATATGTATACGTATACATACATATTTATGTGTGAGTGTATATATATAAATTTATATATTCTTTGTATACATTTTTCACTTTACGTATAGAAACTTGGTTTTGACTCTTATTGTTATTGTTTGCGGTGCTTGAGGGCTGATTCTGCTAATTGCCAAGTAGATTTTAACTGCAATGGTAGTGGAAATTATGATAGAAGAGGGCAGTTTGGAGGACTAAACCTTCAATTTGTGTTGTGTTTGTGATCAGTTGCATGTCTGTAGTTTGAATGTATGTATCTCTGAAGACAAAGCATGTAAAAGAGAGGTTTTTTCCCACATCTGTGCATTTGATTCATGACAGAGATTGTGAAAAATGCAGATTATATGGCTCTATGCAGATATTTACTATATGTATTATGCTAGGTTGGAAAGTTATGCTGTAGTAACATTTTAATAATATAGTAAATGTAGTTTTGTAATTGAAATTAAGCTTTAGTAGTTAAAATAGAAAATATGTGTGTGTGGTATTCTTTTTGCTCAGGAGAAGGAGAAGATAATCAAGAAATTCTTCACACAGAGATAACAATTACAAAAACCACTAAATCTTCCAGAGGAGAGGAATTTATGGCTTTCTTTATCAACAAAAAACCGAACTTCTCCAAACTCGACTTAGACTTCAAGGCGCCTGGGATTAACAGGAATTCCTCAACAAGTACCAGACGAATTTCTTGTTTTAAATAAAAATATGCATATTCATGAAGTGATTTCTGTATGCAACAGGTTACCCCTCTTAAGGAGGGAATTCTCTTTTATCGGGGTCCTTCTCCTGGCTCACTTTTGTCCAGAGAGAGGTACCCAGCCCGGGCTGTAACTTTTTGCTGTTATTGTCTCTTTAATTGTCCTAACTCTAATTGTTTAATCTTTATTACTATACTTGTATTATTTTTTTTCCATTTTATTTTTAGTAAACTTTTATAAATTTTTAAAAGAAGTGATTGGCGTTTATAACAAATGGTAGCAGAGGATGGTTCTTAATACCCCGCTGTGGGTGCTGTAGGAGAATTAGAGTGAGAAGACGCGTCCTGCCCTGATTAGGCAGCCTCGCTCTGTTCCCCTGGTGTGACCACAGACCGCAGGTTACGATCCGATGGACAAAAAGAGACAATAAAGCAAAGAAAAGGGAAAGAATTCCTAAACCGCGGTAATTAGCCCCTAAGACCAAAGTGTACACGAAGAACAAAGACCCAAGGACAAGGGAAAGGTAAGTATTTGTTGGGATGGGTTGGATAAGGGGGGATGAATGTGTGTGAATGGGGTGGATAAGGGGGGATGAATGTGTGTGAATGAGAGGCGGGCTGGTTACCCCAGACCTGCTAAGTGAGTGCAGTAGTCTCCCATGCTGCATTTCCGTCTTTTTCGCGAGAAAAGCGGCCAGTACAGAGACGAAGCAAATGATAAAAGAGTGAGAGAATCCCCCCAGGGAGATTGAATTGAATGGGCTGGGTTGAGGGATTAATATTCAAGAGCACCCAGGGTTGCTGCTGGGTTGAGATATTATTCCTCAAGAGCACCCAGGGTTGAATAAGTGAAACAAAAGGTACCTTTACTTGTTGTGTACGTGACGGTGTGTCCCGCACCAACAAGTCCCCTGAGGGTGGGGGCTTAGGCAAAACCCTGCAAAAACTTGAGTGAAAAAGTCTGCTGGGTTGAGATATTAACCTTCGAGAGCACCCAGGATTGAGTAACTCAGGGCCCTTCCCAGAGGCCCAGCGGTACTGAAACCCAGAGAGGCTGCCCCCAAAGCAAGGATGGCTCAGTATCGTAGGACCTTTTAGCACCGCGGCTGCGTAGTCATCTAACCCATTCCCCCGGGGGGAGGGGGTGTGGGGAGTCCAGATCGGGCAAGGTATGGAGGTCCGAACCCCTGACTCTGAGGCTATCTCTAGGGAAGAGGGATAGCCAAACCTCGGGGAGGTGGAAGGGGTCAGGGTGGGGGCTTACACGATTCACGATTCTCTAGCAACAGAAATCCCTTTGTGTAAGTCTAAGAGGTTTGCTAACGTTTCCTTCCTCTGTGCAATAAAATAAAGGGAAATGTAGAAGTATGAATGGACAGGCCTGAGGGTGTAGATGTGTGTGCAAAAGTAAGTGGAAAATAAAGGTGAGTAAATAGAAATTAGTGAAAGATATGCAATGCAGATTGTTTGTTTTGAGTTAAATAAAAGTGAGTAAGTGTGCACGAATGAAAGTATATGTAACAGTATTGTGAAGTCCAGAAGTATGAATGAACAGGCTTGAGGGTGTGAATGTGAGTGAGAGTGAGCGAGAGATAAAGGTGAGTAAATGGAAATGAGTGGAAGATATGTAATGTAGATTGTTTATTTTGAGCTTTATTTTTTTAGAGGGAGGTGTATTATGTCGAATGGTTTGTGAGAGAAAGGATTTTTTGCATGGGTAGTTGAAAGAAGGTAGTATTTAGGTTGTTAGAAAATGTGAGGAAAAAAAAAAGAGCATGGAATGAATAGATAAGATTTTGGGGAGAAAAAAAAAAAAAAAAAAAAAAAAAAGGGACAAAAAACCAGTAAAAAGGAAGCAAAAGGGGAAAAGGGAGTGGAACAAGAGAGAACCACACCACTCGCAGCCGAGCCGCTTGTCCCGGGCCCTGGCTCGCCGCTTGTTTCAGCTCCGTCTGTCCCAGTCCCGGCATTTGTCCCAGGTCCCAGCGAGCCGCTCGCTTCGGCTCCGCCTGCCCCGGTGCCGGTGCCTGTCCCGGTCCCTGCGCCCACCCCGGGTTCCGGCTCGCCGCGTGTTCCTGCCCCGGTTCCCGTGCCCGCGGCGGCGGCTCTGCGGGTTCCCGTCCCGCTGCCTGCGGCGGCCCTCCCGGTCCCTGTTTCGCCGCCTGCCGCGTCGGTACCGGCCCCCGCCTCGCTGCTCGCGGCTGCCCGACCGACCCCCTCCCCATCCTGCCCGGTTTGTCCGCGGCTGGTCCGCTGGCCGCGCCCGGCGGGCTCCCGTTAGTCCCGGCTGTCCCGTCTCTGGCCGCTTCTCCCGCAGCGGTTTTCTCGGCCCCATGCCCCGCGGTTTTGCCCGTTCCGGCTACACTGAGCCCTACCGCCGCTGCCCTGCCTCTGCCGGGAGCGGCCGGCTCAGCCGCCGTGAGCCACGTGGAGGCTGACCGCACTCCCATCCGCTATCCCCCGGACATGCTGCCCCCTTCAGCAGCTCCGGCAGCAAACCCCGCCCGTGCTCCGCCTCTGGAGGACCTGGCCTCTATGGTATGTCCTCCTCACACCGCCCTTCCTGCCCGGAGCTCCGTTCCCTTGGAAACCGCAGCTCCGGTTCCAAGGAACTCCCTGTCCCTGGAAGATGCTCCTTATAAAAATACTAGAGGTGCAGTTAAGAGGCAGCTTTCTCCTGATTTTTCCTCACCACACGAAAATAAGGCTACAGAAAAATACGGGGAGAAAGAAATTGGTCTATTTCCACTGAGAGAGGTCCCGATGGGAGAGGGTTGGACTGGATTTGTGAATGCTCCCCTGACTTCTTCCGAAGTCAGAAATTTTAAAAAGGAAATCAAAGGGATTTTAGAAGATCCCATTGGCACAGCTGAACAACTTGACCAATTTTTAGGTCCAAACATTTACACTTGGGAAGAGATGCAGTCTATAATAAAGATACTATTTTCTCAGGAAGAAAGGGAGATGATCAGAGTTGCAGGCATAAAAGCCTGGAATAAGGAACATCCACAGGGGCCCTCTGGAGAAGAAATAATGCCAACTGAACCTCCGGGGTGGAGTCAGAATAGTGAGCAGGGGAGAAAACTTATGAATGACTATCGCAATACAATAATCAAGGGAATAAAACGGGCGGCACCTCGAGAGCAAAATGCTAAAAAGGCTTTTGAGGCACAGCAGGGGAAAGAAGAGACTCCAACTGAATGGTTGGACAGACTTGGGAGAAATATAAGGCAACATTCCAGAATGGATCCTGAGATTGATGTGAGAAAAGCTTTGTTAAAGATTAACTTTGTGCTTGGCCAGATAATGGAAAAAATTGAAGATCAGCATGACAAATCATTAGATGATTTATTAAAGGAGGCTCAGAAAGTCTATGGCCAAAGCCAAACTAAAAGCAAGGATTGTGGCAGTCACCATGTGAGAAAACAATTACAAGAAAAAAAAATCAAAAACACACAAACACTACTCCTAGATATGACAGTAGTAGAGACAGGGGAACAGAAAAAAACAAAACCCCAATACAAACCAAATCTCAGGAGCATTCCAGGAATGTCTGCTTTTACTGTAAGAACAAAGGACATTATAAGAGAGATTGTCCTAAGAGAGCAACAGATCTGAAAATCTTCTGAGAGATGAGCAAAGAGGAAGAATAGGGGTGTCAAAGGCTCTATTTTCTAGGGGACAGATACCATCTGGAGCCTGTGATAACTTTAAAAGTAAGTCCCCAAGAAGAAGAATTGGAATTTGTGGTAGATACCGGAGCAGAAAGAACCTGTTTGTTAAATATTCCAAAAGGTTATAGTGTACCAACAGATAATCTAATACATGATTGTCTAGAAATTATCCAGTACCAAACAAAAGTTCGAGAAGACCTTGAAGAACAAGTCCTTTCAGAAGAGGAGATAATTTTTGTGGATGGTTCCTCCAGGTGTCTACAAGGAAAAAGAATGTCAGGGTATGCAGTAGTTGAGGGGAAAAACATGCAAACTATTGAAAAAGGGAAATTACCTTCAAACTGGTCAGCTCAAACCTGTGAATTATATGCTCTAAAAAGGGCACTGGAATATTTAGTACACAAAAAGGGAACTATATATACTGATTCAAGGTATGCCTTTAGAGTAGTACATACCTTTGGAAAAATTTGGGAAGCTAAGGATGCAGCAGAAAACAGAGCTGAAAGAGTTATGCTAATATTAACTCCAAATGAGGAGAAACTGGAAATTCCAAAATTTAGTGAAGCAGAAGAAAAAGAATTAAAGGAGATAGGAGCTGAACAAGATGAATCAGGGAAATGGAAACTTCCTGATGGAAGACAATTACTTAATAAAATGCTTACTAGAAGAATATTAGAAGACATGCATCAGAAAACTCACTGGGGTACTCAGGCTCTGTGTGATCACTTTCTAAGGAACTATGGGTGTATTGGGATTTTTGGGATAGCAAAGAAAGTAATTGAAAAATGTATAACTTGCCAAAGGATAAATAAAAAGGTAATGAGGAAAACCACATTGGGAGGTCGGAAATTAGCTCTTAGACCATCTCAAAGTATCCAAGTAGATTTTACTGAACTTCCTCAAGTTCAAAGATGGAAGTATTTATTAGTAATAACAGACCATCTAACTCATTGGGTGGAAGCGGTTCCCACTGCCAAGGCCACAGCCAACGTGGTAAGTAAAACCCTTTTGGAACAGATTATTCCAAGATATGGAATGGTTAATAGGATAGACTCGGACAGAGGAACACATTTTACGTCAAAAGTGTTACAACAATTAATTCAGACCTTGGGGATAAAATGGGAATTACATACCCCATGGCATCCACAGAGTTCTGGCTGAGTAGAGAGAATGAACCAAACTTTAAAAAGAACTTTAACTAAATTAATAGTTGAAACCCGAATGTCATGGGTACAATGCCTACCTTTAGCCTTACTGAGGATCCGAACACAACCCAGGTCAGACCTGGGAGTGTCACCTTATGAAATGATGTTTGGATTACCTTTTCTGACCACCCAACATGAAAATGCTACCTATGAGGTAGGGGAAAAGAGTGTTAAAGGATATATTAACACCATTGCAAAAACTCTTGAAAATTGGAGGTTAAAAGGAATAATCCCCCAAACCACACCTTTAGACTTTAAAATCCATAATATTCACCCAGGAGAATGGGTGTTGGTAAAAACATGGAAAGAACAATCTTTAACTCCACAATGGGAAGGTCCTTTTCAGGTATTGCTGACGACCAAGGCTGCGATGCGGACCAGAGAACGAGGGTGGATCCACGCCAGCAGAATCAAAGGACCTGTGGAAGAACCTAAGGAGTGGACGATAACCTCTGAACCGGGTGATACAAAATTGACTCTTAAACGGGGAATGGGTGGTAATGAACTGGGAAGACCCAAATGATCCAAGAAATATACACAGGATCACACCTGACTGGGGAGTAAGACCGAGTTTACATCAGTGGTTTCAAATACCGCGTGGACAAACTTTGAGGCGCCTCCGATATCCTCCTGGGGAAGGAATACTGCCACCACAGACAGGAGGATCAGGACTGTTTCGGACAGAAAACTCCTGTATTTTGGCCTTAGCCTGTGATTTATACAAAGAGGAGGGCGAATTACAACCTCAATCTGTGCCACGTAATATACCCTGTTTGATTCACCCAAATACTGGGCATGTTAGTTGGGTTAAATATAAATGTTGGAATTGTGGGAAAAATTGGTATTGTAGTTCACACAAGCGACGCCGCCATTGCAAGAAGTGTCGAGTGTCAACTAGATCCCCTATCCAAGCAGAGCTCGAAACAACTGAAATAATAACTTTATTTTGTGGATGGGAATTATTAGTGCCTGTTGAATGGGAAATAGCTGAGGAACAGTGGGAGACCACCGTTAAGGAGTGTCAAAAACGATTTGCCTGGAAATTAGCTAAGAGAAAGTGTCAACAGAAGAGAGGGCAAGACCAGATTGGCCTCTATAATCGCCACCAAGAAGATCACATACACCTGCTGTGGGTTGCAACCCCATAGGCATGGGAGGTGGGAGTATAAGCCATACTGGACCTCTCCTTTTTCTGTCACTCATTTTCTGTCTTTTCCCTTTTGGGATATTGACAAAGCCATGCTACAGGTGTTACCAGAAGCTGTATATGGAAAGACACCGAGGCTCCTTTTTTATCTCGCACACTCATGTCAACAGTCACTGTTATAACCCATCCAAATTAGGAAACTGCATGCACAGTGGACAAAAGTACTGGATTACTGAGAATCTAGGAATAAGTGGTAACAGGATAGGAAGTGAATGCCCAAAAGCGGAAAAATGGATTTGTTTCACATACACTATTGGGAATAAAGCACAGGATTTGGTAAAAGAGCAATTGATAAACAAAAAGGCTAAGCCGGCACCACCACCTAAACCTGCACCAATTTCACTTGACAATTTGTATGCCAATGCTGAATACTACCTAGTGGGATAACGTGTTGGGAATAGAATGGTGGAAAAAGCTAGGTTTCTTCCTGTTATGCGCTACAGCTGGTCTAATATTTCTTCCTTGTTTGATCCCCTGTTTTATTCGACTCATCACCAGTGTAGTTCAAGGCATGCAATTAGTGACCATGGATCAAAAATTGGATACAACAAAAATGGTGCAAAAGATTATGGTATTAAAGGAACAAAATAATATAGAAGACCCCTTTCAAGAAGCTAGATTGATTTATGAAGAAAATGAACAAAAAATGAAGGCTAGAAAGCAGTAAATATTGCTCGAGCCAAAGTAGTTATAAAAAGAAAGAGGAAGGATTGTGAAAAATGCAGATTATATGGCTCTACGCAGATATTTACGATATGTATTATGCTAGGTTGGAAAGTTATGCTGTAGTAACATTTTAATAATATAGTAAATGTAGTTTTGTAATTGAAATTAAGCTTTAGTAGTTAAAATAGAAAATATGTGTGTGTGGTATTCTTTTTGCTCAGGAGAAGGAGAAGATAATCAAGAAATTCTTCACACAGAGATAACAATTACAAAACCCCCTAAATCTTCCAGAGGAAAGGAATTTATGGCTTTCCTTATCAACAAAAAAAAAAAACCGAACTTCTCCGAACTCGACTTAGACTTCAAGGTGCCTGGGATTAACAGGAATTCCTCAACAAGTACCAGACGAATTTCTTGTTTTAAATAAAAAATATGCATATTCATGAAGTGATTTGTGTATGCAACAGGTTACCCCTCTTAAGGAGGGAATTCTCTTTTATCGGGGTCCTTCTCCTGGCTCACTTTTGTCCAGAGAGAGGTACCCAGCCCGGGCTGTAACTTTTTGCTGTTATTGTCTCTTTAATTGTCCTAACTCTAATTGTTTAATCTTTATTACTATACTTGTATTATTTTTTTCCATTTTATTTTTAGTAAACTTTTATAAATTTTTAAAACAAGTGATTGGCGTTTATTACAACCCTCTTCCCCAAAACTTGGTATTTTAAGGAGAGCAGACTCTGCTCTCGCCCAGGGAAGCCAGCTCCCTGAGCATCTTGAAGTGCCCGAGTCCCACTGTCCACAAAGTCCTGGCCTGACCGTGTGGAATTCTCCCCACCCTGTCTCCCCAGCCCAGAAACCCCGAGCACGTGTTGGTTTTTCGGAGAGCAGTGAGCACCCAAATGGCTCCCAGTCCCCAGAGAGCCAAGAAAACGGAGGATGCCACGTGGCACCGCGCCCTACCTGGTCTCCTTCTTCCCATGATTTCCCTCAGCATCCCAAAAATCCTTTCTTTCCCCTCATGCCCCCTGATCCTCGTGATACCTTCCCTCCCCCCACCTTACCTGGCACTCCCTCAGCTCCGCCCCTCCCCCCAGGGGGCGTCTGCCGACATGACATCACCAGGCAGCCCCGCCCCCCTGCCACCCCTCTCCCCGCCCCTTGTTCCCACGGTGGCCCCGCCCCCTGTTCCCACGGTGGCCCCGCCCCCTGCCCGGGTTCCCACGGTGGGGGCTCGCCCACTGCTCACCCCTGTAGCCACACCAGTGATCCCAATGCTTCCCGCTCAAGGGAAAAGCAGCAGGGAACTGCAGAGCCAATGCAGGGTCCCGATTTCTCACTCGCCCCTGTCACATATCAGCATGCAGGGCGAGGGACAGGAGCCACAACTGCTAATTGGAAAGCTTTTGCACAGCAAATAATAAGAGAGATTTGCAAAACACACCAACAGTATGGCCCACAGAGCCCATGCTTCCGGGGCCTTTTAAAGGCTGAACTGGGGAGGACTGTACTCGTCCCACATGATTTAAAACAGCTTTTTTCGTGCCTCATGACCTCTACAGAATTCAAACTGTGGGAAGGAGCATGGAAACAACTGCTGAAAGAGGCCCTCCCAGACTTGCATGCTGATCCAAACACAGCAAAGGATGCCAGTGGCATGCCAATTACCACTGAGCATCTCCCCGGTGAGGGCCAATGGTCTCTGACTGGGTCTCTGGCCCCAGTCCAAGCTGCAGTAATCCCTGTGGTAGTCCTTGAGAGAGTCAGAGATGCAGCTGAAAAAGCCTTCTTTGCCCTTCAACCTGACGGCCCTCTCGAGTCATATAGTAAGATCACACAGCTACCATCAGAGCCTTTTTTGAAACTGGTGGAAAGGTTAACTAGAGCTCTTGGAATCAAAGATAGGAAAGAAAATGCAAGGGAAGAAGTTTTAGAGGAAATGGCATTTGCAAATGTGAATGAACAGGGTCAGCTGCAATTCTGAGCTTACCTTTAGAACCCCCCCTACACTAAAAGATATGCTTCTAGTCTGGAACAGGAAAGTGCCTCTGAGGAGTGTGGCTCAGGACACCAGACCAAAGCTGCTGCCAAGACCACCACAGAGAGTCGCCGTTGCCAGCCCAGCGCCCATTCCATCAGCACAGTGGCACACTGGGCAGCAGCGAGGACCAGCAATGGTTGACCCCACAAAGCCATGCCTGCTTTGTAAGAACCTTGGGCACTGGGTTAACCAGTGTCCCCTGAGAAAGCAATTGGATCGATTTAAAAATAGCAGGGGTGGAGAACTACAAGCGCTCCCAGGGGGTCAACAACAACAACAAAACTAAATGGGGTGCTGTGCAAGCACGGGGCTCTGGCACCTCTGGGACCTCAGAGCCTGCTGTGACCTCAGCCTGCTGTGACCCCAGAGCCTGCTGTGACCTCATGGCCTTAGCTGCACCCCAGAGTGTGCCCCCATCGATACAAATGGACTGCCCTGCCTGTAAATGTTTGGCTTGATCCAAGATCATTCCTCAGCAAATCCTTTCTTTTGCCTGCTGGCATTGACTGGGGCCCAGGCAACAAAAGAACAGGAGCTGCAGGCCACCCACACAGCTTTTCCTATTAATGAGCACTAAGCCTTTCTTTTTGCAAACAGAGGGATGTTGGGGGGATTTTTGCACCATCAGGCCGAGGCACAAGGCTCTGCATCCTCCCAAGGAACAGAGCCAGCCCCCTTCAGTGCGAGAGGGCGCGGCCTCAGCTGCAGCCCCGGTGCCTCCTGTGCCCCAGGGCACGGCCCTGGCTGTAAATGTCTTGGGCTGCAGCTCAGGGCCAGGGCGGAGCTCAGCAGCCTCATCAGAGCCTGGGGCCGCGGCCCTTCCCTGCCGGGGCCCTCGCCTGGCCCGGCCCGGCCTGAGCAGCCCGGCCTGGCCCCAGGGGACAGGCTCTGCCCGCCCGCTGTGCCCGCAGCCTTCTGGGCCCAAGGGTTTGCAAGAGGCTTTCTCCCAGCCCTGCAAAACCTTGGCCAAGTGTCCCTTTGCTGTGCTGAGAAGAGTAAAAAACCCCTCACATTTACCCTGACGCACAGCTCATGAGGGATCCCTGCACACCCTAGGAGAGGCCAGAAATATCCCTGTGTGCCTCGTGAGGGATCCCTGCTCACCTCAGCAGAGACCCCAAAATGGGGCAAGCACATTTCTCTCTCTCTCAGGATTTTTATAAAGGTGCACAGAGAGAAGTGAAAGAGAAAACAGTTTCTATTTCTGCTCCTTGTTTTTCTCTTGTGGAATGTGTTTGGAGAATTGTTTACCTAGAGCGAATGCCTGGTTGGATCACAGTGGATTGTTTGGGCCTGATGGCCAATCGGATCCACCTGTGTCTGGACTCTGGAGAACAGGGTCACGAGTTATGAGGGAGTGAGATATGATGGTTAGAGAGAGTAGCATGTAGTTTTTAGTATCCTCTTTTAGATAGTATATTAATGTATCATAGCATAATTATAATAAAGAAATCATTCAGCCTGCTGAACTAAGTCAGACATCATCATTCTTCCCATTGGGTTCGCCGACATCTACAACACATGCCCTAGAGGAAGTTATCCCAGGGAGGCTGGGACTAGATGATCTTTAAGGTCCCTTCCAATCCAGGCCATTCTATGACTCTGTATCCTGTCGTCCTTGGAACCACTGTGGAACTGTTCACTGCCTTGCAGCAAGTCTTTAAGCCGCTGTCCAAAAATTAAGAAATCTTTGTTGCAAATATTTGACTGCTAAGCTTTAAAGTGTTGACCATAGAGATCTGGGTACAGCTCTTTGGATACAGGCACAGCTGTTCAGGGAGAAAAAGGCAAGCTGAATGTGTGCTCCCTGGTGATGGGGAAGCAGGGGTAGTTTTAGCCTGCAGCTCGAATGACAGCTCTGAAGACCCACAGAGCATACATTAATTCCTTCTGTTCCCTCTGTCTCCCTTCCCAAGGTGGATGCCCAGCTGCAGGTTGTACGTAAGCTGGAGGAGAAGGAACACTCACTGCAGAGCAGCACTGGAACGGGAGAGAAGGAGCTGGGTCTGCGAACACAGGCCCTGGAGATGAGCAAACGCAAGGTGAGTGATGCCTTTGTTTCCTCTTGGGTTGTGAGGTGGAGCTGCTGCCTTGTGGGAGGCATGGAAGGCTCTGAGCTCTCACTGGGATTAGAGAACCTGGTATTCCCTGCTTTTGGATGAGTATATCAGAAGGCTGAGGAGTCCTGGAGAGAATTATGATTAAAGTACTGGAGACTGATGTTTTCCTTTGATAAGGAGAAGCAGGTCATATGTTTTTCTGTGTAACCTGTGGTGAAGAGAGAGACAGCAGCCAGATGGACTGGGGACAAAGCTTTTGTAGCAAAGATGGGATAAGCAAAAGGAAATACAGCTGGGGAATGTGAACACTTTCAACAAATGCCTAAGACGAGTAAAGTAGGTGTGTAAAATAAGTAAAAGCAGTAAAATAAGTCTAAGTTTAGAGCTGATGCTGCCTTTGTTGTTAAGTTTTAGTAGAAATGCAGAAATTACATTAAAACAAGCAGAAAGGAAAGCAGGAATATCCCTGTGAAGAGGAGCTGGGGAGAATTCAGCAGTGACCTGTGTTTAATAGGACAATTTGTGGTATTAAGGGCACTTGGTTATAAAGTCAGAAGAGAACTGGTGAAGAGAGATTGTTAGAAATAGGTATCATGCAGTTCTGTCCAGTACAGCGATAGAACTGCCTCTGAACACTTTAACAGAGAAGACGTGGAAGCTGGAAGGCTGAAAATAGGTTAAGAAGAGAATTGGATGATCATTGGTGTTTTTGTAAGAGATGTGCCTTGCAGTGTGCCAAGGTTTGGCTCTGCCCAAAGGAATCTTGAAGCTAAATGATTAGAACTTGTTGATAATAAGGTAAGAACAAGGGACTAGAGACCACTAGAGCTGTTCTTCTGTGTTTGGTCCTTATATACTGGTTTTCTTTCTCAGGCCATGGATGCAGCCCAGCTTGCAGATGATCTGAAGGCCCAGCTAGAGCTGGCTCAGAAGAAGTTACATGATTTTCAGGAGGAGGTTGTGGAAAACAGGGCAACTAGAGGGAAGGAGATGTTCAACCTCAAAGGGGCTGAGGTATATACCCTATGCACAATCCTTCAAGATCTGTCTGCTTTCGTGTCCTTCTCCTTGTACACTGAGCTTGCAGAGGGTTTCAGCTGAACTGCTCTTGGTATCCAGTTTCACTTTGATTTTGGCTTCATCAGGTCTTGGCTCTTTCAGATTTTGTCCCCTGATAACTGACAATACTTGTGGCATCAGATGATCATGTTGTCTCTTGGATTATAGGGGATGAAACTATGGCTGGCATGACTTAGCCAGGTGCACGTTCTCTTTGGTCCCTGAAGAAGCTGACAGAGAATGTACTGCTCCTTCACTTGGTCTCCTGTTTTTCCGCAGGAAGATATTTCTAGGTTGCGCAGGAAGCTGGAGACCACAAAGAAGCCTGACATGGTTCCCAACTGTGATGAGATCCTGATGGAGGAAATCAAGGATTACAAGGGGAGTGTCTGTGTCCGTCAGCTTCCCGTTTTACTTTAGTCAGAAGGTGTGTAGGCACACTTTCAGTGTCTGACATCTCTCGTCTGTACTCTGGCACTGGAGAAACCACCTTGTCCTTCTGAGGAATGGAAGTACCGACATGTTGAGACATCTCTGAGCACAGCAGCTTGGCTGCAGGGCCCCTCACAGCTCTGTGTGTGTGTCTGTGTGTCTGTGTGTCTGTGTGTGTCTGTGTCTGTGTGTCTGTGTGTGTGTCTGTGTGTCTGTGTGTGTCTGTGTGTGTCTGTGTGTCTGTGTCTGTGTGTCTGTGTGTCTGTGTCTGTGTGTGTCTGTGTGTCTGTGTGTCTGTGTGTGTGTCTGTGTGTCTGTGTGTGTCTGTGTGTGTCTGTGTGTGTCTGTGTGTCTGTGTGTGTCTGTGTGTGTGTGTGTGTGTCTGTGTGTGTGTCTGTGTGTGTCTGTGTGTGTCTGTGTCTCTGTGTGTCTGTGTGTGTCTCTGTGTGTGTCTGTGAGTCTGTGTGTGTCTGTGTGTGTGTCTGTGTGTCTGTGTGTGTGTCTGTGTGTCTGTGTATTGCAGGCCTGCCTGACGTGCCTGTGCTGCAACATGCGCAAGAAAGACGCAGTGCTCACCAGGTGCTTCCACGTCTTCTGCTTCGAGTGTGTGAAGACGCGCTACGACACGCGGCAGCGCGAGTGCCCCAAGTGCAACGCGGCGTTCGGGGCCAACGACTCCCACAGGATCTACATCGGCTGAGGCCCTCTCAGAGCCCCTGCTGGTGCTGAGCCAGCCTCCTTCCCTCCCTCTCAGCCTCTGCTGCCTGAGCTGCAGTGTCTTCTGGGAGGAGCCTTCAGGGTCTCCAAAGAAATACACTCTGGATCTTGCTTCCTTTCTTGGCCCTGTCCCTTTGGTCATGCCCTCAGTTTTGGTGTGCTCTTTGTGCCTGAGAGGAAGTTTCCCATCCCTTGCTTTCACACTGCCAAGGCGGGAACGTGCCGCTGAAGTGCTGCCTTGGTGGGATGGAAGCTGAGCTGCAGCAGAGATTAGTGAGAGCTTTATTTGAGGGCCCTGCTTTGGATGCTAATTGAGTCCCATCAAGGAATGGCACTGCTCCTGGGAGGGAAGTGTTTCCCAATTAACAGGCCCAATAGAGACCAAGGAAATTAATCTGTAGACTCAGTGGAGCAATTCCTTAGGTACCTGTGCACCTTCCTGAGTCAGGGCAAGAACCCTCGAGGGCTGGTGCACTAGGAAACCCTACCCCAAACAAACACGTCTGAATATCCACCAGAGGAGAAAGGAGAGATCTTGGAGACCCTTAGAAAACAGCATTCCACTGACAAGCCCTGGCTGATGTGCTCACCTTCCCCTAGGCTGAAGCATTGCTGCCATTGTCCTTCTCAGAAAAGGGCTTGTAGTGGTTCCTTTGCTGCAGCTTTACCACAAAGATTGACCTCGTTATGTACAAATTCTTCTTAAAGCTGTCCTTTGGTTTATTTTTCTGGTTCTCCTGCCTCTGGTACTGTCTGCTCTCCCATCCTTTGTCCAGTTCTTGGAAACATTTCTCACAAGCTTTAAAATTCTACAGTAGAGAAACTTGATCTCTTCCTTCCTCTCCTTTCAAGATATGCTCAGCTAGAACAACTTTTGTCCCTTTGGCTCTATCCCCAGTAGCTTATTCCTGACACAACAGGAGGGCCAGGACGCTGCATTATTTCTGCAGCCATTTTGTCATGGCTGCTGGGAATTTTGGCAGGGATGTGGTGTGGCTTAGAGTCTCGGTGCTCCCTGTGCTTGGAGCATTTGAAGCCTGTTCCTAAAATCCAAACGGGAACTTGTTGATTTGTGACATTTCTTCCTGGGATGTAGTGTTTAAGTAAACTTAATTTGCCTGGAAGGTGCACCTCTCAGAGGTTTGTCTCATGGGTGTCCCTTCCCTGAAGCATGGAATCTCCTGCCTTCCTCCATCCCCTCCCTGCAGGAAATACCAGATACAAAGTAAAAGGAGTTCATCACAGGCTCTTACACTATTCATTATCTTGGGGAAAACATTCAGAATATATGAGTAAAGCCTTGTAAATGATGAGGAATCCTGAAAAGTGAGAAGGAGCACTGCATCCTGCCTTTCCAAGGGGAACCTGGGCTGCTGAGAGTTCCTGCCATGGTGTAAGAGCTGTTAGAAGGAATGAGAGTAGAACCCGCTCCCCTTTCCCTGGAAATTGCTCCCGGGGTTACAGGTTCCGGCAGCAAGTTGGCTAAGGAATGATGTGGTGATGCTGCTGGTAGATTTTGGGGTACAGATGCTTCTTCATGGCACCAGGACCTGGCTCATGAATAAACTGTCTGCATCTTCAAACCCCTTGGCTAGAGCAGCAGGAGTTCCTTTTATAGCTGTGAACAGCAGCCTGAACTTTGCAGCCCCAGCAGAGCTGCAAAGCCCCTCTGTCCATCCCCAGTCACTCTTGTATCACCTTTCTACTGAAATGAGCTTTGTGTGAACTCTGCCCAGGTGGCATCCCTCTGCTCCTGGCAGGAAATGGATACTTCAAACAATTTGTATTAGTTCCACGGAGGAGTTTTGGAAACTCCTGTTCTCCCTTAGCAAGAAAAAAGTCTTGGTTTTGTTTTAAAACAAAAGCTTATTTCAAGCTCACTTTGGAAGTGACTGAGTTTCTGTCGGTGGACATAATTTTAACACTTAGAAACAATGCACATTTTGGGTTTGTTCTAAAGTAACAGCTTATTTCAAGCTCATTTCTGAAAGAACTGAGTTTCTCTGTGCTTTTAATTAAACCTCCGAGAAACAGAATGTATGGAAACAATTAAAATTTATCAGGACTAGTAAGTATTGGGGTAAAAAGAGTAAAGGGGTGACAGTATTCTTTATGAAAACATTCTCTAAATTCAGTGTCTTAGACAAGAAAGAAAAAACCTCATCTCCAGTCTCCCGTGCACCTGCTGTCACAGCAGATCCTCCCCTCTGCCACAGTCTGCAGGCACTGATGTGCCTGTGCCACTCCCCTTCCCACAGAAACCCACAGCAATCTCTTGTCCCCAGGGGATCAGGCTGGAGCAGTGGCTGAAGGAGAAAATAGCATGTCTTGGTTGGGCAGCAGTAAGTTGAGTCTTTTGGGAAAAGGCACAGTTGGTGATGCACTAATTCAGAGCAATCCGTATTTTGCAGTTGACATGGGAGAAACTCCTCAGACAGCCACCAGAAATAATACTTGCTTAATAGTAGTTATTAGGTGGTTGACAGTTTTCCATTTCTATTTTTGCTTTTAGATGAAGTCTGATTTGTTGAAGGATTTGGTGTTTGGAGCTTTGAAGCAAAACATTTTTGTTTAAGATATGATTAACATTTTAATTTTTTTTAATAATATGTTTCTGGGCTCGTGTGTAGAGATAAGAACATAAAAGCCTTGATAAAAATACTTACAAAATTGGCCTGAAATACTTCTTTCCTAGTGTTTTGATGATAGGAGCAATATTCACGTGTTCTAAACAAGTCACGCTGGAGGTTGTGAGGTACCAGATGCTACACAAAGAAAAAGCTCTTTCTAGAAAACTGATTATCTGAAGGGGGGAGGCAGGGGAAGGGAAGGAAAGGAAAGTGACCTCAGTGCCTTGCCCATCAAGTTTGTCAGGAATGTGGGGACATCCCAGATCTATTATACCTACCAAGGGGCAGGCCTGTGGATCCCACTTCTTTGTTTTGCATCCTAATTTCTCTTCCCCGTGTTCCTGCACTGGAAGGAGCAGACACACAAAATCAGAGAACAAAGAGCAGCTCTTGAGGCTAATTCGTCTGGGTCTCACTGTGACCAGCTTTTGGTGCTGATGCAGAGCTTTTCATACACAAGGGCTTTTCAAAGGTTGGAGATGCAAATAGGTAGAATGTCTTCCTCAATGCGCCTGCAGCCTTTGAACCGCACCTGACAAGAACAGCCCAGGCACGGCCCCGCCCAGTGCGGCTGGGCGCGCGCGGGCCCGAGCGCAGCGCCCCCCTCAGGCCGCGCGCCGCCGGCGCAGCCGCGGCCGTTGCGCCGGGGCCGTTGTGGCGACAGCCGGCGAGCGGCGCCATGGCGGAGCTGCCGCTGCCCGCCGGGCTCAGAGCCAGCGCCTTCCCCGCCAAGCTGTGGCGCCTGGCGAACAGCCCCCGCGTCCGCTCCGTGCGCTGGGACAGCCGGGCCCGGGGGCTGCTCATCCACCGCTCCCTCTTCGAGCGGGAGCTGCTCAGCCCGGGCGACGCCCAGGGCCCGGCCCCGCACACCTTCAGGGCCACGCAGTTCCGCAGCTTCGTGCGCCAGCTCAACCTCTACGGCTTCCGCAGGGTGCCGGGCCGGGTTGGCTCAGCTGCGCCGGGCGATGCCGGGGCTTGGCTCCACTACAGCAACCCCCGCTTTCGCCGCGACCGCCCCGACCTCCTGCTCCGCATCAGGCGCCGGAGCGCGGCCAACAGGCAGCGGCCGGCGGCGGGGCGGGAGGGCCGCAGGCGCCCACCCCGCGGCTCCCAGCAGCTCCCCGGGGCGCGGCCGCTGCCGCACGGGCGGGACGGGCGCAGTCGCTTCAAGCCGCTCTCCAGGGAGCGGCCGCCGCTGCCGCCCGGGCGCCCGCCCAGCGGCTTCCTGCTGCTGCACAGGGAGCGGACGCTGCCGGACGGGCGGGAGCTGCGCAGCCCCCGGCCTGGCCGCTTCCAGCCGCCCCCCGGGCAGCGGCCGCTGCTCGCCCGGCGCCCGCCCTGCGGCTTCCACCTGCTGCACAGGGACCGGCCGGTGCCGGCCCGGCGGGAGGGGCCGAGCCGCTTCCAGGAGCTCTATGGGGAGCGGCCGCCGCCCGCCGAGCGGGAGGTGCTGCGCATCCCGCCCTGCGGCTTCTTCGGTTTCTACGGGGAGCCGCTGCTGCCGCTCGGGCGGGAGGGGCCTCGCAGCCGCTTCCAGCAGCTCTACGGGGGGCGGCTGCCTCCGATCGACCGGGAGGTGCTCAGGATCCAGCCCTGCAGCTTCCAGCAGCTCCACAGGGAGCAGCAGCCCCCAGCCCACGAACCGCGAGGTAGGAAAAGAGTTGTAGCCTTGCTTTTCCCCAAAAGGTCATGAAAAGTGACTGTTTGAAGTATTTCTCCACAAGGCTCTGTCATTCTCGGCCCAAAATTCTCAAGCTTATTTAGAAGGGGCACCTAGAGAGCCAAAAGATTCTCTGCCTGGTTTTCCTGCCTGCTTCCTGTGATGGTTGATCCAAGGCAGCAACAGAGATCTGTGTCCCAGAGCCACATTGTGGAGTGTGACCAATGTCTTTGGATTCTTGCAGCCACCTCGGGCACTTCAGCCCCCAGCGCTCCACCTGGCAGTGCAGGTTGTGCAGCATCGACGGCCTCCGGCTCAGCCTGGAATGCACCTGGTGAAGAGCAGTTGCCACCAGTGGATCTTGGCTTTGCCGTCGAGCAAATGATCCGGGAGATCAGGAGATCCCTGCCTGAAAGGTCTCCCTCTGCTCAGGTAACCCATTGGAGGGGAATGGAAGAGGCTGGGCTGAAAGCTTTGGAACGCTGTTACATGGAGAAGGAGAGCAACTGTATCCTTGATGCGATTCCAGCAAAATACTGAATGATCTTTAGTTTTCTTTTTTTCTATTGTTCTTTCAAGGGCAATATGAATGTTACCCCTGAGTCTTCAGGAGGGGAGCCTGTGAACCGGGCTGCAGCAGAGGAAACTTCATCTGGCACTGAGAGCTGCGAGAACAGTTCCCCAGAGCCCGAGGAGCCTGGTAAGGACAGAGCCCCCGTTGGTTTAGAGAGGTGTGAGACGGCTGCTCTGAGCCTGCTTCTGGCAGGAAGGGAGACGAGAAGAGTTGAGCTCTTGTCTGCAGGGTTGGTGCTTCCTGGTGCCTTTAGTTCAAAGGCACATGCACAACCTGCCTGAGCTCTGCCCTCCACGCTTCGCCAGAGGCTTGGACACTGAGTCCTCTGCTGTGGCAAGAGAGCAGGGAATAAACCTGACCTTGTGGGAGTTGTGCCACCAAGCTGGGTGTCCCAGTCTGGTTCATACCTCAGCCCCCAGCAGCCTTCAGCCATTTCAGTGAGGACTGTGGTCTCTCTGTCACTGGGACTGTCTGTGTTTCAAGCTCTCCTGGGTGCCATTTGCACTGTGGGTGCTGAGACTTTATTAGAATACTTAAATACTTTACACAGTTCCGTCTTGAAAACTTGGAAGGATCCCTGTTCTTTATAGAGCAGGCTTCAAATTGCCAAGTGAGAGTCTGCCTTTCAGGCCATCTTTTAATGTCCCTGATAGAAGGACAATTGGTGCTCAAGGGGCGCTTGCACAAGGGCCAGGATTGTCTCAGTGTTCCCTTTGCTTCCCAGATCCCGCGTGATCAACGTGTACAGTAGGGCTGCCCTGTGTGCCAGGAAGAGACAGAGGGAGAGCCTGTGACCATTGGGCAGGTAGAATTCCTCTGTCTCTAGTTATATTTATAGATGTGTATGGTTATGTTTATTGCTATATGTAGTTGTATTTATAGATTTATGTAGTTATATTTATCTATCTATATCGACAGAGATTTGTCTAGTTAATTTATTTTTAGTTTTAGGTGTATATATTTATATTTTTAGATGTGCAGTTATAGTTGTAGATGTCCATAGTTGCCTTTATACATGTGTATAGTTACATTTACATATCTATAGTTATATTTGTAGATAGGCATATTTATATTGATATATGGGGGTTTAGTTACATAGATTGATATCTGTATAGGTGTAGGCCTCTTTTTAACCTCTTCCCCTGCTCTGCTTCCTCCCTCACCTCTTGCTTTTCCCCCGTGCTCCCTCTGTCCCCTCTCCCTGTGCTGGGTCTGAGCTGGCGGCTGGGCCGGGCGGAGCAGCAGTTCCAGCCCCGGGTGTCCCTGGAGCGGTGGGAGCTGCCGGTGGCCCCAGGCACTGTCCCCTGAGGAGCTGCTGAAGGACGGTGAGACTGAGGGGGCTGAGGGGGCGGTGACGCTGAAGGGACGGTGACCCTGAGGTGCTGCTGGGGCTGAGGGCTGTGGGGCAGCCGAGGGCGATGGTGGCACTGAGGTGACAGGGAAGTGGCACAGGCCGAGGGGTGGCGGGTCTAGGGGGACGGGATGGGTCAGAAGGGACTGAGGGGCTGAGAGGACTGTGAGGGGCTGAAGAAACTGAAGGGGGCTGGGGCTTTGCCGAGAGCATGGCGGGGCTGAGGGGATGGAGGGGGCCGGCAGGGAGCACAGAGGGCTCCGGGACTGCAGCTCTGCCAGGCCTTGGAACCAGTTGCGGAGCCTCCGCTTTTGCCACAGCTGCAGTGGAGACCTTGAGGACAGCCGGAGACTGACGGGAGCCAGCAGGGAGAAGCTGAAGGCCAGCAGCAAGAGCAGGGAACGGGGACCTGCTGCTGGCACACTGGAGAGAGCCCGGGTGAGGCCACAGGGCCGGGGAGGCAGGGTGGGGCTGAGGGTGGCGTGGGCTGTGGCCGTGGGCACTGCCCGGCGGGGCAGCAGCGGGCCCTGCCCGTGCTGGGGCTGCTCAGCGCAGCTGCCCCGGCCGGCACAGGGGCTGTCCTTGGGCAAGGCAGCTGTGCCGGCAGGGCCCGGGTGCTGTGCCGGCTGTGCCGGGCTGCCGGGGCTGCGGGACAGTCCCGCCGCGGCTGCGCTCACCACAGCCTGGCCCGCTCGGCTGCTTTTTCTTTCTAACCCTCCTGGGGAGGCTCTGAGATCTTCCCTTCCCTGATGGAAGTGCAGCTGCTGCCAAGGAAAACGTCTCCATACTGACTCAGTGCTCCCTTTACTTCCCAGCTGTGCCATCTGCCGTCCCTGTCCAGGAGAGCTGCTCTGCACGGGAGAAAGAGACCGAGGGAGAGGCTTTGAAGATGGGGCAGCAGCAAGAGCAGGGAACGGGTGTTATAAGTTAAAGTAAATAATTTGTGTGATCCTTTAGGGATTGATAAAAAGAATTTTATTGATTACAGCAAGCAGTGACAAGCAAACAGCGCTGGGTGCAGCCGGGGAGTCAGTGCTCCGCCAAGGCTCACACCGCTTCCCTTTTCCCACGGTCTTTTATTCTCCCCCTTCTTCCGCGTTTGTGGCTTTTCCGGGAGTACTCTGTGCGTGCGCCTCCAGTTGCTAGGGGGTCGCCGCCTGCTCTCTGGTGGTCGTCTGGATGAAGGCTCTCCTCCTCTTCCTCGCTGGGGGTTTATGACCCTGTAACAATCTTTCCATAGATGGTTACACACCTCCCGACCCTAGTTGTACCATCAACTTAAGGAGTCAGCATATCCTCGGGTTTCCTGTTATTCACAAAAAACCTCTTCCTTTGCCTGAGTTCCTGTTTAATGATGAACAAAGAGACTTCTCTTATCTGTTACAAGGGGTCTGGAACACAAGTCCTGTGAGGAATGACTGAGGGAGCTGGAGTTGTTTATCTTGGAGAAGACTCAGAGGTGACCTTATCACTCTCCACACTCCCTGAAAGGTGGTTGCAGTCAGGTGGGGGTCGGTCTCTCTCCTCACAGCAACTGACAGGACCAGAGGACAGTGTCTTAAGCTGCACCAAGGGAAATTTAGGTTTTATATTAGGAAAATTTTTTTTATGGAAAGGGTGATAAATTCCTGGAACTGTCTGTCCAGGGAGGTGGTGGAGTCACCCTCCTGGGATGTGTTTAAAAAAAGACTGGATGTGGCACTCAGTGCCATGGTTTAGCTGAGGTGGTGTTAGCGCATGGGTTGGACTTGATGACCTTAAAGGTCTCTTCCAACCCAGCAATTCTGTGATTGTGTGACATCACAGACCAGGTTGTGACATCATATAGTAGGCTGTGACATCCCTGGTTTATTATGTGACATCACAGAGCAGGCTGTGACATCAGAGCATGCCTGTATGACATCACAGAGCAGAGCAAGCTGTGAGGTCAAAGAGTGTGCTGTGACATTATAGGGTGGCTGTGTTCCATCACTGAAGGTGTTGTGACATCACAGGGTGGGTCTGTGAGCCCACAGAGGTGCTGTGTGACATGCTAAGTGAGTTCTGCCATCACAGAGCAGGCTGTGACATCACAGAGGAGGTTGTGATGTCACAAAGTTGGCTGTGACATTACAGGCTGGCAGGGTGACATCACAGAACGGGCTGTGAGGTCACAGAGAAGATTCTGCCATCATAGAAAAGGGATCTGTGACATCACAGAGCAGCTGTGTGATGTCACAGAGAAGGCTGAGACAATACAGAGTGGGTTGTGACATCACAGAGCTGACTGTGAAATCACAGAGCAGGCTGTGACATCACAGCGAGGCTGCATAACATCACAAAGGCAGCTGTGACATCATAGAGCTGGCTGTGACATCACAGGGTGTCTGTGACATCACAGGCTGGGCTGTGACATCACAGGGCAGATTTTGTGACATCACAGAGCAGACTGGGACCTCAAAGAGCAGGCTGTGACCTCACAGGACACCTGTATGAAATCACAGGTGGCCTGTTACCTCTCAGAGTGGGCTGTGTGACATTATAGGGCAGCTTTGTGACATCACAGGGGCTGTGTGAGGTCACTGGGGAGGTCACTTCACCCCGGCCCCCCCTCCCAGTTCCCCCAGAGAAGTCCAACGCTGCTCGTGCACAGAGGGGTCCCCTGTCCCCCCGGGTCTCCCCGCCCCCGGTGCCGCAGCCTCCCCCAGAGGATGTTCCACGAGATCGACCCCAGAGCCTGACACGGGGACGGGGGCTGGGGCTGTGGGGGGTGGGATAGGGGGACAGGGACCCCCCGGCAGCGTCCCCGTGTCCCCCAGGGCCAGAGCCTGGGCCGGGGCTCCTTCACCCTTTTACCAACGAGGGCTTGAGAGCGCTGAAAAAAGCCCCAGCAAGGGATCAGCAAAAACCAGATTTAATATTAAGCGACAGTACCACAAAGTTCCTTGGCAAGAGCCACTCTGCTCCTGGAGCCGTTGTGATGGTTGGTCGCCATGGAAACCTGCCCTGGCCCCTTGCTCAGGGCTGGTGTCACTGCCCAGAGCCAGAGGGGATCCCTTGCTGGGGGCTTGTGCCACGGCCACCTGCCCTGTGCCGCGCTGGCCGGTCAGGCGCCGCGGAACCAGCAGCAAACGCCAGGGCCAGGGCCAAAGGCCAGGTCAGCCCGACAGAAAGGGGCAGTGCTGGGCACTGTTTCCATGGCAGCCCTCACTGGGGGTGACACCTGGGTCACCTGTCCTGGCAGTTGCCATGGAAACCCAGCTCATTGGGAATACAAGGGTGGACAGAGGTTTTAGTAGGGCCTGGCACAACGGGACAAAGGGGTGTGGTTTTAAACTAAAGGAAGGGAGGTTCAGATAAGAACAGATAAGGAGGAAATGTTTGATGATTGTTATAAACGCCAATCACTTGTTTTAAAAATTTATAAAAGTTTACTAAAAATAAAATGGAAAAAAATAATACAAGTATAGTAATAAAGATTAAACAATTAGAGTTAGGACAATTAAAGAGACAATAACAGCAAAAAGTTACAGCCCGGGCTGGGTACCTCTCTCTGGACAAAAGTGAGCCAGGAGAAGGACCCCGATAAAAAAGAATTCCCTCCTTAAGAGGGGTAACCTGTTGCATACACAAATCACTTCATGAATATGCATATATTTATTTACAACAAGAAGTTCGTCTGGTACTTGTTGAGGAATTCCTGTTAATCCCAGGCGCCTTGAAGTCTAAGTCGAGTTTGGAGAAGTTCGGTTTTTTGTTGATAAGGAAAGCCATAAATTCCTCTCCTCTGGAAGATTTAGGGGTTTTTGTAATTGTTATCTCTGTGTGAAGAATTTCTTGATTATCTTCTTCTTCTCTTGAGCAAAAAGAATACCACACACACATATTTTCTATTTTAACTACTGAAGCTTAATTTCAATTACAAAACTACATTTACTATATTATTAAAATGTTACTACAGCATAACTTTCCAACCTAGCATAATACATATCGTAAATATCTGCGTAGAGCCATACATTCTGCATTTTTCACAATCCTTCCTCTTTCTTTTTATAATTATTTTGGCTCGAGCAATATTTACTGCTTTCTAGTCTTCACTTTTCGTTCATTTTCTTCATAAATCAATCTAGCCTCTTGAAAGGGGTCTTCTATATTATTTTGTTTCTTTAATACCATAATCTTTTGCACCGTTTTTGTTGTATCCAATTTTTGATCCATGGTCACTATTTGCATGCTTTGAACTACACTGGTGATGAGTCGAATGAAACAGGGGATCAAACAAGGAAGGAATATTAGACCAGCTGTAGCGCATAACAGGAAGAAACCTAGCTTTTTCCACCATTCTATTCCCAACACGTTATCCCACCAGCTAGTATTTAGCATTGGTTCCCACCTTTGAACTGGTACATGGGCTATTTTTCTGATATCATTGACTATATCTAGGATAGCATCCCCGTTATCATCTATTTTCAAACAGCAATCTGATGTATTGAATTTTCCACAAACACCCCCTTCTTCCGCTAATAGATAATCTAAAGCCAACCTATTCTGATACACGGCTGCTCTGATTTGGGTCTGTTGTCTTGACATTAATGCCATTGCTCGACCAGTTTTGTTTGTTATTATTTCTACAGCGGCTTGGAGTCTTATAATGCGATTTAACATGTAAATTGGGGTTCGATATCCCCAACTCCCATCTTGTGCCCAGGTGGCTGGCCCATATGTTTCCAATATACGTTCAGGGGGCCATTCCTCGTCTCCCCATGTTTGGAACCCTCCAATTAAGTCTCTCTTGTTTCTTTTTAGATCCTCATAAACTGGTATCCCTAAGTGATCCGCTTCAGGCCCTGGCAAAAGAAAAAATCCTGGCTGTATGACTCCCAGAGTACAACTCCCTTTCCACTGAGAGGGAAGTTTTGGGTATGCCTTTTTTCCACATATCCAGAATAAGCCATCTGGAGCTTTCCAATAGTCAAATGTTTGCTCATCTATATTCTCCCAAAATTTAGAAATCTCTGGGATGCCAACGTAAGGATTTTTTCCTGTATCATTACACTGAAAAAGCCTGATTTCATTATTATACTCACAATTTCCTTTTTTTACTTTTTCCTGGGTCCAATACATGGTAGGTTCTTCTGGGAGCCACCATACAGAAGTTCCATTACTGACCTTATATCTTTTACAGGGAGTTTTTCCTACTTCATGAAGGAACTTTTTTCCATTGCGCCAAAGACATTCTTCCCCTATGACTACTGAACTCAAAACCCACCCCTCTGGTCGGTTTTCTCCCCTTATACTTGTCTGTTTCCACTTAATGAGCTCAATTGGGCCTAAGCTGCTGCCTTTCCATGGCCATTCTTCTGACATCAGAGCCCCTCCACAGACCCAGCAATTGGTTATGTTAAGTTCCTTACTTATTCTTTCTCCCAATTCTACAAACTGATTTTTACCCATCCTCGAAATATCTATCTCTTTTTCTAATTGTTGTTCCAGTTTTGTATACAAATTGTCAAGTGAAATTGGTACAGGTTTAGGTGGTGGTGCCGGCTTAGCCTTTTTGTTTATCAATTGCTCTTTTACCAAATCCTGTGCTTTATTCCCAATAGCGTATGTGAAACAAATCCATTTTTCCCCTTTTGGGCATTCACTTCCCGCCCTGTTACCACTTATTCCTAAATTCTCAGTAATCCAGTACTTTTGTCCATTGTGCATGCAGTTTCCTAATCTGGATGGGTTATAACAGTGACTGTTGACATGAGTGTGCGAGATAAAAAAGGAGCCTCGGTGTCTTTCCATATACAGCTTCTGGTAACACCTGTAGCATGGCCTTGTCAATATCCCAAAAGGGAAAAGACAGAAAATGAGTGACAGAAAAAGGAGAGGTCCAGTATGGCTTATACTCCCACCTCCCATGCCTATGGGGTTGCAACCCACAGCAGGTGTATGTGATCTTCTTGGTGGCAATTATAGAGGCCAATCTGGTCTTGCCCTCTCTTCTCTTGTCACTTTCTCTTAGCTAATTTCCAGGCAAATCATTTTTGACACTCCTTAACGGTGGTCTCCCCATGTTCCTCAGCTATTTCCCATTCAACAGGCACTAATAATTCCCATCCACAAAACAAAGTTATTATTTCAGTTGTTTCGAGCTCTGCTTGGATAGGGGATCTAGTTGGCACTCGACACTTCTTGCAATGGGGGCGTCGGTTGTGTGAACTACAATACCAATTATTCCCACAATTCAAACATTTACATTTAACCCAACTAACATGCCCAGTATTTGGGTGAATCAGACAGGGTATATTACGTGGCACAGACTGAGGTTGTAATTCGCCCTCCTCTTTGTATAAATCACAGGCTAAGGCCAAAATACAGGAGTTTTCTGTCCGAAACAGTCCTGATCCTCCTGTCTGTGGTGGCAGTATTCCTTCCCAAGTAGGGTACCGGAGACACCTCAAAGTTTGTCCAGGCAGTATTTGAAACCACTGATGTAAACTCGGTCTTACTTCCCAGTCAGGTGTGATCCTGTGTATATTTCTTGGATCATTTGGGTCTTCCCAGTTCATTACCACCCTTTCCCCGTTTAAGAGTCAATTTTATATCACCCGGTTCAGATGTTATTGTTCACTCCTTAGGTTTTTCCACAGGTCCTTTGATTCTGCTGGCGTGGATCCACCCTCGTTCCCTGGTCCGCATCGCAGCCTCGGTCGTCAGCAATACCTGAAAAGGACCTTCCCATTGTGGAGTTAAAGATTGTTCTTTCCATGTTTTTACCAACACCCATTCTCCTGGGTGAATATTATGGATTTTAAAGTCTAAAGGTGTGGTTTGGGGGATTATTCCTTTTAACCTCCAATTTTCAAGAGTTTTTGCAATGGTGTTAATATATCCTTTAACACTCTTTTCCCCTACCTCATAGGTAGCATTTTCATGTTGGGTGGTCAAAAAAGGTAATCCAAACATCATTTCATAAGGTGACACTCCCAGGTCTGACCTGGGTTTGGTTCGGATCCTCAGTAAGGCTAAAGGTAGGCATTGTACCCATGACATTCGGGTTTCAACTATTAATTTAGTTAAAGTTCTTTTTAGAGTCTGGTTCATCCTCTCCACTCGGCCGTAACTTTGTGGATGCCATGGGGTGTGTAATTCCCATTTTGTCCCCAAGGTCTGAATTAATTGTTGTAACACTTTTGATGTTTTCCTCTGTCCGAGTCCATCCTATTAACCATTCCATATCTTGGAATAATCTGTTCCAAAAGGGTTTTACTTACCACGTTGGCTGTGGCCTTGGCAGTGGGAACCGCTTCCACCCAATGAGTTAGATGGTCTGTTATTACTAATAAATACTTCCATCTTTGAACTTGAGGAAGTTCAGTAAAATCTACTTGGATACTTTGAGATGGTCTAAGAGCTAATTTCCGACCTCCCAATGTGGTTTTCCTCATTACCTTTTTATTTATCCTTTGGCAAGTTATACATTTTTCAATTACTTTCTTTGCTATCCCAAAAATCCCAATACACCCATAGTTCCTTAGAAAGTGATCACACAGAGCCTGAGTACCCCAGTGAGTTTTCTGATGCATGTCTTCTAATATTCTTCTAGTAAGCATTTTATTAAGTAATTGTCTTCCATCAGGAAGTTTCCATTTCCCTGATTCATCTTGTTCACCTCCTATCTCCTTTAATTCTTTTTCTTCTGCTTCACTAAATTTTGGAATTTCCAGTTTCTCCTCATTTGGAGTTAATATTAGCATAACTCTTTCAGTTCCATTTTCTGCTGCATCCTTAGCTTCCTGGTCCGCCAAGTTATTTCCTCTTACTTCTGGAGTCACTCCCTTTTGGTGACCCTTAATGTGTACTACAGCTATCTCTTCTGGTAATCTTAATGCTTCTAAAACCTCTAAAATGAGCCCCTCATGTACTAATCCTTTTCCTCTTGAATTAAGCAATCCTCTTTCTTCCCAAATTTTTCCGAATGTATGTACTACTCCAAAGGCATACCTTGAATCAGTATATAGTTCCCTTTTTGTGTACTAAATATTCCAGTGCCCTTTTTAGAGCATATAATTCACAGGTTTGAGCTGACCAGTTTGAAGGTAATTTCCCTTTTTCAATAGTTTGCATGTTTTTCCCATCAACTACTGCATACCCTGACATTCTTTTTCCTTGTAGACACCTGGAGGAACCATCCACAAAAATTATCTCCCCTTCTGAAAGGACTTGTTCTTCAAGGTCTTTTCGAACTTTTGTTTGGTACTGGATAATTTCTAGACAATCATGTATTAGATTATCTGTTGGTACACTATAACCTTTTGGAATATTTAACAAACAGGTTCTTTCTGCTCCGGTATCTACCACAAATTCCAATTCTTCTTCTTGGGGACCTACTTTTAAAGTTATCACAGGCTCTAGATGGTATCTGTCCCCTAGAAAATAGAGCCTTTGACACCCCTATTCTTCCTCTTTGCTCATCTCTCAGAAGATTTTCAGATCTGTTGCTCTCTTAGGACAATCTCTCTTATAATGTCCTTTGTTCTTACAGTAAAAGCAGACATTCCTGGAATGCTCCTGAGATTTGGTTTGTATTGGGGTTTTATTTTTTTCTGTTCCCCTGTCTCTACTACTGTCATATCTAGGAGTAGTGTTTGTGTGTTTTTGATTTTTTTCTTTTAATTGTTTTCTCACATGGTGACTGCCACAATCCTTGCTTTTAGTTTGGCTTTGGCCATAGACTTTCTGAGCCTCCTTTAATAAATCATCTAATGATTTGTCATTCTGATCTTCAATTTTTTCCATTATCTGGCCAAGCACAAAGTTAATCTTTAACAAAGCTTTTCTCACATCAATCTCAGGATCCATTCTGGAATGTTGCCTTATATTTCTCCCAAGTCTGTCTAACCATTCAGTTGGAGTCTCTTCTTTCCCCTGCTGTGCCTCAAAAGCCTTTTTAGCATTTTGCTCTCGAGGTGCCGCCCGTTTTATTCCCTTGATTATTGTATTGCGATAGTCATTCATAAGTTTTCTCCCCTGCTCACTATTCTGACTCCACCCCGGAGGTTCAGTTGGCATTATGTCTTCTCCAGAGGGCCCCTGTGGATGTTCCTTATTCCAGGCTTTTATGCCTGCAACTCTTATAATTTCCCTTTCTTCCCGAGAAAATAGTATCTTCATTATAGACTACATCTCTTCCCAGGTATAAACGTTTGGACCTAAAAATAGGTCAAGTTGTTCAGCTGTGCCAACGGGACCTTCTAAAATCCCTTTGATTTCCTTTTTAAAATTTCTGACTTTGGAAGAAGTCAGGGGAGCATTCACAAATCCAATCCCACCCCCTCCCATCGGGACCTCTCTCAGTGGAAATAGACCAATTTCTTTCTCCCCGTATTTTTCTGTAGCCTTATTTTCGTGTGGTGAGGAAAAATCAGGAGAAAGTTGCCTCTTAACTGCACCTCTAGTATTTTTATAAGGAGCATCTTCCAGGGACAGGGATTTCCTTGGAGCCGGAGCTGCGGTTTCCAAGGGAACGGAGCTCCGGGCAGGAAGGGCGGTGTGAGGAGGACATACCATAGAGGCCAGGTCCTCCAGAGGCGGAGCACGGGCGGGGTTTGCTGCCGGAGCTGCTGAAGGGGGCAGCATGTCCGGGGGATAGCGGATGGGAGTGCGGTCAGCCTCCACGTGGCTCACGGCGGCTGAGCCGGCCGCTCCCGGCAGAGGCAGGGCAGCGGCGGCAGCGCCCAGTGTAGCCGGAACGGGCAAAACCGCGGGGGATGGGGCCGAGAAAACCGCTGCGGGAGAAGCGGCCAGAGACGGGACAGCCGGGACTAACGGGAGCCCGCCGGGCGCGGCCAGCGGACCAGCCGCGGACAAACCGGGCAGGATGGGGAGGGGGTCGGTCGGGCAGCCGCGAGCAGCGAGGCGGGGGCCGGTACCGAAGCGGCAGGCGGCGAAACAGGGACCGGGAGGGCCGCCGCAGGCAGCGGGACGGGAACCCGCAGAGCCGCCGCCGCGGGCACGGGAACCGGGGCAGGAACACGCGGCGAGCCAGAGCCCGGGGTGGGCGCAGGCACCGGGACAGGCACCGGCACCGGGGCAGGCGGAGCCGAAGCGAGCGGCTCGCTGGGACCTGGGACAAATGCCGGGACTGGGACAGACGGAGCTGAAACAAGCGGCGAGCCAGGGCCCGGGACAAGCGGCTCGGCTGCGAGTGGTGTGGTTCTCTCTTGTTCCACTCCCTTTTCCCCTTTTTCTTCCTTTTTACTGGTTTTCTGTCCCTTTTTTTTTTTTTTTTTTTTTTTTTTTTCCCCAAAATCTTATCTATTCATTCCATGCTCTTTTTTTTTCCTCACATTTTCTAACAACCTAAACACTACCTTCTTTCAACTACCCATGCAAAAAATCCTTTCTCTCACAAACCATTCGACATAATATACCTCCCTCTAAAAAAATAAAGCTCAAAATAAACAATCTACATTACATATCTTCCACTCATTTCCATTTACTCACCTTTATCTCTCGCTCACTCTCACTCACATTCACACCCTCAAGCCTGTTCATTCATACTTCTGGACTTCACAATACTGTTACATATACTTTCATTCGTGCACACTTACTCACTTTTATTTAACTCAAACAATCTGCATTGCATATCTTTCACTAATTTCTATTTACTCACCTTTATTTTCCACTTACTTTCGCACACACATCTACACCCTCAGGCCTGTTCATTCATACTTCTACATTTCCCTTTATTTTATTGCACAGAGGAAGGAAACGTTAGCAAACCTCTTAGACTTACACAAAGGGATTTCTGTTGCCAGAGAATCGTGAATCGTGTAAGCCCCCACCCTGACCCCTTCCACCTCCCCGAGGTTTGGCTATCCCTCTTCCCTAGAGATAGCCTCAGAGTCAGGGGTTCGGACCTCCGTACCTTGCCCGATCTGGACTCCCCACACCCCCTCCCCCCGGGGGAATGGGTTAGATGACTACTTTACGCAGCTGCGGTGCTAAAAGGTCCTACGATACTGAGCCATCCTTGCTTTGGGGGCAGCCTCTCTGGGTTTCAGTACCGCTGGGCCTCTGGGAAGGGCCCTGAGCTACTCAATCCTGGGTGCTCTCGAAGGTTAATATCTCAACCCAGCAGACTTTTTCACTCAAGTTTTTGCAGGGTTTTGCCTAAGCCCCCACCCTCAGGGGACTTGTTGGTGCGGGACACACCGTCACGTACACAACAAGTAAAGGTACCTTTTGTTTCACTTATTCAACCCTGGGTGCTCTTGAGGATTAATATCTCAACCCAGCAGCAACCCTGGGTGCTCTTGAATATTAATCCCTCAACCCAGCCCATTCAATTCAATCTCCCCGGGGGGATTCTCTCACTCTTTTATCATTTGCTTCGTCTCTGTACTGGCCGCTTTTCTCGCGAAAAAGACGGAAACGCAGCATGGGAGACTACCGCTCTCACTTAGCAGGTCTGGGGTAACCAGCCCGCCTCTCATTCACACACATTCATCCCCCCTTATCCACCCCATTCACACACATTCATCCCCCCTTATCCACCCCATCCCAACAAATACTTACCTATCCCTTGTCCTTGGGTCTTTGTTCTTCGTGTACACTTTGGTCTTAGGGGCTAATTACCGCGGTTTAGGAATTCTTTCCCTTTTCTTTGCTTTATTGTCTCTTTTTGTCCATCGGATCGTAACCTGCGGTCTGTGGTCACACCAGGGGAACAGAGCGAGGCTGCCTAATCAGGGCAGGACGCGTCTTCTCACTCTAATTCTCCTACAGCACCCACAGCGGGGTATTAAGAACCATCCTCTGCTACCATTTGTTATAAACGCCAATCACTTCTTTTAAAAATTTATAAAAGTTTACTAAAAATAAAATGGAAAAAAAAATAATACAAGTATAGTAATAAAGATTAAACAATTAGAGTTAGGACAATTAAAGAGACAATAACAGCAAAAAGTTACAGCCCGGGCTGGGTACCTCTCTCTGGACAAAAGTGAGCCAGGAGAAGGACCCCGATAAAAGAGAATTCCCTCCTTAAGAGGGGTAACCTGTTGCATACAGAAATCACTTCATGAATATGCATATTTTTATTTAAAACAAGAAATTCGTCTGGTACTTGTTGAGGAATTCCTGTTAATCCCAGGCACCTTGAAGTCTAAGTCGAGTTTGGAGAAGTTCGGTTTTTTGTTGATAAAGAAAGCCATAAATTCCTCTCCTCTGGAAGATTTAGTGGTTTTTGTAATTGTTATCTCTGTGTGAAGAATTTCTTGATTATCTTCTCCTTCTCCTGAGCAAAAAGAATACCACACACACATATTTTCTATTTTAACTACTAAAGCTTAATTTCAATTACAAAACTACATTTACTATATTATTAAAATGTTACTACAGCATAACTTTCCAACCTAGCATAATACATATAGTAAATATCTGCATAGAGCCATAAAATCTGCATTTTTCACAATCTCTGTCATGAATCAAATGCACAGATGTGGGAAAAAACCTCTCTTTTACATGCTTTGTCTTCAGAGATACATACATTCAAACTACAGACATGCAACTGATCACAAGACAAATTGAAGGTTTAGTCCTCCAAACTGCCCTCTTCTATCATAATTTCCACTACCATTGCAGTTAAAATCTACTTGGCAATTAGCAGAATCAGCCCTCAAGCACCGCAAACAATAACAATAAGAGTCAAAACCAAGTTTCTATACGTAAAGTGAAAAATGTATACAAAGAATATATAAATTTATATATATACACTCACACATAAATATGTATGTATACGTATACATATAAATAGGTATATAAGAAAACGTATTTATTAACCAGTTGAGTAATTTTAAGTGAAATTATATATTATAACATCAAACTGGAAAACTTTTATTTCAGTTCTTGAAAATCAGTGTTTACATTATTTGATATGGTCGTTTTCACATTATTTTAAGCATGCAAGACTGCAATAATTATTTTCTCCAGACAAAAGTGCAAGAGTTTATGGGCAATAAATGTGAAATACACTGATAAAAGAAACATGTTTAAATGAAGCACTAAACTGGTATCCTATAATACAGAAATAGAAATACTAAAATACTTTACCTTTGTCTACATGAAGTATTTTGTACAGAAATAACACTGTACTGGCATTTAATTAATAGCTCTTTCTAAATAAAAAGTGACCACTTTACCTATGGATTTGTGTCTAGGCACAGTTCACGTTTTTCATGACCAAAAATTGCCCGATGACATGTTTTCACGCTTTTTTTTTTTTTTTTTTGACTGGCCAAAGAGACACAAATGCCATCAACAAGGGGATCGGTAACTTAGATTAAATCTTGTCTTTAAAGACATTACTACTATTAAAGAATGAAGTTTCAGGGTTTTAGCTGCAGACCATAAATATTTTATAATTGAATAAATACTAAGTGTATTCCCATTTAAAAAGAAGACAGACTTCATCTGTCAGATCAGAACATCTATACGTGATCAGAAATTGTTCCACAAGGTGCTGTCTTCTTAACATATTTTATGTATTTAATAAATGTAGGAGATAATAATCATTAAAACCTGCATGCACTGCAAGAAAACCACAAGCTCATTATTGGTTTTCAGTACTTACTACCAGAGCCATACTCAGAGCAAGCAACATGACTCAAAGAGCAAGAGATCAGCAACAATTAAAATCACTTTTTTAAATGCAACTCAGCTCTTGGGACAACCTGTGCCAGTTGCCAGTGTGGCACCATGCTCCAAGTGAACAAGTTCTTCCTTAGACCTAATCTGACTCAATCCCCATTATATTTTCTAAATATTATCCCATGTCCTATTGCAACTGAGCCTGTGAAAAAAGGTCTTTCCTACTTCCTGAGAATCCCCTTTGAAGTACTGGAACTCAGCAATGAAGTCTCCCTGGGGCCTCTTCTCCTCCAGGCTGAATAACTCCAGGTCTCTCAGCCTGTCCTCAGAGGAGAGGCGCTCTGTCCTCTGTTTCTGTCGCCCTGTTTTGTAATTTGGTGGGGTGCTCAGTTTTATCTAATGGCAAAAGAATTGAAGTAGAGCAATGCAGGGTACAGAGCCATGAAATGGTGGTGGAGGAACCCAAGGATGCCAGTCCTGGCAGAGCAGTCTGGAGAGATTTGGCTGTGGGCAGGAGGGGCTGTGAGGGGCTCACTGTGAGCCTCTGGTTTGTCCCCCCCACCCCACCCTTAGAGGTTTCTGGCACGCAAACAGGGACAGCTGAGAGGGACTTGTCCCAGCCCCATCTGCTGCCTGGCACGCTCGGGCAGAGGGGAACTGGCCCAGGCTTACTGCCAGGGTGTGTGGCAGAGAGGGAACTGCAGGAGCCAGCGCCACTGGGCTGGCCCTGCTGGGAAGGAAGGTGCCATCCAGCACAGGAGGGGCAGGGCATGGAAAGGTAGACACTGCTCTGTCTCCCTGTGGAAATTAGCACGGTGCCTGTCTTTCAAAGGCAGGGACCTATGGGAGTCACTGGAGTTTCCTGAAAGGAAGAAACCCCAGGGACAGAAAGCACCACTTCTAGAGCACTGGCGGGGCAAAAATCCCAGCAAGATGGAGAAACCAGAATAAAGGGATGAGTGGGATTCTGGGCCAGGTTTGCCTGTGATGGCAAGGTCCTGCACATAAAGATGGGGTACAGATGGTCCCATTGCTCCTCTTTCCGCATCTTTCTAGGAGCCAGAGGAATCCTGTGAAATACTGAGCTTGGAAACTCATGGTTCATTTGTTTTTGTTGATTTTTTTTTTTCCTTTGGGCAGCATCCATTTGTAACATTTGCTGAGCCTGCATCCAGCCTGGTGCCACTGATTGTTCAGTGAAGAAGAGGAAGGAGACAAGAATGTGATAATCACATCAGGACCATTACCATGTACTTCGACTAGGATTGTAGGTTAGGGTTAGGGTTAGTGTTAAGGTAGGATTGTCTAATAGGACAGGGAACAGTAGGACTGGAAATGAATAAAGTTTGAAACCACAACTCACCTTGAAGATTCCCTTCTTTCTCACTCCGTGAATAACCTCAAGATTTCCTTCTGAATTGCCTGTTGTTCCTTAAGGGTGCAAAGTGACACTTAGGGAGTCTTTGGCACGGTGTGAAAGTGGGGAAGGCTCTTCTTCATTCATCCTCTTCAGACCACACTGCCTTTGGAATCCGGCCCACTGGTCTGTTTTTGCCCTGCTGTGGTACTTCTGTTTGAGGCAGAAAGGGCAATGACATTTGCAGGAAAAACCAGAGGGGGAGTGGGGCAGTCCAAACACCCTGTGCTGATGCAGCCCTTCAGCTGTGACTCGAGAGCATTGGGGCGCCTGCCACTTGGGCTTGTATCCCTAAGTGCAATGTCTTGGGCTGGAGGAGAGCCGTGCTCAGCTGAGAAAGCAGAAAGATCAGAGAGGGTGCTCTGAAAGGTCTCCTCCGGTGCAGAGCTGTCAGGTGCAGACTGTGAGGTGAGAGCAGGCCCGGCCTTGCCCGGGGTGGAGCCGCAGCAGAGCCCCGGCAGAGCCCGGAGCAGCCTGAGCCTCGGCACGGGCAGGCGGCCAGGAGGCCCTTGTAGCTGCAGGAGGCAGCAGCCCGGCCCTGCGTGCCTCTTCCTGGCACCGGCGCATCTCCGGTTGTAATTTTGAGCAAAATTACAAGCGTATCCTCAAAAGGTTTCCAACGCAAATGGAGCGGCTGGAGATGAAACATGGAACCAATCAGATCTTCACTAGACGTGAGCTGCATTCTCCTCCCACAGCCACTGGTGCTGTGCCAGCCTCTAGACTGAATGAAACCAGAAGTGAATGAAGTAGAGACCCTCTCAGTAAAACCTGACTCGTTCCATTTCAGCCTATAGTGGCATTGACAGTCAATCTAGTGGTTATGAACTGAACCTTACAGTTCCTACCTGCTTGAATGGAGCAGTTCTACTGAAAGCAACAAGGCCATTGCCTTTTGTAGATGAAGCTGGTACACTGCTTTGCCAAATCTCGGCATTTCACAGGCATCTCAGCTTGGCAGTACCCTTCATCCTATGCAAAACAGTATAAAGATTATTTCTAAGTGAGTTATTGGAACAGCACATACGGGGATCCTGTGAGGTATCTTTTAAGAGAAACATTAAATGACAGCTCAAATTTAAAAAGACAACTGTCATGGAACCATTTTCCTTCTCTTAGCAGCAGCACTGACTTTAGCTGGAATTCCAAACTCAAGTTAGCTTGGTGGTAGAATGTTTACAGATTCCAAGTATGCGCGTGGGTTTTACAGGCTTTTGGAAAGCTGGGAGGAAAGCTGAGAGGGAGTGGGGTTTAAGTTAACTTGCAGGAAAAAACCTTCCCTCCTCAAAGCTCAATTACTCACTTGTTGGAGGTGGTGAATTTGCCTGAGGAGGTAGAAATAAGAGCAGTTAAGGGACATCAGGCAGGGTTTTCAGAAGAGACAACAGGTAATCAACTGCTCAATGGAGATGTTCAGAAGGCAGGCTTCTGCCAGAGGTCTCTGGGATCCTCCCTTTGCTCCAGGTGACTCAGCTGTTGCCGGGGGTGGGGAGGGGGAGGTGGTGGTGCTGGTGCTGTCTTTTCCACCAGAGGGGCGGGAAGTGCAAGTACCTTATTAAAGGTAGTGAGGCACAAGAGAGAAGGAGAACTGATTAACAAAGGGCAGTAAACAGTGGATGCCAAGAGCTTTGACCCTGGCAAAGGATGTTGGGACAGCTCCATGGGGTGGGTCATTGGGACTTTTGAGGATTGGCAGAGACATTCTTCAAGATGTACTGCCATGGGTCTTTTTGTTTTAGAAAAACGAGCTAATGAGGGGTGCCTGGCTGAAATTAATAGCCTGACTACAAATGAGATTGCAAAGCAGGGAAATTACCTTGGGCTCTCTGTCCTTGCCCGGGATGTTGGGTGTATTTCACTGAAATGCCCTGGGCAAGAGGGCTTAGATATCCTCTGGTAGAGGTACGCTGGCTGGCAGGGTGGCCAGAGGAGTTTCTAGCAGCCTCAGCAACTATTTGGTCAGTGTGAGAAACGAGGCTCACCCTTTAAAATTTTTTAAAGGTGTAACAAGGGATAAAGCAAAAGTAACAGCACTGGGTGCATAGCCACATGTGTCGCTGCCGAGGCAGGGATGGAAATGAAGAGACTCCATCTTCAGAAGGCAAAGAATAATCTTTATTAACAAGTAGCATTCCTCTTTGATAACCAGCATCGCTAAGGTGAAATATGATTGGTCTCAAAGTGAAAACCTTTCACACCATTGGTGCACTCTGACTAGCCCACTGTGGTAGAACATATCTATAAACAACATGAACAGAAAGAGAGGTAATAATTGTTTCCATTCCTTCTCCTAACTTTCCCAGGCTAGGCCTGGGAGAATTCTCTCTCTTTTCTCTCTGACTGAACTGAGAATATCCACACACATGCACACGGTTAACGATAACAACTCTTATATACTTTTTCATTGCATTAGTCAAATACATATTCATGAAAATTATGCATATTTAAACATTCCTTTGAGTATACATGTTCCATGGAATTCTTTATCTTAGTTCAACCCCTGACCTCACCTTCTTATACTACATGCCACAATGCAGATGTGATTTTGAGAGTCTTGTCTTTTATTTCCTCACGAGGCCCCCTGGTCTGTGGTTAGAATTACTGATAGCCGAAGGGTCAGGGGTAGATTCCTCCTTGCTCTTTTGGTGTTACTTGCTTGGTTCTTTTCAAAATTATCTTATCATACAGATGTTCTAGCCATTTTTAGAAGTACTTCCAACCCACATTAGCTATTTCACTACTTGTCAGGTAGTTACAACAATAAAGGCCTTAGTTCTTATTTCACAGCTACAATTACTTCTGCAAAAGTTAATGTTATAATACACATTCCATAGCCTCTATTTTAATATTTTGTGAAAGCCTAAACTATAATATACATATCACACTAAGATATACACTCTACACAGGGATTAGGGTATTAACCATAACAGGCTGACAAATTACACTGTATCAAAAGCAGTTAAAAAGAGATTACAAACTGTACTATATCAAAATAATTTACTAAAGCCAATAATAGTGAAAGCCAATAATTACATAAATAATTCATAACAATCAGTTACCAAATGGTTTCTGAATATGGGATTGTGAAGGCAGTGGACTTGGATGGGGGAACTTGTTTTACAGGGGGATCCTTCAAGGGATTATGGCTGCTTTGAGATTTCAGTGGGACCTCCATACCCCCTGGCACCCTGAGAATTCAGGTCAAGTAAAAAGGGTGAATGGAGGAATAAACACCCTTTGAAGCTGGTGACAGAAACTAAGATGCCATGGGTACAGCTTTTGCCATTAGCTTTGGCAAGAATGAGAGCCAAAGCCATGGGAATATCCAGTTATTCCCCTTTGAATTGTTTGAGATTCTTACCTTGTTCATTTTCAAGGTGGCAGGGAGGAGAAGATCTATATTTAAACCAGTACGTGGCCAGTATGCCGTGTCTTGTGAAATCTCTTTGACAGGAAGCCCAGTTAGCACAGACGCTGCCTTTGGACTTTGCTGTTCATAACATCCAACCAGGATTTCAGAGAGAGCAGCCAGGAGACCTGGACACGGATGGACCCATCACACTCGAGTCAAGGTCTCGAAAGCCCCAAAGACTTGGACATCTCAGCTGGAACAAAAGCATGGGAGACCTTGGCTATCAGTAGCAATCGACAAGGACTTCCAGTGATTAATGGGTTAGTATGAACTGTAATTATCTACTTTATTCTCTGTATCTACTTGCCATATCTGGTGCAGGGACCAGACATGGAAAAGTCGACAGGGGGTGTTTCAAATGGTCCATGTTGTGAAAAAGGGTTAATAATAGCTAAGGTTTGTGAAGACCAATTGAGAAGTAAGAAGAGGAGGGATTGAGAGGAAAGATGTGTGCTAACATCCTTACAAATAATTGAATGGTTGATATTGATTACAAATAATTGAATGGTAGAGACATTAATGGGCACTTCAAGTTGTAATAAGCTAATTATGTTGATAACTGTTAAACCCTTGTTGTACCCCCACTGTTAACTCCCTTACATACACCCTGATTGTACTGCCCCTTACCTGTACCCTCATTGAGTCCTTTGGGTATCGCCTCTTCTGCTTCCCGAAATGGCAGCTGGAAACATTCCCGGGAATATGCAAATTAAGAAAAGCTCAAGAAAATCCAACAGAAGACCCTAGAAACGACGAGCCAACCAAAAATTTGAAGAACTAAGTGACTGGACCTATGGTGGGAAATCCCTCTACTCCACCAACAAGGTTTTAAAGGTCACCATCACTAAGTAGGACTGGACTAGAATGAGGACCCTAGCCAATGAGCCAGAAAGCATTTTCCTAGGCACACTCATGAGGACGGAAGCCCCAGCTCTGCTGTGAAGCAAAACTGATCACCTCCTCCTCTGTGTCACCAAAGGGAGCAGCGGCGGTGTGCGCGACCCCTCAGGCCCCCACCCAGAGCTGATCACTGAATAAAGGCATTAAAAAGGAGCTGGTCTCCTGGCCCATTTATTACAATCTCACCCCGACCGATTTTGTGATTCAGCTTCCCACACACACCGGCTGCTCCCACACCTCCTCCGCTCTCCCACATCCCACAGGGGTCCTGCCCCTGTCCCCGGCATCTTCCCACAGCGCCAGCCGGACACGCCGCGGGCCCGTCACTCCCTCCCTCCGCAGGTGTGCGCTGCCTCCAGCCCCCAGCGACCCCTCCGTCCTCCACACGGCCACCTCCCGGCTCTCCCCGGCCCCAGGCTGCCCCACCACCCCAGCCCCAAGACCCACCACCACCCCGTCCGGCTGCCCTTCCACCCTCAGCCGTCAGCGGGGGCAAAGCCGGCACCGGCACTCCCACCAAAGATGGCAGCGCGGGCAGAGCTGCCCTCACCCACACGCGGCCCCGGCAGAGCAGCCGCCTCCCTGTCCGCCGCTGGAGCCGTGTCTTGGCCGGACGGGGCAGGAAGGGCGTCGGAGATGCTGAATGTGGGCAAAACATCCCGTGCCAGACAGGCTGTGGGAGCAGGGCCAGGGCAGTGATTGCCCCCCTGCATTCGGCACTGGAGAGACCACACCTTGAGCGCTGTGTTCAGTTCTGGGCCCCTCAATTCAGGAAGGACACTGAGGGGCTGGAGTGTGTCCAAAAGAATGTCTTCAAGTCTCTTCATCATTTCCCCTTCTCCCATTTGACCTGTCTGCTTGGAAGTGAGGACCTCTGTTTGCAACCCGTACCAAAGAGGGAAGCTATTTAGACTAAGACCTTTTTCCTGAATTCAGCTGTGCAGAAATGAGAGTGGTTTTGTTTTCACTGGACAAATAGCAAGAGTTTCCGATGGGATTTCTCCGTTTGGACCTTTCTGAAAGCTCCTGCACTTGCCTTGGCACTTTGGGGCCGTACTGCAAAGCAAAGGCAGAAGGATGACTGCAGCCAGGGAAAAAGAGGGTTTGCACCTGGCCCCGCCGTGCGGAGCCCGGCCAGCCCCGGGAGCCGCCCCGCCCGCGCTGTGCCCGCAGCCCCGGCTCTGCCGCGCTCGGCCCCGCCCAGTGCGGCTGGGCGCGCGCGGGCCCGAGCGCAGCGCCCCCCTCAGGCCGCGCGCCGCCGGCGCAGCCGCGGCCGTTGCGCCGGGGCCGTTGTGGCGACAGCCGGCGAGCGGCGCCATGGCGGAGCTGCCGCTGCCCGCCGGGCTCAGAGCCAGCGCCTTCCCCGCCAAGCTGTGGCGCCTGGCGAACAGCCCCCGCGTCCGCTCCGTGCGCTGGGACAGCCGGGCCCGGGGGCTGCTCATCCACCGCTCCCTCTTCGAGCGGGAGCTGCTCAGCCCGGGCGACGCCCACGGGGCGGGCAGTGAGGGGGCGGGGCCGGCCCCGGACTCCTTCCAAGCCACGCAGTTCGGCAGCTTCGTGCGGCAGCTCAACCTCTACGGCTTCCACAAGGTGCCGGGCGGGGTTGGCTCAGCTGAGCCGGGCGATGCCGGCAGCTGGCTCCACTTCAGGAACCCCAACTTTCGCTGCGACCGCCCCGACCTCCTGCTCCGCATCAAGCGCCTGACCAGGGCCAACAGGCAGCGGCTGGCGGCGGGGCGGGAGGTGCGCAGCCACCAGCCCAGCCGCTTCCAGCAGCTGCGCAGGGAGCGGGAGGTGCCCTCCTTCCCCGCCGGGCAGCCGCCCAGAGCCGGTGAGTCGGGGTGGGAGCTCCGGGCGCGGAGGGTGGCGTGGGCTGTGGCCGTGGGCACTGCCCGGCGGGGCAGCAGCGGGCCCTGCCCGTGCCGGGGCTGCTCAGCGCAGCTGCCCCGGCCGGCACAGGGGCTGTCCTTGGGCAAGGCAGCTGTGCCGGCAGGGCCCGGGAGCTGTGCCGGCTGTGCCGGGCTGCCGGGGCTGCGGGACAGTCCCGCCGCGGCTGCGCTCACCACAGCCTGGCCCGCTCGGCTGCAGCTGGCCCTGCCATGCGCCCTGGCTGCCGCTGCTCCTTGCGCGGCCCCGGGGTGCTTGGGGAGCTCTCCGTGAGTGCGGGTGAGCCGAGGGCTCGGTCCTGCTCCGGCCCAGCTGGAGGGAGTCTCCTATCCCTCCGGGGCAGTGGGGAAGAGAGCTGGCAGTTGGCTTTCTGGCAGTTGCCTCCTACCAGGGAAGGGCAACGCGGGAGAGTTTTCCCAGACACTTGAGCGAATAGGGGAGAGCTCAGTAGACCAGCAGCTGCTAGTTGAATAGCCCTTGAACGTGTTGGTTGTTTCTTTTTTCTTTTTTCTCACCCTGCTTGGGAGGATGGGGGCTTTTGTTTTCCCTGACAGATGTACCGTTGCTGCCAAGGGAAACATGCCCAAAGACCAGCTTTCCCTTTGCTTCCTTTCTTCTTCCCACTCCTACACAGTGCTTTCCTACCAGGACCTCGCTGCTCCTCACCTCAGGGTTTAGAGCTGCCTCCAGGCGCTTCCAGGCAAAGTGCAGGTGCTCAGGAGTCTGAGGTTTTCCTAGCATCTCCCCAAGAAAGTCTTTGTCTCATCTGGACTTCTTGGGGTTTCATCAGAGCAACCAGGAAGGGCAGATTTAATCTCAACTGTGAGCTAATCATTCCACTGGTTCCCCTGGAGCTTAAATGCCTCCCTGAGCTCATCCTTCCGCTGGTTCCTGTAGACCATCTTCCTGTAGAGGAAGAACTCGCTCTTCCAATCCCCTGGGAAGTCTGAATAAATTTCTGGAACTGAGGTTGCTGTGTGCTTCCTGTGATATTTGGTCCAAGGCAGCACTAGAGCTCTGCGTCCCAAAGCCGCATTGTGGAGCCTGACCAATGTGTTTGGATTCTTGCAGCCACCCCAGACACTTCAGCTCCCAGTGGTCCAGCTGGCAGTGCTGGTTATGCAGCATGGACAGCGCCCGGCCGGCTGTGGAATACTCCTGGGGAAGAGGAATTGCCACCAGTGGATCTGGACATGGTGCTGGAGACACTGGAGGAGATGATTTCTCCCTCTGCTCAGGTAACTGCATTGGACAGGGATGAAAGGGGCTGGACTGACAGCTTTTGAATGCTGTTGCAGGGCTGAGAAGCAAAGGCTTCTTGAGTTCAGCTGTGAACAGACAGGGAAGGATTTTCTTGGTAAAGCAAGATTTCCTAAAGAAGAGGGAATGAAAAAGTCTCCCCCCTGAGTAAGGATGAGAAGGTGTGAGCCTGTGTTGGCCAAGTTTGGGTGCTCATTTTCCTGGGAAGAATTCCTCGTGCTGGGGCATTTGTGGTGCGGAAGTGGAAGCTTTGTAGGTTCTGAGAGGCTTTGTTAGATGGGAGAGAAGAGAAGAGTGTTTGGAGAATTGCCACTGAAGGCAGTGTGTCCCGTGCAGGGAGGGGTGTGCGAGAGGTGCCTCTGTTCCAGCAGCAGATGTGGGCTGTGCCTCTTTTGGGTGGCAAGGCCAAGGCAAAGCAGGGCTGGGCTGCAGCTGCTGCTGTGAGAGCCCTGCTGTGCGTGTAGGCGCTCCCAGAGCCGTGGGTGGGGCCGGGCTGCAGCTGCAGCTTTCTTGTCCTCTCAGTAACCTGGGGCCTGCAGTCCAGTTTCCATCTGGGAGATCCTCAGCTGGGCAAACTGGCCACTCTTGCTGTCCACATTGCAGAGCTCAGTCACCTTGCTCTCGGGCGTCTCTGCGGGAAGGGATGTGTGTTCCCACACAGTCCCTGCCAAGCTGCAGCCTGGATGAGAGTGCTGTGCTCAGGGCTGTGCAGGGAGGAGCACATCCCTGTGCCAGGAGCTGGCAGGAGTCCTTCCTTAGCAGCCATTCCATGTGTTCAGTGTCACCCCCACGCTCAACACTGTCACCTTTGACAGCCTTTGGATGGTGTTTGAGAAGTCAAATCTGTTTGACTTTTGAAGGGCTTTGGGGCCCAGACTTCTTGTTAGGAGCAAGGGATTAAGAATGTGAGCCACAGAGTTGTTGGACCAGATGTTTTGTGTAACTGGTGAGAAGGGTTTCTTTCTTTCTGTTTCTCTTTCAAGGGCAATATTAATGTTGTGCCTGAGTCTTCAGGAGGGGAGCCTGTGGACAGAGCTGCAGCGGAGGGAGCTTTGCCTGGCACCAAGAGCTGTGGGAACAATTCCCAGGAGCCCGAGGAGCCTGGTAAGGACAGAGCCCCATTGGTTTAGAGAGGTGTGAGACGGCTGCTCTGAGCCTGCCTCTGGCAGGAAGGGAGACGAGAAGAGTTGAGTTCTTGTCTGCAGGGTTGGTGCTTCCTGGTGCCTTTAGTTCAAAGGCACATGCACAGCCTGCCCGAGCCCTGCCCTCCACGCTTCGCCAGAGGCTTGGGCACTGAGTCCTCTGCTGTGGCAAGAGAGCAGGGAATAAACCTGACCCTGTGGGAGTTGTGTCACCAGCTCCAGTGTCCCAGGTTTGTGCTGATGTCCATGGATAAGTTTGCTGCTGGGTGTCAGTGCTCTGGAGGCAACACTGAGTGACTCTTGAAGCAAGAGAAGAAAACCCCAGCAAAAAGTCAGTGTAGAAGTCTGAGCTTTTTGTCTCCAAGCATTAAATCAATGTAGTACCAGTCTGCTGGTAGCTGTTGTGAGATACATTAAAAATGCAAGCAGCAGAAGCTCTGAGACTAAACAAATCATTAATCATAAATCCAGTAGCTCAAGGAAAAACTGAAATTACCCCAAATTAGGGAGAACTAAAGGACAGAGAGAGCCCTTTGGATCGGCATTCTTGTGCAAAGCTGGTGCAGCCTGCAGGCCTGGTAGGGAGCTCTTTCCCTCCCAGCTGTTCATCCCAGAGCTGGTGGTTGTTTTGGAGGAGCTGTTGCTCACTGCAGAGGGCAGTTTGTAGGTGGCAGGGAACGGTGCCAGTTCATAACTCAGCCCCCAGCACCCCTCAGCTTCAGCCATTTCAATGAGGACTGAGGTCTGTCTGTCCTCAGAGAAAGAACAATCCCGGGCTTCTCTGTGGCAGCTGGGACTGTGTTTCAAGCTCTCGTGGGTGCTATTTGCACTGTGAGTGCTGTGAGTTTATTGGGATACGTAAAAGTTTTGGGATACTTCATAAGTTTTGAAAACTTGGAAGAATGCCTGCTCTTTAAAGAGCAGGCTTCAAATTGCCAAGTGAGAGTCTGCCTTTCAGGCCATGTCTGACAGTCCCTGGAGGAAGGACAGTTACTTCCAAAGGGAAAGATGCACAGAGGCCAATACTGACCCAGCATTCCCTTTGCTTCCCAGATATCCACCTGATCTACCTCGCCAGGAGGGCTGCCCTGCGTAAGAAGGAGGATCAGAGGGAGAGCCTATGACTGTGGGGCAGGTGGAATCCCTCTGTTTATACATAGATTTATAGATTCTTGCAGTTCTATTTATATACCTAATAGATACATTTATAGATTTATAGAGGTGTGTTTATATAGTTAAATCTATATATATCATTATAGATGTGATAGATTTATATTTTTATATATGTAGTTATGTTTATACATTTTGAGATTTACATTTATATATTTATAGAGTAATATTTATATATATGTGTAAATATGTTTTGCTATTTAGTTACAGTTACATGGAGGTTTAGATGCATAGATGGAGCTGTGTAGGTCTAGGCTGCATTTTTACCTTTTTCCCCCCTTGGCTGCCTTTTTCACCTCTTGCTTTTCCCCCGTGCCCCCTGTGTCCCCTCTCCCTGTGCTGGGTCCGAGCTGGCGGCCGGGCCGGGCGGAGCAGCAGTTCCAGCCCCGGGTGTCCCTGGAGCGGTGGGAGCTGCCGGTGGCCCCAGGCACTGTCCCCTGAGGAGCTGCTGAAGGACGGTGAGACTGAGGGGGCTGAGGGGGCGGTGACGCTGAAGGGACGGTGACCCTGAGGTGCTGCTGGGGCTGAGGGCTGTGGGGCAGGCGAGGGCGATGGTGGCACTGAGGTGACAGGGAAGTGGCACAGGCCGAGGGGTGGCGGGTCTAGGGGGACGGGATGGGTCAGAAGGGACTGAGGGGCTGAGAGGACTGTGAGGGGCTGAAGAAACTGAAGGGGGCTGGGGGTTTGCTGAGAGCATGGCGGGGCTGAGGGGATGGAGGGGGCCGGCAGGGAGCACAGAGGGCTCCGGGACTGCAGCTCTGCCAGGCCTTGGAACCAGTTGCGGAGCCTCCGCTTTTGCCACAGCTGCAGTGGAGACCTTGAGGACAGCCGGAGACTGACGGGAACCAGCAGGGAGAAGCTGAAGGCCAGCAGCAAGAGCAGGGAACGGGGACCTGCTGCTGCCCCGCTGGAGAGAGCCCGGGTGAGGCCACAGGGCCGGGGAGGCAGGGTGGGGCTGAGGGTGGCGTGGGCTGTGGCCGTGGGCACTGCCCGGCGGGGCAGCAGCGGGCCCTGCCCGTGCTGGGGCTGCTCAGCGCAGCTGCCCCGGCCGGCACAGGGGCTGTCCTTGGGCAAGGCAGCTGTGCCGGCAGGGCCCGGGAGCTGTGCCGGCTGTGCCGGGCTGCCAAGGCTGCGGGACAGTCCCGCCGTGGCTGCGCTCACCACAGCCTGGCCCGCTCGGCTGCTTTTTCTTTCTGACCCTCCTGGGGAGGCTCTGAGTTCTTCCCTTCCCTGATGGAAGTGCAGCTGCTGCCAAGGAAAACGTCCCCATACTGACTCAGTGCTCCCTTTGCTTCCCAGCTGTGCCATCTGCCGTCCCTGTCCAGGAGAGCTGCTCTGCACGGGAGGAAGAGCCCGAGGGAGAGGCTTTGAAGATGGGCAGCTGGGATCCCTCTGCTTGCAGTTCTGTTTAAAGATGTTTGGACTTGCACCTAGACAGGGATTATTATATAGATATGTACATATGTAGGCTGCTATTTGTATAGGAATATTTCTGTATGTCTGTTGTATTTATGGATGTATGCTATGTATATATACATATATGTTCTATGTGTATATTTGTATCTTAGTGTATATGTCAGTTGTTATATCTGTGTTTAGTTCTGTTTCCTATGTCTACAGTTGTGTTGCTATCTATGTCTGTTGATGCAGCCAGAGATATATGGCTCTTTAAATAGGTATTTTGTTATTTGTCTCAGTAGATGCGTCTATTTTTATATTTTTATATGTATATTGATCCATTTGTGTGTGTAATTATTTTTACCTATGTATCCAGATGTATAGCTGTATATTTGTACTGGTGCATTTGTATGGATATTTAGCTTGGAGGTGGTATTTGTATATTTATAGATAGGTTTGTGTTATATATCTCTTTGTATTGTATAAAATATGTAATATTTAATTTATATTTCCATCTGTAGATTCTTATAGTTATATATGTATTTATATACATTTTTCTGTATCTATGTATTTAGTTCTATTTAAACATGTACGGAGATCTATAATTCTGTCATTCTATTGGTTGAGTTCTTGGTACAAGGTTACTTGGGGAGGGAATGCATATTTTTGTATTGCTATATGGGCTCTACACTTCTAGAAATATGTAATAAATTAAGTTGTTAAACACGTAATTGATCTTTGTGTATAGTGAGTTGCTGTAGAGGTTGGCAATAAATGAAGTTTTATTAACTGAAGTTGGTATTTGTATATTTTTACCTAGACTGGTTGTAATAATCTAATAAATTCCTGGTTTTAACCTAAACTGAGATTTGTATAGTTCTGTATTGTCAGTGTGGGTGTAGCAATTTGTAATAAATGATATTTTCCAAATAAAATGGATTCTCGTGTGTTTGTCGATCAGCAGCGCGGCTGTAGCAATCTGCAGGAAATGCCATTTGTCAACTGCAGTGGGTGTTTTGTGATTTGTGCCACCCAAAGCCAGGAGCAGATGTAAAGATGATGATGCTGGAGGATTTTGGCCGCGAAAATCTCTAGCCATGCCCAGCACAGGCCCCACTTGCACTCAGGCTGGGCAAGGGAAGGGCAGATTTGGGATGGCAGCAGAGCCACGCGTTGGCTCAGAACTCGCTGCAAAGGCCTGCTGAGGAGACTCCGGGACTCCACTGGGAGTAGAACTCCGAGCAGGAGCCACCCTGGCAGCAGAAATCATTCACCATGAAAAAAAGAGAGCAAATGTGGCAAAGCAGATGTGGGGATGCTCTGTGAGTCTGATAAAATGCTCTCAATCACCACTGCCTAGGCAGGTCTCCTGCAAAAATATTTTGTTAAAAACTGAACACCTCCCATGAAAGATAGATTGCGCTTTCCCCTTCACTTACCTTGCTGTGCGAGTGGAGACACTCTGTCCTTCTCACTGAGAATTTGTGCCCCTCAGCACCTGACATTAACTCAAAGATTATGTGCTACCACTTGGCACCATAAAGGAAAAGAGCCCTGCCCTCGTGACAGTGTTTGCAAAGTCTTCCCTCCTCCTGTCCCCACATGTCCCAAACGGAACCATCCCCTTGCTGTCCAAACTGTGCCTGGGGTGACTGAGGGCTCCAGGAGCTCAGGAGGGTGCAAGAGCACTGCAGGTGGAAGCTTTTGCAAAGCTTCCTGAGCATCAGTAAACTCTGGCTTTGCCAGGCTTCCCCTGGAATGTTGTCCTACTCAAGAATGATCTGGGAGGACACTGTGCCTCCAGCTCACTCAAGTAAAGTTTGTTTTCTTCAAGGCTTGAATAGAGGAAAATGAAAATTGTGATTGTTAGAGTGAAATTTGGGTTTTGGTGCAGCTGGGTTTGCTCCATTCTTTATTGTGGAAAGTAGGGTAAAAGCTTTAAATTCCCAGCAGAAGCTGACTACCAGCCCACACAGACCTGAATGAGGCCCAGGTGTGCTTGCTGCACGCTGGTCCAAGGGAAAAGCTGGAACCAAGTCCCCTTTTATTGCAGATGGAGCCTGTCTGTACTGTTGTCTCCAGGGCTGTCTGTGGTAAGACACGGCAATCCAGCCGGGAGCTGTGGCTATGAGAGTTCCAACAGCAACCTGCTTCTCCAGAGTGAGGGACGAGGCCAGCCCGAAAGCCTGAAAGGTGTTCTGGGTACTGGAGGAGGCCAGGCTGTCCTTGTGCAGGGATGGCCTTCAAGGGGGACCTCACACCTTGTGCTGCTGACAGAGGGCAGCTGGTGGCCTTCCACAAAATGCTTCTTTTGTCCAGCTCTTTGAAATGTTCCAGCCAGCAACAATTCCTGCTGCTCACACCAGCCCCTTTCCAAGCAGGAGGATTTTTTTTGTGTAAGCAGCCTGACAACTCAGTGGCAGGAGAATAAAATACTCAGCTGAGTGTTATCAACTCTCTGCCAGAAGCTGCATCCTCAGCCCCTTATCTCTTCAGTTGTGTCAGACATGGAAGAAGCGACAGGAAATCACTGATCCTGGAAGGGAAAGCAGAAGGAGGAGTGTTGCCTTGATTTCTCAGGATTTTCTAAAGCCTTCTGAGTTTACATTCTTGTAGAGAATTTTCTCACGCAACTTGCTGTAAACAACCTATTGTTTTGCATTCCTTCATAGAGGCAGAGAAATTTGATAGACTGGTAGCTTGTCCAGTGTCGTTGGAGAGGTGGCACGTTCACCCTCCAATCCACCGGCACCTTTTGAAAACTAGAAATTATTGGAGTCAGAAGAAATAAATTAGTCTCTTCATTGTGACCAAAGCTGAGTGCAACGTTTTTCCTTGTGTCCTCGGGTGACAGAGGAGAGGCAGTGGCTGCTCCCTGGGGCCTTGGGAGCAGTGAGAGCCATCCAAAATAGGATCTCTACTGGGCTGTGGAGATAAGAGTGACCAGCCAGCAATGCTCTGTGTGAGACTGGAGCCATCTGTGAATGTGAGCATGGAAAGCTGACCTTGCAAAACAGAGAAAAAGGGGTCCTTGGGTATTTGCCACAGCTTGGAGGGGCTCTGAGTTACCTGCTCCAGTGGAAGGCGTCCCTGCCCGTGGCAGAGGGGGCTGGATCTCGAGGGTCTTTAAGGTTCCTTCCAACTCAAGCCCCTCTGTGAGTCTGAATTACAAACCCACGATGACAAAGAGAACACAGCAAACCTGGGTCCCGCTACATTATTGGAGGCTGCCGTAGTCACTTGTGTCACCTGGAGACTGGTTTGTATCTGGAGGAATTTTCATGGTCCCACAGTCTTTAGGTGTGACATTCCTGGTTTAGGGCCCCAAAAGATGCCAGAAGAGATTATTTGCAAGCAGAGAATTGGTTGAGCTGCCTGTGAACCAGATGGGAAAAGTGTACTCATGTTATTGAAGCGTTTACCCTGTGCAGGTAATATTTAGTTTCCATTTGGAATCTGCAATGTTCTTGCACAATGTTTGTATATGCATAAATACTGGCTTTAAATCCTAATTCCATCTTCACGCAAGGATGTGTAATCCATCAGGAATATTTAACACGGAGCCATATTAGCTTTGGGCTTGATGGTACGGGTTGCTTAAAGTGTGTGATCAGTAATGGTAGCTCTAACAAATATCCCTCTTGTTAATTTGTGTTGGGGAAGATGAAATAGGAAAACCTTATAACTATGATTGCCTGGCAAAAGATTTGGAAAATCCAGACATTGAGATGAGAACTAGATTTGAAATAGCAAACCTTGACTACTGAATAACTAGAAAACAATAGTATAGCCAGGTTGAAAGCAATCCCCCCTTCTGATTAAACAATGCCCTGTACCTGCAGATGGGTCCAAAGGTCAGATGGAATGCTCTGTCTCACCCCCAATGTATGGTTCATCCCACACCTGTGACCCTCCCCTGAAGTATCAGAGATCTGGGACCCCATTGGCCCAAGTCCTGTTCCAGCCCACCTTGAAGCCCCCTGATAAGGTGTGCCCGAGGGACCGGACGCTCTCTTGGACCTTCCCCTGGGACCCTCACCTGGAAGCCTCGCTCCCTCTCTCTCCCTCTCCCTCTCTCCCTGGGCCTGCCACGAGTTGCGCCTGGCAACTCCAAGCAGGGCCTTTCATCCCTTTTAATAAACCACATCTTCTAAGACCTGACTTCAGAGATCTCTCATCCATCCAAACCGTCCTGGAGACCCACACTCTCTACAAATTTGAGTCAGTCCTTTATCAACCCTGTTGCATAGAAATCACTGTGTTTTAATCCCTGTGTTAGCTTTCACCATCCCCTTTCTCTTCTGAAAAACGTCTCAGAATGCTTCTGTTTGCTTCTGTATTGCTCCATTATGTTGACATGTAAGTACTGCTGTATTTGCCTACAGAAGCCGTGCAGCATGGAGGGAGATGCTGTCTTGGAACCACATCCAAGTGACCACAATTGCTTGAAAAGGCGACTTACCATCACTGTCACGAGCATGTGCAGGAGGTGCTCTGGCTACTTGGTGTCCAATTCGACCCCAAAAAGATTCTATCCCGAGAAAGTAATTTTCAGTCTAAAAAATGTTTTCATTTTAAGAAACAAGGAACTGCTCAACACTGAAATGGTTGTAGTTGCAAGGAAAGGCTGTTACAAATATTTGTTTTTAACATAAAGGAAGGAAAAATCTTTGGTTAAAAAAAAAAAAACAACAAAGAAAGATATATGAAATAGTAACATAAAAAAAAACAAAAAACAGCCATAAACCAAACATGCACCCATCCACCACCATCACTCCCCAAAACAAAAAGAATTCAACCAACCAAGCTACCAAACCCAAACTAAAATCAAATATATCCAAGGAAATAGGGACTAATAAAAAAAAAAAAATTACTGTAGTAATTTTAAGCCCTGTGCTAGCTTTCACCATCCCCTTTCTCTTCTGGAAAAACTCTCAGAAAACGTTTCTCTTAGCACTAGTTTTCATGTTCCCTTATTAATGCTTTTTCTCTTCAAGCCAGGTCTCCTAAGCTCTCAGAGATAAGCATTATACCCTTGGTAGCTCAGCTACCTCAGGTGGCATAAAGAAGCAGGATGGCTCCTGTGACAGTGTTGGAAACAAAAAGTTTTAATAAAAGGCAAAATAAAAAAGCTCTTTACCGAGAAAACCCGAGCCAGGGCAAGAGGTTCTTGCTCCTGCTAAAACACTTCACAAAAGCGATGAACTCTTTTGTTCTCTTCTTTTTCTAGGGAATTGCTTAGGTGGGACTTTTTGGCTCCTGTCCAATTAGCTATCCTTAAGTTTGAGGTGAAGTCCCCAAGGTCCTATGAGGTGTCTTTTAACCAAACTGAGGAGAGAACCTTCTGGGCTTTTTTCCTTTTTAAGGAGACAAAGGGTAACTTGTTTACTCTGTCAACAGGGGGCACATTCCTACGCCTGATGTTTATATTTAAGTGTTGTTTGCCTACAGAAGCCGTGCAGCATGAAGGGAGACGCTGGCTGGGGACCCACATCCCAGTGACTGCAATTGCTTGAAAAGCAGACTTACCCTCAGGAGCAGGAAGAGGAGCTGGAGCAGGAGGTGTACCACCAGTTTTGGGTTCAAAGTGAGCTTGCAAAGATTCTGTTTGGAGAAAGTAACTTTTAAAAAGTAAGGAAATGCAGAATACTGGAATGGTTATGGTTGCAAGGAAAGGCTATTACAAAATGTTAATGGTTTCTAATAGAAAGAATGGGAAAAGACTTTGTTTAAAAAAAGAAAAGGAAAAGGAAGAAAAGAAAGAAAAGAACAAACCCCTTCCATTTCCCCCTGCCACGTGGCAGGTGATAGCCAGTTACCCCAAGGTCCTGGCCATGCTCCTCCTGGCTGCTGCAAAAATTACCCCTGTCCTGGCCGGATCCAGGACACAGGATCTGCCCTGCGGGTCCTGGCTCTTTCTCTGGGTGAGAGACCCCCATGGCATCTGCCCCGGCAAAAGGGACTTTGGGACAACCGATCGCTTATTGACATTCCCCCCTCTGCCCCTGCACATACTGAACTGGCAGGAAGGTGACCCACATGTCACTCTAGGCACACTCTAGGCAGCAAGGACAAAGAAAGTTTTTGAGGGGCCTGGGTCTTAAGGTCTTTTGTTCCAGGAGTACCACCTGTTACTTTCAGATTCTGCTCAGGGATAACCAGTGACCTCCTTTTTGCTCTACACCAGACAAAACCATGTGTGGCACATAAATGGTCACTTTTTTTCCCCATTTATTTTCAAGTACATTCTCTCAATCAGGACCATGGTGGCTCCTGCTCTGAGGTGCATTGGCCATGCCTCTAGTACATTGTTTAGATGTTTGTTGAGAAATAGGCTCAAAATGCCACAGGGTTACTTCCTTCATTCCTTCATTCTTGGAGCTAAATATGGAGTTCCTGTGCAAGGCAAAGGCACTCCCGTATGAGCAGTGCAAAGGGGTCAGTCAAATCTGGTAACTTGAGCAGAGCAGGGGTTGTCACCAATAACCTTTAAAAGATACAGAAAGGCTGTTGGACATTCTGGAGTCCAGTGTAACACCTCCATGGATCCCTTTAATGATTCATACACAGGCTTTTCCAATAGTTCCCAACGGGGGATCCATAATCAACACCATCCAGTCATTCCCAAAAAGGGACACAAGTGTGGGCTCTGGTGTTTGACAAATTTCTTCCTCCCTTTCTTTCCCCAAACTGCACTGTCCTTGTGAGTGGGACAGCCAGGAAATCAGACATGGGTAGGTATAGACATGGTCTTGAAAACAAATACAAGATGTCATTGAAAATGTGCTTTGGATGGTAATATTCAACACATTCTCAACTGCATGCTCTTATTCCCTCTCCCTGTAATGACTGGACAACACTTATTTTTGGTGCCAGCTGGCTTAAATCAGGAATAATCTTGGGTAGGGGGAAAAAGACAATGAAACCATCATAAACTGAGTATAAAATGTTTATCTGCATGTGTCAGTAACTCCAACGGCCAGCTGCAGTCAGCACAATTATCAGCCTGTAATTGTGCTCAGGGCCAGCGTGGGCCTTTCCACGTCAGCTCCTCCTGCACAGCACATGGGGGCCTGGGCTTGCTGCTGGCTTGTTTCCTTTTAGGAGACTGGGATGAGGAAAGGCTGGGGGGTTTTGTCAAAGAGATAATATTTGAGTGACCGTGTATGTGCTGGAAGCCTCACAGACTGACTGGCCCACGACAGGATCACCCAGTGCTGGGGCAGGGGGGCCGCACCTTGCTGCCCTGGTTAGGGGTGTTAAGCTGCTCCTTTGCCTCAGAGAGGGCCAAGTGCAGCACTTGTGTGCAGAAACACTTCATTAGCCCTGGTTTGCAAAGCTGCTGCAGCAACTGGTGTGGCCAGAGCACCCCTTTCTGCACTTGGAAATGAGCTGAATCAGTCATGGGACAAGGCAGGGCATTCCCCACGTGTGCCCATTGTGAATTCACTGTGCCCTGACTGTGTCGCGTCCCGCTCCTCAGTGACATCACGCCCAGCCTGGAACATGGAACTCCCCGTTTCCAAGGACACGTGGCCATTGTCACCAGCACACAGCAGGGCCGGTCAGACCCTTCGGCGGCTGCGTCGAGAGCAGAGGTGTCGGAGCGATAGTGAGTGTTGTTCCAGCTTGGTTGGTTCTAGCACACGCTGTTCAAGAGGCCGATCCACACACTGAGTGGAGGTAATTATTTACAGTTCTGTGCAGAAAGGGGGGGGCTCAGGGACAAATTCACAAAGCCAGCACCACAAGAACCAGAGTGTCTTTGTATTTCTACATTTTAGCAAAGAAAGGAATTAGTGTTCACTGACTGCAAGTTCCCTAGTTGTCTTCATAATTAGTATTCTGTCTGCTGTTGGGTAATGATCCTCTCACTTCTCATGCTCAATAGTCTGCATGCTCAGACTCTCCCTTCTTCTTAGTGAGAGGCTTCTTGAGTGGATAGCCGTGGTCTGCCCCAGCTGGAATGGCCTTTTACCTCGCAGGAGGTGATTCAGCACAGTTTCCACATTGGCTTTATCAGTTTGTTCCTTTCCTTGGGGATTCTGCCAAATGTCCTTGTGCCCATAAATTCTCCATTCTTTGTGTCCACCATCAGTGGTACATCCTTCTTCCCAAGCCTTGCTAACCTCCCCTTTGTCTGAGGAAACTGAAGCCTGTCAAGCCCTGCACCTCCACAAGGCCATTCAGCCCAGAAGCAACCTGCCTTTCAAAGGCCTGGCCATCACTGAGAGCTTGTTGGCTACTTCTTGTTTCATGGGAATAATCTCCCTCCTTGTTGATGAGCCTTGAAAGCCACAAAGGAGAAACATCAAAGAACACATTTTCCTAACAAATATTTTGCATTTTGCAGATTTTTCAGCAGGATCAGTGGCTGTGTGGGAGCCAGAGCACCCGAGGCAGAGCGGGATGGCGGAGCTGTGGGCCTGGGCACGATCCAGAGCGTTTGGCAGGGCCCCAGCCCGCACTGCGTCCCGCAGGGCCCCCAACAGCGCTGCGATGCCCGTCAGGGTGACCCAGGGGTCCCAGGACCAACAGGTGAGGGGCAGCTGTCGGGCTCTGCGGGTTGCCAGCGGGTGGGGGCTTGGCCGTGGTGCTGGTGTCAGGTGCTGCTGAGCCCGCGGGACCTGTCGGGCAGGGCTGGGGCCCCACTGGTGCTCCAAGGGCCCCTTTGAGGCAGCTGCCCCGGTGGAAACGACTCACAGGGATGACACGGAGGAGGTGCCAGTGGAAGTGGGAAGTTCTCTGATGGAAGTGGTTCCCAGGGATGCCATTGAGGAAGTGCCAGTGAAAATCAGATGTTCTCCATGCTGGGACACTCAGGAAATTCATGCTCTGGGCATGGCTCTTGGTCAAAATGCATAGATTTCTCATTGTTCTGTGTTTGCCCTGCACTCACCGAACATGTCAGGAGAAAGGAAACGCTCTAACAGTATTTTTTACTATTAGGAGTAGCCATTTCTTTATTCTCAGCTGTGATGCATAGTGGAGAGCTCCAGCTACATGCACACCATTTTCAAAGCTTTTCCAAACAAAGAAATTTTAGCATTTTTAGCAGCCAAAGACATGAATCTTCATTGGTTCTAAATTACATCAGTTCTTCAATTAAGTAATATTCTATCTTCGGTATTGATGTCTCCCTTCACATGGTAATTAGTGCACATCTTTCAGTCCATTTATCATAGCTTTTCAGATTTTTTCTAAGGCAGTTTTGCCTGTGGAATGAAGCAGTTGGATGGCAGTAGTTGTTTTCATTAAAAAATGTACTTAGGCTGATGAACATTTTAACCTCCAGCGGAATGCAATACATTCTGTACTAAATGATGAGATCAGCCAAGCAACCCAAATTTTGTAATATCTGATTAACCTAGGATAAACTGCTTCCATTTCGCACCTGCAAAGAATTGCATCTAGAGCTGAGGACAAGAGAAAGGGCTCTCATGCCTGTTGAGAGTCAAAATTCACCTTATGCAGGTGAAATTCTTCTTGGAGCTGACTCCAGGATGTGCTTCCTTAGTACCAAATAAATCCCAGCATCAGGTCGTGTCCAAAATTCTTACATTTTTGTCAACCACTCTCACCTGGTTAGCTGAACACTGGCCAGTTCAGTTGTACTCAGGCACTTGATTTCAAGGGAAGCCTGTGCCTATAAATTCTAGAAATTGGGAAAGGATGACTTGCTACTTGAACGCTTGGCTGCATTAGAGGCTAAGGGAGGGTTGCTCTCTCAGGGCAGTTTTGTAGCCGGCTGCTTGCAGAGGGAGAACTGTGTCAAAGCAGCCCTTTTTAGTGATGTGACAGCAAGCCTTCTCAAATACAGCTCTTGTTTAAAGTGAAGGGCCTAGTTAATCAGCAGTGATGGAGAGTAGGCTGAAGTTTTTACAGAAAATATCTTTTTCCTTTTAGCAAATGCCAGCGAGGCATTGCACAATGGAAGTGCGCAGAATGTCCAATTGTATAACCCACTTGGAGGTATGGTTGCCTTTCACATTTTGCTCAATATCTGTAAGACTTTCAACTTGGTAATTCATTTTTGCAGCATATTCTCGGGACAGGGGATCTCTTGTGTTCAGAGATCTTGGCTGGAGGTGGTATGCCCTCAGGTCAACCTTGCAGTCTCTTGTCACTGCATGTAGCCACTGGTTTGTTTTCCCCTGAGAAAGCCTGCCAGTCCTTCCTTGTTCCCATACTGCTTGATGGGGTGCAATTTGGAGCATTGAGGTCAAAGTTTGGACCACTCCATGCACCTAAATTCACTGCCTTGGTAGCTAAGCTTTTGATTTTGGAGTATCTAGGCACTGTCATTATCCTTTAAATTTAATTGGGAATTGAAAGAAAATGACCTTGAGGAAGTTGCGTAGAGAATTCCACAAGGTCAGCATAGGAAACTTTGCTTGATTTAACTTTTTGTCTTGGTCGTTGATAAGCGAGTGTTGCCACAACACTGTGTTGCGTTCTTTTCAAGGAAATGGAAAGGAAGATACTGATGTCATCTTCCCCACGGATTCCATCATTTCCCACAAAGCACAGCGTGCTTGGGTGATGTCATTTGTTATTAATCTGTTCTCAGTGCTGTTTCCCCAAGGAGCCTGGCTCCAGGCAGACTCGAGGTGCACATTCCCCGTACAGGCACTCAGTGGTGCTGCCTGCAGCAGTGAGCTGAGCCAGGTACAGCCAGCTGCCCTGAGAAAAGCAGGCTCTCACCTGGCTGTGGCTGCAGTCACCTGCCTGCAGGGACTTCCCTGCCACTGCAGGTGCAGCTCTTGCTCTGCCTTAGCCTAGTGCAGAGCATTTTAAACTAGCATCATGGTGGCTTTCCGGAGAGACAAAGCTAAACTTCAGATTTCTCCCTGGGGACATTCTGTTTCACACGTGGATGATGATTTGTGTGATTCTTGGTGGTGGTCTACACAGCTCCTAAGGGAATATTTAACATTCAGTAACTGGGGTATGAGGACTGGCAGTAGTGAGACAATTGTGGAACTTGGTGCCGCTTTGGCTTTAGGCTGGCACAGAGAAACTCAGGTGAGACAGGTCTGGTTGCTGGTAGGGTACAGGGTGCCTTTGCAACCTGCTCCATGCAGTACCAGTTAGGGACTGGGCTTTGTCACAGAATCAGAGAATCAGAATCAGAGTTGGAAGGGATCCACAAGGATATGCAAGTGCAGCTCTGTCCCCAAGAATCCCACCAGGTGCCTGTGGAACTTGTCCAAATGTTTTCTGAGCTCTGGTGGACCTGGTACCCTGAACAGCCTTGTGGGGAGCCTGTCCCAATGCCTGGTCACCCTCTGGGTGAAGAACTCTTACCTAATTTTCATCTTAATGCTTGGTTATGGTTTCAGGTAATTTTCTTTAGAAGTCATTCAGGGGTATGGTTTTAGGAGGTGTTTTGTTTGAATGCTGTGGAAAGTTTCTCTATCCACATTGGATTGAACTTCTCAAACATTAGTAGTGTCTTCACTCGACAACTGGCATGTTTACAGTGTTCTCAATAATTGAAGTGTGTGATGTTTGTGCACTTAGGTTTGCAGACAAATAGCAGAGAGGCATGGTCCAAGGAACAGGAAGTGGAGAAAGGCATTAAAAATTTGACCTACATTGAAAGACTGAAGGAGCGTGTAAAGAAAGGTCAGTCTCCGTGTGTGTGATGGCAGGGACAAAGCTCCCGGATTTCTCACCAGTACGCATGAAGTCTCCATCAGCCACTAAGCAGGAGTTCCTGGTTTCAAAACAGCGCCTGCTGCGTCATATCCCCTCCCTTGACCTGCTGGCCACGCTTCACCTGATGCAGCCCAGGACACGGTTGCCTTTCTGGGCTGCCAGCACACGTTGCCAGCTCATGCCCAGCCTCTCATCCACCAGCACCCCCAAGTCCTCCCCACCTTCATCCCAGCCGCCCCATCCCATCGCAGCATCCCTGCCCAGCAGGGACAGGCCATGTCCCAACCCCAAAGATGCAGCACTTTGCACTTGGCCTTGTTGAATCTGATGAGGTTCCCAGGGCCCTACTTGCCAAGGTTCTCCATGTCCCTCTGGATGGCATCCCAGGCCTCTGGTGTTGTCAAACTTGCCAAAGGTGCATTTAATCCCATTGTCCATATCATTCTTATGGACATCATATGAAGTCATATGAAAACCTCAAAGAAATCCTCAAAACTTGTTGTTTATCTAGAATAGCTGGCAGTGATAAATTCTTTGTAATGTTGTTGCTTCTCATGCCTTATTTGAACCCTCCCTCTTTTCCTTGCACTGTTGAACTGCTTGATGAAGTAACTTCACAGGGTGAAACTCTCAAGTGGGTGAAACACTTAGCTGAGGTCCTTAAAATACCCTGGGACAAGTTTCAGAGGAGAGAATTTTGGTAGCTGCACAGGGCAGTATTTCATTTGAACGGACTTGGTGGCCTCTCAATGGTATTTGCTTCTACTGGGGTCTGTGGGGGTTGCCTTCCAGGGAAGGGTGTTCCAGGCAAATCCTACATGAGAAAGGTGGTGGCCCAACTTTGAGCACAGAGTTTCTTTGCTCTTGTGTGGATTGAGTCTTCAACTTCCTTGGCACCTATTATTTCTCATAATTTTCCAGTTGTCCTTTTAGTGCCACTGGTATTTCTTTATTACAGCCATTCATCCGATTCACATTGACTGAAGGATGCAGTGGCTGTTTCCTTCCTTGTTCAATAGTCCCCATCAGTGTAGGCTGTTGCTGAATTATGCAAGCATTAACGTATCAAGTAGCAATATTTCCTTTTTAGCTAGGAAAAAAGCGATGGTAAAATTTCAAAGCTCAGCTCCTTAGAGGGCAAGAGATGAAAGAAAATTCTCCTTTCTGTTGCTTGTTCTTAATGTTTAAGGAGATTTTGAAGGAGTAGTTTCTTGTTTGCAGTGTGAACTGCCTCAAGATACTGGTTTGCAATCTGAAAGGGCTTTGTGAACAGCACTACATCCTGAAAACAGTTATTCACATTTTTCTTAACTTCATGGGGAGGTGGTGTTATTTTTTGCTATACATGAAAAACCAGTAGGGAGAACTTGCTGAGCTCTTATACTCACAGCCTTCCTTCTCTTCCAATACAGCCTTAGTTCTGCTTTTAAGAAGTGAATTCCTGATTCTGGGTATCTTTGTTACTTTTAAGCTGTTGAAGTGTAGCTCTAGGTAGGTTATCTCCTGTAAGAGTTCCATAGGAAGCTGTAGTTTCCTCTGAGCAGACACTTGAGAAAGAAAAGCAGTTCTGTTTGCAGAGACAAATGCCACCATCCTGTGGTGCTTCATGGGATGATGAAAACATGCCTCGTTACAGGTCCAGGCTGTGCTCTGCCATGGCAATGTAGCTGGGTGAAACAAGAGGGCAGCAGGTGTCCTCCTGAGGGTGGAAAAATATGGACTTGCTCATGGAGATGATGTTCTCCAGGTCCTACTCAAAAGAAAAGGAAGACAGAAAGGAAAAACCTGGCCTCTCCATGTATTTCAAATGGTGAAAACTGAGAGTTCTGGCATAGTGTACCTTGATTCTCAAAGCTGTGTTAAAGACCAAAAAACCTGGATCTCTGGTGCAGGGAGAGGTTTTCATAGCATCCATTTCCTCCATGCTTGCAGCACTTTGGCATTTACTTACATCCAAATTTCTACAGCCCAAATGGACCACAGCTGTTTAATCTTGTTGCCTCTTACATGACAGCTGCTTTGTTCTTCACATCAAACAAAAGTCCTGGAAAACTGGTGCATGATTTTCTTTTCAGCTTTGCTTTAGCTTTGCACTACCAGTTTTACATCTGTAGTCTGCCTTTAGGTGTAGTGAATATTGATGTTTTAAATGTCTGCCCGTAGGCAGCCAGCCTGGATGCAAATGAGAATTCTTTCAGTCTGAAGGAACATTTCTTCAAAGACATTCAGGTTGATTGGCCTGGCTACAGTGAAAGAGATAGAAAGACATTGGAGGTGACCCTTTTTCAGTAAGTTCAGTCAGGACAACAGCCATTTCAAAAAAACCCTCTGGGAAATGAAGGTCTGTTTTTGCTGTGAGGAAAGAGCAATGACTGTTGATATTTTTGCCTTGTAACCTGAAATGTTGGACCATCCTTACAGAAAAACAGCTCCATCTCCAAATGCCACCAGCACCAGCCAGTCACTGTCTCTGGGACCTTCTGAAAGAAATACTCCACCAAGAACGGCTCAGGTATTTTGTGAATTTTTAAACATTCTTTACCCTAGATGATGTTTTATCCCACTTGCTCTTGGTGTCCAAGCTGTGATATGAAGCAGTAGCGTTGTCTTTATATCATATAAACCCGAAGTGTGTACTTCTAATGGGATTCCTGTATACTTTTCAAGATGCTTACAATGTCAAAGCCTGCAACAAGCTTGCACACATGACTTGTTTCTTATGGTGCATAGGAAACTCTGCTAAGGACAAGATGTGGACATGTTTTTGGTACCTAGCTGTGTCTGTGCAGGGTTCTTGACGATATGGCAGCTCTAGTACCTAAATCATGCACGGTAATGCCAGTGCTACTGTTTGAAGAGAAATCTTAGGGAAGTCTAGCATAAGGACAAATTCCAGTACTGAGGCATTTGTAGGAAACTTGTTTTTCTGTCCTAAGCAGCATTTAGGCTCCCATTTTGATTCAGGCTATCCCATGTGTGAGGAGGGGACTCTGATTCATCAGGGAATACCCTGGACTTGTCAGGCTTAAAATCAAGAGATGGCCAGTACAAGAGGGCAAGGAAAAAGGTTTGAAAGAATCTTGGAAAACACTGCATGAAAGGTATATTTTCTATGCCTTAAAAGAATTCTCTTTAAACAGGAGGGAGGACACAGCTCTGGTTTTCCCTAGCTCTTTTCCCAGCCCGAGCAGGAAATGCTGCAGTGCCCAGCATCCTCTTATGTCCTACCTCCATGCCCACAGCATTTCTGTCAGCAGGCTGGCACAGAGCCATGTCTGGCAGTCCTGCTCTGAGCTGCTGATGTGCACGGGTGGGAGCAGCGTGTGCTTGGTAGGGAAGAGGCTGTGACCCAGGGTTTCCTCTGGAGAACAGCAGAAATGAGACCTGCAGCCAGGCTGGGGCTTCTCTCTGTTGTTGTTATCATCTCTGCACTGGACACGCTGTGATCAGCACCTCACCGGCGGCTTCTTGGGGCTGCTTTAGTGAATCGTGTGGGTGTGTGACAGCAAGAGTTGAGTGTGTTCCTGGTGTGTCTAAGCAGAAATAGGGAGCAAGATAAAGCCAACCTGAGCTCCTCATTTTTGGGAAGCCTTTGATAGAGGTGCTGAAGGGAATGTCTTTCTCCCAAAACCATTTAGCTACAGAGTTGGAGGAGGACTCGCTGAATACTCAGGTGAGAAAGTAGGAATGAAATAGCGAACATATTTAGCTGCAGCACCTCCTTGTATGACAGGCCGTTTTAGGTAAGAAAGGTGTGTGTTCAACCATTGCCAGGTCAGAAATGCTGCTTTTTCAGAGCAAAACTAATTGGGATCATCTTTGCAGAAACAGCCTCTGGCTTCTGCCTTTATCAGTCCTGTGATGACCAAGAAGCAGAGGATTGACCAAGAGCCCAGTCATATCCAGCCAGCAGCTGGTGGCCGCTCTCCTTCTTCCTTGGACCTGCCTTCCACATCCTGCTCACCTTTGAACCTGTCTCCAAGTGTCAGCTCCATTTCCACCTCCACCCATGAGCTACAAGAGAAAGATAAAATTCAGACTCCCTCGGGAATCCCAGTGCCTGTCAGGGTGCAGGGGAAGACTCCCAACTCCAAAGGTGAGAAAACAGAGTTAGACAGAGTGAAAAGACTCCATCCTTTGGAATTCGCTTGCCACGAGCAAAGCCAAAGAGATGAGCAGAGAGTGCAGGACCAAAGCAGAAAAGGAGTCACATGGTCCAAGTGCAAAGGGTATTAAAGTGATGGACCACTTTTAGATATGCTTCCATTTCATTTTTTACTGGATATCTGTATGGTTTTTTAGACATATCTAACCTCCCCTCCACCGGCACCTCCAAGTCCTCCCCACCTTCATCCCCAAGCCTGTCTTGGTGCCAGGGAATGCCCCAACGCCAAAGATGCAGCACTTTGCACTTGGCCTTGTTGAATCTGATGAGGTTGCAAGGGCCCCACTTCCTGGTCCTTCCGGATGGCATCCCATGCCTCTGGGTTTGGCAAACCTGCTGAGGGTGCACTTAATCCCACTGTCCATGTCATTCTAGATATAGCTCAATGCTTGAGCTTACAAACTGGGGAAATCATATAAAAGCATCATGCATAAAAATAATTTTTCATAAAAACTTCCCATCCAGTATCACTCCTTTACCAGCTTTTAATGACGGTTTCTTTTTAATGCTTTACTGTTTGGATTCTTGGAGATCTGTAAATGCCGAACAAATAGAGGCTTAAAAGTCGTGGTACATCCTTTTGAATCAACTTCCTTGCCTTCTCCAAACCTCCAATTTGAACTATTTGTTTCTGGTTTTCCCTCACTTTAGGAGGAAAAGCGGAGGTCAGAGGAGCCCAGCAAAGCAATTCAGGTCCAGTGCCTGAGAAGAAGAGGATGATGCCTGTGAGACTTGCAGACATCGACTGGAGTGGTTGCGCTGCTGTTTACGGCCGACCCTACAGGGACAGGGTGATTCATTTACTTGCTCTGAGGGATTACAAGGAGCCAGAGTTAATTGCTCGGCGGCAGAGAGATGGAGTCAGGCAAAAGGACAAGGATTCCCTTGGCAAAAACCTTCAGGAGGTGAGATCGTGGAGCTTGTGCCAGCACCTCTTCCATTATGCTATTCTGCTGTTCATCATTTTACTGCTTCCTCACCTGTTTAAATTAGAGACTTTTCCGATACTCCTTTGAGTTAAGTTCCACTGGGATTTCCTTCTCATAGGCTTTCATACAATGCACACCCATTGGAAGATGCAGTAGATCCTTCCTTCCTTTCTAAATATTCCCCATCCACATAGGCTTGTGCTGAATAATGCAAGCATTAATATATCAAATAGGAATATTTCCTCTTTAGCTAGGGAAAAGCATTTTGGAACCTAGTCAAAGGACTCAAATTCAACATGGATACACTTTCAGTTGATCCTACAGTGGCTTTAAGGAACTGATTCCCTGAACCTGTGAAGTTTGTTGCTGTGTTTGCCCAGGGCAGTGGCAGGGATTTTTTCACCCTGAAGACATTCACAATATAATGAGAGCCATGTTTTGCCATCCCAACTGAAGTAGCCCATTTAGATTTCTGTAGTTTGCATAGAGGTGTAATGAACATTTGTTCTCTGAAATGTCTGCCTGTAGATTGCAGACCTGAATGGAAAGGATAATTCCTTCAGTCTGAAGGAGCATCTGTTTCAAGCCCTTCAGACTGATTGGCCTGGCTACAGCAAAATCGATCAAGCGAATTTGAAGTTAATACTTTCTAGGTAAGTTCAGTCTTCTGGGGAAGGAAAAGAGCCTTTTCAGAAGAAAGCCCTGGGAAATGAAGCCTAGGTTCTTAGAATATGCTGAGATAGCAGGGACCTGCCAGGACCCTGGCCCTGCACAGGACACCACAAGAATCACACCAGGTGCCCAAGAGTGCTGTCCAAACACTTCCTGAAGCCTTGCTGCAGTGGCCACTGGCCTGGGGAGCCTGTTGCAGTGCTCAAGCACCCTCTGGGGCACAAATGTTTTCCTGATATCCTGCCTAAAGCTCCCTCAACTCAGCCTCATGCTGCTTCCTTGAGTCCTGGCACTGAAGGTCTGCAAGGAAAGGACTATGGCAGTTGATATTTTGGCCTTGTAACTTGAAGTATCGGACCATCCTTACAGAAAAACAGCTCCATCTCAGAACCCCACCAGCAGCAGCCAAGCAACATCTCCTGGGCCTTCTGAGAGAGATGCTCCAGCAAGACCTGCTCAGGTATTTTGTGCATTTTTAACATTCTGTACTCTGTATTAAGTTTCAGCAGACTTGCTGGTGGTATAAAAGCTGTGGTGTGAATGTGCAGGACCAGGTCTAAGTGTGTTTTGCCTCAGACTTTCTGAGTGCTGTGACAGGAAGGCTGTGATGAGAGGATCCTGCAGGGGTGGAGCAGCACTGTCCTGAGCCATATTTCTGCTCTGCGTGAAGACTTGAGCTCAGTCCCCACCCTCAACTCATTCCCTGGAGAAGGCCTCAAAGGGCTGGCTCTGCAGGAAAAATCTCCTGTCCATAAGAGGCTGCACCAGGGCGGGGCAGATGGGGCCCTCTCGCTCTCTTGTCCCTGTCTCTCTGTCACTCTCATTGCTGACTCCAGCTCTGCACTATCCACGTGGCTGCACCAACACAGGATCTGCAGAATGGTCATATTCCCTCAGTCCTTCCTCTGCCTCTATTTCTCTCCTCCCTCACTCTGCCAGGGCACACACGGCTGTCCTGTTCTACTCCATCCTCAGTTGGGAAGTTTGCTGGGGGTGTGGGGAGCTTGTGGCTATGTGTTGTGGCTTGTGAGTCAGCAGCTTTGAGAAGGTCCTTGGGAGGAGCTGAAAGATGATTGAAGGGCACTGAGCAATAGTGAGGGCTTGTTGGTGACCTCTTGTGAAACTCTCTTGTACAAATTTAAGGGCTTGTTAGCCAACAGCTTTTGAGTCTGCACAGCAGGTAGCCTGCTGCATTTAAGACAACTGCACCTAAAAGCACAAGAGTTTCTTGACATGTGGCTGCTGTCTTTGTTCATCCTGATGAGAATTCACAATCAACCATCACAACCTGTACTCTTGCTGGATTTAAGACAACTGTACCTAGAAGCACAAGAGTTTCTTGACGTGTGACTGCTGTCTTTGTTAATCTTGATGAGCATTCACAACCAACCATCACACCCTGTACTCCTGGGTTCTAATAGTGAAGCGCTAATCTCATTTTTAACACATGAGACTCTAAAACAGCCAGGTGCCTCTTCAGTAAATCATGTGGGTGTTTGACAGCAAAAGCTGAGTCTTTTCCTGGTGTGTGCAAGCAGAAATTGGGACCTAGATAAAACTTACTGGACCTCCCCTTTGGGGGAGGCTTTGCTGGAGCTGCTGAAGGGAGTGTCTACCTCCCAAAGCCTTTCAGCAGTAGACTTGGAGAAGGACTTGCTATGTGCTAAGATGAGAAACTAGGAATGCAATAGAGCCGATATTTACCTGGAGATCTTCCATGTTTGACAGCTATTTTTATTTAAAAAACATGTGTTTTCAACCTTTGCCAGTTCACAAATCCTGCTTTTTTAGAACGGGAGCAAAACCTGATCCGAGTCAGAGATTAATGAATTGTTTTTTTATTGTTGTAAAAACGGCCTTGGGCTTCTGGCTTGACCAGTCCTGTGATGAGCAAGAAGCAGAGGACTGAGCAGTAGCTCAGTTACCTCCAGCCAGCACCTGGTGGCCACTCTTCTTCCTGGGTGCTGGCTTTGACATCCCATTCTACTTCCTGCCTGTCTCCAAATGTCGGCTCCATTTCCCCTGCACCCTTTAGGTTCAAGAAAGACACAAATTTCTGAGTTCTACAATGACAGCACTCGTGTGCTGAAGACTACCATGTCAAAAAAGATGTGAAGAGAATTTGGGAGGCTGAAGCACTAGTGTCCCTTGGATCTCAATGAAGGTATCAATGTGCAGCTTTTCCTAACTCCAGTGTGGATAATGATGGAGTAAAGATTTGATGATTGAGAGAAGCCTCTGCATGAATTAAGGGGCAAGAAAGACCATATGCCAGAGTCAATAGCACAGACATGATTTAATAGTAAATGTGAACTGGGGAGATAGAAAGCTAAAGGAGGAGATGGGCCAGGTGGGGAGAAGTGCTGAGATGAACACCAAGGAGGGTTGGGCCCGGACGGGCCCTCCCTTCCTGCAGGGCAGTTGCACAGGCTCAGCTGCAGCAGTGGTGCTGCATCCCCTCATCGTATTTGCAGGGCAGGAGGGGAGGGAGAATTGTGTGTGCGTGTGTGTGTGTGTATGGTAAAAAACTCTGGAAATTGCTGCAACCTTGTATTGGAGCAGTGGCCCCTTAGTTCCATGCGGTTCTGTTGTGTCACAAGGGAAATCTTCCTTTCTTCATATCACAATAGCTCCTTGGCTCCATGCGGCCTTACCTGTTGGTTTAATCATCTTCCATCATGTCACAATAACTACTTGGTCTGAAAAAGCTGCACTGTGTCACAATGGATCCTTGGCTCCATGTGTCTTTTCTCATGGGTTCAATCATCTTCCATCATGTCACAAAGGGTTCCCCTGTTTATCGACCTGGCCCCTTGCTTCCATGCCGTTCTGTATTCCAAAATGGAATCCTTGGTTTCTTCGTGTCACAATGGCTTCTTTGATCCGTGCGGCCTTACATGTGGGTGCAATAATCTTCCATCATGTCCCAATTATCTCCTTGGTTTCAAAAAGCTCCACAGTGTCACAGTGGCTCCTTGACACTATGTGGCCTTTCCAGTGAGTTCTATCATCTTACATCATGTCACAACAAACTCCTTGGTCTGAAGAAGCACCACGGTGCACAGGTGGCCCATTGGTTCCATGCGGTTCTGTCGTATCACAATGGCATCCTTGCTTTCTTCGTGTCACAATGCCTCCCTGGCAACATATGGTCTTTCCTGTGAGTTTGATCATCTTCCATCATGTCACAATGTTCTCCTTGGCATGAAAAACCTCCACTCTAGTCACAGTGGCCCATTGGCTCCATGTGGTTCTGTTAGGCCACAGTGGAATCCTTGCTTTCTTTATGTCACAATGTCTCCTTGGCTCCATGTGGCCTCGCCTCTGAGTTGAGTCATCTTCCATCATGTCATAACATTCTCCTTGGATTGCAAAGCTCTACAGTGTCACCATGGCTCCTCCATTTCATGTGGCCTTACGTGCAGGTTTAATACTCGTCCATCATGTCTCAGTGGTCTCCTTGGCCTGAAAAAGCTCCAGTGTGTCACAGTGGCCCATTGGTTCCATGCGCCATGCAGTTCTGTTGTGTCACAATGGAGTCCTTGCTTTCTTCATGTCAAAACGACTCCTTGGCTCTATGTGGCCTCACTTCTGAGTTCAATCATCTTCCATCATGTCAAAATGGACTCCTTGGTCTGAAAAACCTCCACTGTGTCACAGTGGCTCCTTGGTTCCATGTGGTTCAGTTAGGCCACAGTGGAATCCTGACTTTCTTCATGTCACAATGCCTCCTTGGCTCCTTTTGGCCTTACCTCTGAGTTCAATCATCTTCCATCATGTCACAATAATCTCCTTGGTATGAGAAAGCTACAGAGTGTCACCATGGCGCCATGATTCCATGTGGCCTTACCTGTAGGTTCAATCATCTTCCACCATGTCACAATGGTCTCCTTGGTTTCAAAAAGCACCACTGTGTCACAGTGGCCCCTTGGTTCCATGCAGTTCTCTCATGTCACAATGGAATCCTTGCTTTCTTCATGTCACAATGGCCCTTGGCTCCATGTGGCCTTACCTCGGAGTTCAATCATCTGCCATCATGTCATAATAGTCTCCTTGCATTGAAAAAGCTCTACAGTGTCACCATGGCTTCTCCGTTCCATGTGTCCTTACCTGTTGGTTTAATCATCTTCCATCGTGTCACAATAACTCCTTGGTCCTAAAATGCTCCACTATGTCACATTGGCTCCTTAGCTCCGTGCGGTCGTAACTCTGCGTTCAATCATTTTCCACCATGTCACTGTGGCCCCTTGCTTCCATGCGCCAAGAGGTTCTGTCGTGTCACAAAGGAGTCCTTGCATTCTTCATGTCAAAACGACTCCTTGGCTCTCTGTGGCCTTATCTGGGAGTTCAATCATCTTCCATCATGTCACAATGGTCTCCTTAGTCCACCGTGGCTCCTTGGATCCATGTGGTTCAGTTGGGCCACAACGGAATCCTTGCTTTCGTCATGTCACAATGCCTCCTTGGCTCCATGCAGCCTTTCCTCTGAGTTGAGTCATCTCCCATCATGTCACAATAACTCCTTGGTCTGAAAAAGCTCCACTGTGTCCCAGTGGCTCCTTCGCTCAATGTGGCCTTACCTGTTGCTCAATCATCTTCCATCATGACACAATCGTCTCATTAGTCTGGAAAAACAACAGAGTGCACAGGTAGACCATTGGTCCATGTGGTTCGGTCGTATCACAATGGCATCCTTGCTTTCTTCGTGTCACAATGCCTCCTTGGCACCATATGGCCTTACCTGTGAGTTTGATCATTTTCCATCATGTTACAGTGGTCTCCTTGGCATGAAAAACCTCCACTCTAGTCACAGTGGCGCATTGGCCCCATGTGGTTCTGTTAGGCCACAGTGGAATCCTTGCTTTCTTCATTTCACTTCAATGCCTCCTTGGCTCCATGTGGCCTTACCACCGAGTTCAATCATCTTCCATCATGTGATAAAAGTCTCCTTGGATTGCAAGGTTCTACAGTGTCCCCATGGCTCCTCCATTTCATGTGGCCTTACTTGTAGGTTTAATCATCTTCCATCATGTCTCAATGGTCTCCTTGGTCTGAAAACGCCCCACTGTGTCACAATGGATCCTTGGCTCCATGTGTCGTTTCTCTTGGGTTCAATCATCTTCCATCATGTCACAAAGGGTCCCATGGTTTATTGCCGTGGCCCCTTGGTTCCATGTGGTTCTGTATTCCACAATGGAATCCTTGCTTTCTTCATGTCACAATGCCTCCTTGTCTCCATGTGGCCTTACCTCAGAGTTCAATCATCTTCCCTCATGTCATAATAATCTCTTTGGATTGCAAAAGCTCTACAGTGTCACCATGGCTCCTTCGTTCCATGTGGCCTTACCTGTTGGTTTAATCTTCTTCCATCATGTCACAATGGTCCCCTTGGTTTCCAAAAGCTCCACTGTGTCGCAATGGCTCCTTAGCTCCATGCGGTCCTACCTCAGCGTTCAATCATTTTCCACCATGTCACAATAACTCCTTGCTATGAAAAAGCTCTACTCTGTCACAATGGATCCTTTGCTTCATGTGTCCTTTCTCCTGAGTTCAATCATCTTCCATCATGCCACAATGGTGTCCTGAGTTTGAAAAAGCTCCTCTGTGTCAAAGTGGCCCCTTGGTTCCGTGAGGTTCATTTACGCCACAATGGAATCCCTGCTTTCTTCATGTCACGCTTGTTCCTTGGCTTATGTTGGCCTTATCCTTTGGTATGGACATCTTCAATCATCTCAAAATTATCTCCTTGTTTTAAAAAAACTCTACTGTGTCGCAATGGATCCTCAGCTCCATGTGGCCTTACACATGCGTTCATTCATCTTCCATCATGCCACAATCGTCTTCTTGGTCTGAAAAACCTCCACTGTGTCAAAGTGTCTCCTTAGTTCCACATGGTTCTGTTAGGCCACAATGGAATCCATTCTTTCTTCATGTCACAATGCCTCCTTGGCTCCATGTGGCCTTACCTCCGAGTTCAATCATCTTCCATCGTGTCATAATAGTCTCCTTGGATTGAAAAAGCTCTACAGTGTCACCATGGCTCCTCCATTCCATGTGGCCTTACCTGAAGGTTCAATCATCTTCCATCATGTCACAAAGGGTTCCTCGGTTTATCGCCGTGGCCCCTTGCTTCCATGCCGTTCTGTATTCCACAATGGCATCCTTGCTTTCTTCCTGTCACAATGGCTTCTTGGATCTGTGCGGCCTTACATGTGGGTGCAATAATCTTCCATTATGTCACCATGGACTCCTTGGTTTGAAAAAGCTCCACAGTGTCACAGTGGCTCCTTGATTCCATGTGGCCTTACCTGTGGGTTCAATCATCTTCCATCATGTCACAATGGTCTCCTTGCTCTGAAAAAGCACCTGTCATCGTTTGACACTGGGAAAATTCCAGCGCCCCCCATGAAATTACACCTTCCTAAATAATTGCTGTGAGATATGATCAGGAACAGAGCAGAGCAGGCCCAAACTTGATAACTAGGTAGAAAACTTTATTAAACTACTACTACTTTGAAAACTACAAACATTAAATCCTTGATGAAGACCTCCCTGAACACCCCTCCTCCTCCCACCTAATTTCCAAACAAACCCATGATGAGACACCACCCAGGATCCTGACCAAGTTGCCACCCTTCAGATATTCAAATACTCAATCTTTCAAGGGAGACGGGAGTCTCTCCTGTGCCACAGACCCCCCAGGAAACACAATTGCCACCCCTGTGTTTCCATGTCACACATGGCAACCGCCCGGAGAACAGCTGCCATGGTGACACTCTCCTTTCCATGTCACAGTGCTCTCACCACCGTGCATGGACAGACTGCTCATAGGCCTCCTTTAAGGACGCTTTGCCAAGGACCAAGAAAAATAACAGTTCAGTTTCTCATCTCAGGACTACAGTCCCCCCCCCCCCCCCATTTTCCCCTGTGGAAGAGGGTGCAAGAACAGAGATCTTCTTCTCTTCTTCTTCTCTGAAGACTGAGGGCCTCTCCACACCCTCTTCAACTTTCCTCTCTTCTCTCCATTCTTCTGTTGGTAGTCACTGAAACAGGTCTCTTGGCCTACCAATGCACCCCACTAAGTACAGCCTCTGTCAGGAGAATTTGGTTCAGTCTATGGCTAACAAGAAAAGTCCAGCCACAAGCCATTCCATCATCTCCTTACAACTCAAAAATTTCCTCTTCCATCATCTTGGATCCCAGACTGTCTCTCTTCTACTTCAAATCAAGGAGGAGTAATATTTTACAAAGCTTTCATTTCTCAGGAAAGGGTTAAAAGTTCAGACTCCCTGGACGGCCGAAATCTCTGCCCAGCAGCCGATTCCCAAGGCCAAGGCTGGGCGCCTTCCCCCCCCCCCCCCCGCCTTCTCCTCCGCGCCAGCAAAGTTACAGGTGCCGTCCGGACTCTCTGTCTCTTCCCTCTAGGGGGGAATGACAAAGACATCTCCACTTCTCTCCACCCTTCTGTCCACAGGAGCTGGCTCGGTTCCAGTCCTTCTACCCCTCAGCTCACCTCGACCAGGCCTCATGGCTTCCCCTCCCCCACCCAGCCCCATGGCTGGGCTGGGGAGATCTGCACTGCACCCTGACAGGAACCAAAGAGAGCGAGCTCTTGGGAGTTCCTCCTTTAACACCCTGTGTTCTCAGAGGTGTATCCCTATCTTCAGTGATCACTTCAGGTGCCAATATCCAAACTTGACCACTGATTGGTTTGACCCAACTTCCTGAAAAAATCACTTCCATGTCAAACCACGACACATGATGGAAGATGATTGAACCAACAGGTAAGGCCGCATGGAGCCAAGGACACATTGTGACATGAAGAAAGCAAGGTTTCCGTTGTGACACAACAAGACCGCATGGAACTAAGGGGCCACTGTGACACAGTGGAGCTTTTTGAAACCAAGGAGACAATTGTGACATGATGGAAGATGATCAAACTCACAGGTAAAGCAATATGGAGCCCAGGAGCCATTGTGACATGAAGAAATCAAGGATTCCATTGTGATATGACAGAACCACATGGAACTAAGGGGCCAGTGTGACTCAGTTGAGCATTTTCAAACCAAGGAGACCATTGTCACATGATGGAAGATGAATGAAACCATGCGTAAGGCCACATGGAATGAAGGAGACATGGTGACACTGTAGAGCTTTTTCTGACCAAGGAGATTATTGTGACATGATGGAAGATGATTGAACGCAGAGGTAAGGCCACATGGAACAAAGGAGGCATTGCGACACAGAGAAGCTTTTTCAAACCAAGGAGAATATTGTGACATGATGGAGGATGATTGAAGGCAGAGGTAAGGCCACATGGAGCCGAGGAGTCGTTTTGACACGAAGAAAGCATAGACTCCATTGTGACACGACAGAACCGCATGGCACAGGGAACCAAAGAGCCACTATGACACAGTGGAGCTTTTTCAGACCAAGGAATTATTGTGACATGATGGAAGATGATTAAACCAACAGGTAATACCACATGGAGCCATGGAGCCATTGTGAAATGAAGAGAGCAAGGATTCCACTGTGGCCTAACAGAACCACATGGAACCAATGGGCCACAGTGACACATTTGAGCTTTTTCAGGCCAAGAAGACCATTGTGACATGATGCAAGATGATCAAACTCACAGGAAAGGCCATATGGTGCCAAGGATCCGGTGTGACACAAAGAAAACAGGGATTCCAGTGTGATACGACAGAACCGCATGGATCAACGGGACACCTGTGCACTGCGGAGCTTTTTGAAACCATAGAGACCATTTTGACATGATGGAAGATGATTGAACCAAATGGTAAGGCCACATGGAGTCAAAGAGCCACTGTGACACAGTGGAGCTTTTTCAAACAAAGGAGTCCATTGTGACATGATGGAAGATGATTAAATCACCGGGTCAGGCCAAATGGAGCCAAGGAGCCATTATGACACAAAGAAAGCAAGGATTCCATTGTAAAACAATAGAATCGCTGGAACTAAGGAGCCACTGCGACACAGTGGAGCTTTTTCAGACAAAGGAATTATTGTGACATGATGGAAGATGATTATACTAACACGTAAGACTGCATGGAGCCAAGGAGCCATTGTGAAATGAAGAAAGCAAGGTCGCCATTGTGACACAACAGAACCGCAAGGAACCCATGGGCCACTGTGACAAAGTGGTGACTTTTGAAACCAAGGAGACCATTGTGACATGGTGGAAGATGATTGAACCAACAGGTAAGGCCACCTGGAATCATGGCGCCATGGTGACACTCTGTAGCTTTCTCAAACCAAGGAGATTATTGTGACATGATGGAAGATGGCTGAACCCAGAGGTAAGGCTAAATGGAGCCAAGGAGCCATTGGAAAAAGGAGAAAGCAAGGTTTCCATTGTGACACGACAGAACCGCATGGAACCAAGGAGCCACTTTGACACAGTGCAGGTTTTCAGACGAATGCGATTATTGTGACATGATGGAAGGTAATTGAACTCACAGGCAAGGCCACATGGAGCCAAGGAGTCATTTTGACATGAAGAAAGCAAGGACTCCATTGTGACACAACAGAACCACATGGCGCATGGAACCCAAAGACCACTGTGACACACTGGAGCTTTTTCAGACCAAGGCGACCATTGTGACATGTTGGAAGATGATTGAACCTACAGGTTAGGCCACATGGAACGGAGGAGCCATAGAGACACTGTAGAGCTTTTTCAATCCAAGAAGACTATTATGACATGCCGGCAGATGATTGAACTCAGAGGTAAAGGCCACACGGAGGCATTGTAACATGAATAAAGACAGGATTCCATTGTGGCCTAACTGAAGCACATGGAACCAAAGAGCCACTGTGACACAGTGGAGGTTTTTCTGAACAAGGAGACCATTGTGAAATGATGGAAGATTATTGAACTCACAGGTAAGGCCTCATGGAATGAAGGAGCCCTGGTGACACTGTAGTGCATTATCAAGCCAAGGAGATTATGGTGACGTGATGGAAGATGATTGAACTCGGAGGTGAGGCCACATGCAGCCAAGGAGTCCTTTTAACATGACGAAAGCATGGACTCAATTGTGACACAACAGGACCGCATGGCGCATGGAACCAATGGGCCACTGTGTCACAGTGGAGGTTTTTCAGACCAAGGAGTTATTGCGACATGATGGAAGATGATTAAACCAACAGGTAAGGCCACATGGAGCCAAGGACTCCCATGTGACACGACGGAACCGCATGGCGCATGGAACCAAGGGGCCACTGTCGCACAGTGGAGGTTTTTCAGACCAAGGAGTTATTGTGACATGATGGAAGATGCTCAAACTCTCAGGAAAGGCCATATGGCTTCATGGATCCATTGTGACACGAAGAATGTAAGGATTCCATTTTGGAATACAGAACTACAGGGAACCAAGGAGCCACGGCGATTAACCGAGGAACACTTTGTGACACGATGGAAGAAGATTGAACCCATAAAAAAGGACACATGGAACCAAGGAGCCACTGTGACTCGAGTGGTGGTTTTTCAGACCAAGGAGACCATTGTGACATGATGGAAGATGATTGAACTTACAGGTAAGGCCACTTGGAGCCAAGGAGTCCTTTTGACACGAAAAAAGAAAGGACTCCATTGTGACACAACAGAACCACATGGCGAATGGAACCAAGGGGCCACTGTGACACATTGGAGCTTTTTCAGACCAAGGAGACCATTGTGACATGATGGAAGAAGATTAAACCAACAGGTAGGGCCACATGGAGCCAAGGAGGCATTGTGACATGACGAAGGCAAGGATTCCACTGTGGCCTGACTGAACCACATGGAACCAAGGAGCCACTATGACACAGTGGGGTTTTTTCAAACTCAGGAGACGATTGTGACATGATGGAAGTGATTGAACACACAGGTAAGGCCACTTGAAGCCAAGCAGCCGTTTTCACACAAAGAAAGCAAGGACTCCATTGTGACACGACAGATCCGCATGGCGCATGGAAGCAAGGGGCCACAGTTACACAGTGGAGCTTTTTGAGACCAAGGAGTCATTGTGACATGATGGAAGATGCTCAAACCAACAGGTAAGGCCACATGGAGCCAAGGGCCATTGTGACATGAAGAAAGCACGGTTAACATTGCGACATGACAGTACTGCAAGGAACTAAGGGGCCACTGTGACACAATGGAGCTTTTGGAAACCAAGGAGACCATTGTGACATGGTGGAAGATGATTGAACCAACAGGTAAGGCCACATGGAATCATGGCGCCATGGTGACACTCTGTAGCTTTCACAAACCAAGGAGATTATTGTGACATGATGGCAGATGATTGAACTCAGAGGTAAGGCCACATGGAGCCAAGGAGGCACTGTGACATGACGAAAGCAAGGATTCCACTGTGGCCTAAGTGAACATCATGGAACCAAGGAGCCACTGTGACACAGTGGAGTTTTTTCAAACTCAGGAGACGATTGTGACATGATGGAAGATGATTGAACAAACAGGCAAAGCCACATGCAGTCAAGAAGTCGTTTTGATATGAAGAAAGCAAGGACTCCATTGTGACACAACAGAACCACATGGCGCATGGAACCACGAGGCCACTGTGACACATTGGAGCTTTTTCAGACCAAGGAGACCATTGTGACATGACGGAAGAAGATTAAACCAACAGGTAAGGCCACATGGAGCCAAGGAGGCATTGTGACATGGCGAAGGCAAGGATTCCACTGTGGCCTGACTGAACCACATGGAACCAAGGAGCTACTGGGACACAGTGGAGTTTTTTCAAACTCAGGAGATGATTGTGACATGATGGATGTGATTGAACAAACAGGTAAGGCCACATGGAGCCAAGGAGGCACTGTGACATGACGAAAGCAAGGATTCCAGTGGTGCCTAATAGAAGCACATCGAACCTAGGAGTCACTGTGACACAGAAAGGGGCCACAGTTACACAGCGGAGCTTTTTGAGACCAAGGAGTCATTGTGACATGATGGAAGATGCTGAAACCAACAGGCAAGGCCACATGGAGCCAAGGGCCACTGTGACATGAAGAAAGCACGGTTAACACTGCGACATGAGCGAAATGCATGGAACCAAGGGGCCACAGTGACACAATGGAGCTTTTTCAGACAAAGGAGACCATTGCGACATGGTGGAAGATGATTGAACCAACATGTAAGGCCACATGGAATCATGGCGCCATGGTGACACTCTGTAGCTTTCGCAAACCAAGGAGATTATTATGACATGATGGAAGATGATTGAACTCAGAGGTAAGGCCACATGGAGCCAAGGAGGCATTGTGACATGAAGAAAGCAAGGATTCCACTGTGGCCCAACTGAACCACATGGAACCAAGGAGGCACTGTGACACAGTGGAGGTTTTTCAGACCCAGGAGACCATTGTGACATGATGGAAGATGATGGAACACACAGGCAAGGCCACATGCAGTCAAGGAGTAGTTTTGATATGAAGAAAGCAAGGACTCCATTGTGACACGAGACAACCACATGGCGCATGGAACCAAGAGGCCACTGTGACACATTGGAGCTTTTTCAGACCAAGGAGACTATTATGACAAGATGGAAGATGATTAAACCAACAGGTAAGGCCACATGGAGCCAAGGAGGCATTGTGACATGACGAAGGCAAGGATTCCACTGTGGCCTGACTGAACCACATGGAACCAAGGAGCCACTGTGACACAGTGGAGTTTTTTCAAACTCAGGAGACGATTGTGACATGATGGAAGATGATTGAACTCACAGGTAGGGCCACATTAAAATGAGGAGCCAGGGTGACCCTGTGGAACTTTGCAAACCACGGAGATTATTGTGACATGATAGAAGATGATTGAACTCACAGGTAAGGCCACATGGAGCCAAGGTGGCATTGTGACATGAAGAAAGCAAGGATTCCAGTGGTGCCTAATAGAACCACATCGAACCAAGGAGTCACTGTGACACAGTGGAGCTTTTTAAGGCCAAGGAGACCATTGTGACCTGATGGAAGATGAGCAAATTCACAGGTAAGGCCCCATGGAATGAAGAAGCCCAAGTGACACTGTAGAGCTTTTTCAAGGCAAGGAGACTATGGTGGCGTGATGGAAGATAGTTGAACGCTGATGTAAAGGCTTCATGGAGCCAGGGAGGCGTTGTGACACGACGAAAATAAGGATTCCATTGCGGCCTAAGTGAACCTCATGAAACCAAGGAGCCACTGTGACACAGTGGGGTTTTTTCAAACTCAGGAGATGATTGTGACATGATGGCTGTGATTGAACACACAGGTAAGGCCACTTAAACCAAGCAGCCATTTTCACACAAAGAAAGCAAGGATTCCATTGTGACACGACAGATCCGCATGGCGCATGGAAGCAAGGGGCCACAGTTACACAGTGGAGCTTTTTGAGACCAAGGAGTCATTGTGACATGATGGAAGATGCTGAAACCAGCAGGCAAGGCCACATGGAGCCAAGGGCCATTGTGACATGAAGAAAGCACGGTTAATATTGCAACATGACAGAACTGCATGGAACCAAGGGGCCACTGTGACACAATGGAGCCTATTCAGACCAAGGAGTTATTGTAACATGATGGAAGATGATTAAACCAGCAGGTAAGGCCACACGGAATCATGGCGCCATGGTGACACTGTAGAGCTTTTTCAATCCAAGGAGACGATTGTGACATGATGGAAGGTGATTGATCTCAGAGGTAAGGCCATATGGAGCCAAGGAGTCATTGTGACATGAAGAAAGCAAGGATTCCATTGTGACCCAATTGAACCACAGGGAACCAAGGGGCCGGCCACTGTGACACAGTGGAACTTTTTCAGAACAAGGAGACCATTGTGACATGATGGAAGAATATTGAACCAACAGGTAAGGCCCCATGGAGTTAAGGGGCCCTAATGACACTGTAGAGCATTTCAAGCAAAGGAGATTATTGTGACATGATGGAAGAAGATTCAACTCAGAGGTAAAGGCCACATGGAGCCAAGGAGGCACTGTGACATGAAAAAAGCAAGGATTCCATTGTGGCCTAACAGAACCACATGGAACCAAGGAGCCACTGTGACACAGTGGAATTTTTTCAGACCAAGGAGTTAATTGGGACTTGATGGAAGATGATTGAACTCACAGGTAAGGCCACTTGCCGCCAAGGAGTCATTTTGACACAAAGAATGCAAGGACTCCTATGTGACACGACAGAGGCGCATGGCGCCTGGAACCAAAGGGGCCTCTGTGACACAGTGGAGCTTTATCAGACCAAGGAGTTATTGTGACATGATGGAAGATTATTAAAACTCTCAGGAAAGGCCATATGGTGTCAAGGAGCCATTGTGACGCGAAGAATCTAGGGATTCCATTTTGGAATACAGAACTGCATGGAAGCAAGGGGCCACGGCGATAAACGGAGGAATCCTTTGTGACATGATGGAAGATGATTGAACCCATGAGAAAGGACACAGGGATCCAAGGATCCATTGTGACACAGTGGAGGTTTTTCAGAACAGGGACTTATTGTGACATGATGGAAGATGATTGAACCAATAGGTAAGGCCGTATGCAGCCAGGGAGCCATTGTGACACGAAGAAAGCAAGGATTCCATTGTGACACAAGAGAACCGCATGGAACTAAGGGGCCACTGTGACACAGTGGTGCTTTTTGAAACCAAGGAGACCATTGTGATATGATGGAAGATGATTGAACCTGCAGGTAAGGCCACATGGAATCATGGCGCCATGGTGACACTGTAGAGCTTTTTCAATCCAAGGAGACGATTATGATATGATGGAAGGTGATTGAACTCAGAGGTAAGGCCAAATGGAGCCAAGGAGGCATTGTGACATGAAGAAAGCAAGGAAACCACTGTGGCCTAACAGAACCACATGGAACCAAGAGGCCACTGGGACACAGTGGAGCTTTTTCAGTCCAAGGAGATCATTGTGACATGATGGAAGATGATTGAACTCACAGGTAAGGCCACATGCAGCCAAGTATTCTTTTTGACACGAAAAAAGCAAGGACTCCATTACGACAAACAGAACCGCATTGCGCGTGGAACCAAGGGGCCACGGTTACACAGTGGAGCTTTTTCAGACCAAGGAGTTATTGTGATATGATCGAAGATGATTAAACCAACAGGTAAGGCCCCATGGAATGAAGAAGCCCTGGTGACACTGTAGAGCTATTTCAAGCCAGGGAGATTATGGTGACGTGATGGAAGATGATTGAACTCCGAGGCAAGGCCACATGGAGACAAGGAGGCATTGTGACATGAAGAAAGCAAGGATTCCACTGTGGCCTAAGTGAACCTCATGGAACCAAGGAGCCACTGTGACACAGTGGAGTTTTTTCAAACTCAGGAGACGATTGTGACATGATGGCAGATGATTCAACACACAGGTAAGGCCACATGGAGCCAAGCAGCCGTTTTCACACAAAGAAAGCAAGGATTCCATTGTGACACGACAGAACCACATGGCGCATGGAACCAAGAGGCCACTGTGACACAATGGCGGTTTTTGAGACCAAGGAGACTGTTGTGACATGATGGAAGATGACTGAACCAACAGGTAAGGCTACATGGAGCCAAGGAGGCATTGTGACATGAAGAAAGCAAGGATTCCAGTGGTGCCTAACAGAACCACATAGATCCAAGGAGCCACTGTGAAACAGTGGAACTTTTCATTCCAAGGAGGCCATTGCAACATGATGGAAGATGATCAAACACACAAGTAAGGCAATATGGTGCCAGGAAGCCATTGTCACATGGAGAAATCAAGGATTGCATTGTGATACGACAGAGCTGCAGAAACTGCTGACAGAAATGCTGTGGGCATGGAGGTAGGACATAAGAGGATGCTGGGCACTGCAGCATTTCCTGGTCGGGCCGGGAAAAGAGCTAGGGAAAACCAGTGCTGTGTCCTCCCTCCTGTTTAAAGAGAATTCTTTTAAGGCATAGAAAATATACCTTTCATGCAGTGTTTTCCAAGATTCTTTCAAACCTTTTTCCTTGCCCTCTTGTACTGGCCATCTCTTGATTTTAAGCCTGACAAGTCCAGGGTATTCCCTGATGAATCAGAGTCCCCTCCTCACACATGGGATAGCCTGAATCAAAATGGGAGCCTAAATGCTGCTTAGGACAGAAAAACAAGTTTCCTACAAATGCCTCAGTACTGGAATTTGTCCTTATGCTAGACTTCCCTAAGATTTCTCTTCAAACAGTAGCACTGGCATTACTGTGCATGATTTAGGTACTAGAGCTGCCATATCGTAAAGAACCCTGCAAAGACACAGCTAGGTACCAAAAACATGTCCACACCTTGTCCTTAGCAGAGTTTCCTACGCACCATAAGAAACAAGTCATGTGTGCAAGCTTGTGGCAGGCTTTGACATTGTAAGCATCTTGAAAAGTATACAGGAATCCCATTAGAAGTACACACTTCGGGTTTATATGATATAAAGACAACACTACTGCTTCATATCACAGCTTGGACACCAAGAGCAAGTGGGATAAAACATCATCTAGGGTACAGAATGTTTAAAAATTCACAAAATACCTGAGCCGTTCTTGGTGGAGTATTTCTTTCAGAAGGTCCCAGAGACGGTGACTGGCTGGTGCTGGTGGCATTTGGAGATGGAGCTGTTTTTCTGTAAGGATGGTCCAACATTTCCGGTTACAAGGCAAAAATATCAGCAGTCATCGCTCTTTCCTCACAGCGAAAACAGACCTTCATTTCCCAGAGGGTTTTTTTGAAATGGCTGTTGTCCTGACTGAACTTACTGAAAAAGGGTCACCTCCAATGTCTTTCTATCTCTTTCACTGTAGCCAGGCCAATCAACCTGAATGTCTTTGAAGAAATGTTCCTTCAGACTGAAAGAATTCTCATTTGCATCCAGGCTGGCTACCTATGGGCAGACATTTAAAACGTCAATATTCACTACACCTAAAGGCAGACTACAGATGTAAAACTGGTAGTGCAAAGCTAAAGCAAAGCTGAAAAGAAAATCATGCACCAGTTTTCCAGGACTTTAGTTTGATGTGAAGAACAAAGCAGCTGTCATGTAAGAGGCAACAAAATTAAACAGGTGTGGTCCATTTGGGCTGTAGAAATTTGGATGTAAGTAAATGCCAAAGTGCTGCAAGCATGGAGGAAATGGACGCTATGAAAACCTCTCCCTGCACCAGAGATCCAGGTTTTTTGGTCTTTAACGCAGCTTTGAGAATCAAGGTACACTATGCCAGAACTCTCAGTTTTCACCATTTGAAATACATGGAGAGGCCAGGTTTTTCCTTTCTGTCTTCCTTTTCTTTTGAGTAGGACCTGGAGAACATCATCTCCATGAGCAAGTCCATATTTTTCCACCCTCAGGAGGACACCTGCTGCCCTCTTGTTTCACCCAGCTACATTGCCATGGCAGAGCACAGCCTGGACCTGTAACGGGGCATGTTTTCATCATCCAATGAAGCACCACAGGATGCTGGCATTTGTCTCTGCAAACAGAACTGCTTTTCTTTCTCAAGTGTCTGCTCAGAGGAAACTACAACTTCCTATGGAACTCTTACAGGAGATAACCTACCTAGAGCTACACTTCAACAGCTTAAAAGTAACAAAGATACCCAGAATCAGGAATTCACTTCTTAAAAGCAGAACTAAGGCTGTATTGGAAGAGAAGGAAGGCTGTGAGTATAAGAGCTCAGCAAGTTCTCCCTACTGGTTTTTCATGTATAGCAAAAAATAACACCACCTCCCCATGAAGTTAAGAAAAATGTGAATAACCGTTTTCAGGATGTAGTGCTGTTCACAAAGCCCTTTCAGAATGCAAACCAGTATCTTGAGGCAGTTCACACTGCAAACAAGAAACTACTCCTTCAAAATCTCCTTAAACATTAAGAACAAGCAACAGAAAGGAGAATTTTCTTTCATCTCTTGCCCTCTAAGGAGCTGAGTTTTGAAATCTTACCATCGCTTTTTTCCTAGCTAAAAAGGAAATATTGCTACTTGATACGTTAATGCTTGCATAATTCAGCAACAGCCTACACTGATGGGGACTATTGAACAAGGAAGGAAACAGCCACTGCATCCTTCAGTCAATGTGAATCGGATGAATGGCTGTAATAAAGAAATACCAGTGGCACTAAAAGGACAACTGGAAAATTATGAGAAATAATAGGTGCCAAGGAAGTTGAAGACTCAATCCACACAAGAGCAAAGAAACTCTGTGCTCAAAGTTGGGCCACCACCTTTCTCATGTAGGATTTGCCTGGAACACCCTTCCCTGGAAGGCAACCCCCACAGACCCCAGTAGAAGCAAATACCATTGAGAGGCCACCAAGTCCGTTCAAATGAAATACTGCCCTGTGCAGCTACCAAAATTCTCTCCTCTGAAACTTGTCCCAGGGTATTTTAAGGACCTCAGCTAAGTGTTTCACCCACTTGAGAGTTTCACCCTGTGAAGTTACTTCATCAAGCAGTTCAACAGTGCAAGGAAAAGAGGGAGGGTTCAAATAAGGCATGAGAAGCAACAACATTACAAAGAATTTATCACTGCCAGCTATTCTAGATAAACAACAACAAGTTTTGAGGATTTTTTTCTTTTTGTCACATGGACTTGCAGTTGGGTGGAAACTGGGTAAAACTGATGGGAAAATGTAAACAAGGAGCATTTCCTAAGCCTCTCATTAGATTCTAATTGAAACCTGAAAGTAAGACTGCTAAGAGTTAGCATTGCAGGCAGCAGCTCCAGGATCTCACCTCCTGAAGGATCTTTCCAAGGGACTCCTTGTCCTCTTCCACAACTCCCTCTCTCTTTAAGCAGGCAAGTAGCTCTGACTTCTTGTAATTCTTCAGAGCCAGTAAATGAATCACCACGTCTCTGATGGGTCGTTGAGAAACAGTACTGAAAGGTCTCTGGAAGAATTTTGCAGGGTTCGTGGGCATCGTTCTCTTTCTCTCAGGCACAAAATCTGGAGAGCTGTGTGGGGCTCTCCTGAGCTCTGGTATTTTCACTTCAGTTAAGAAAAAACAGAAAACAAATTGTCAAATGGGGAGTGGGAGGAAGCAAGGTAGTTGACGCAAAAGGATGTACCAAGACTGTTGAAACTCTATTTGTTCAGAATTTATAGATCAGTACGAATCCAGACAGTAAAGCATTAGGAAGGAACAGTCATTAAAAATGCCATGTAAAGGAGTGATACTGGAGGTGAGGTATTTATGAAAAACTCTTTATATGCATGGTGGTTTTCATATTACTTCATATGATGTCCATAAGAATGATATGGACAGTGGGATTAAATGCACCTTTGGCAAGTTTGACAACACCAGAGGCCTGGGATGCCATCCAGAGGGACATGGAGAACCTTGGCAAGTAGGGCCCTGGGAACCTCATCAGATTCAACAAGGCCAAGTGCAAAGTGCTGCATCTTTGGGGTTGGGACATGGCCTGTCCCTGCTGGGCAGGGATGCTGCGATGGGATGGGGCGGCTGGGATGAAGGTGGGGAGGACTTGGGGGTGCTGGTGGATGGGAGGCTGGGCATGAGCTGGCAACGTGTGCTGGCAGCCCAGAAAGGCAACCGTGTCCTGGGCTGCATCAGGTGAAGCGTGGCCAGCAGGTCAAGGGAGGGGATATGACGCAGCAGGCGCTGTTTTGAAACCAGGAACTCCTGCTTAGTGGCTGATGGAGACTTCATGCGTACTGGTGAGAAATCCGGGAGCTTTGTCCCTGCCATCACACACACGGAGACTGACCTTTCTTTACACGCTCCTTCAGTCTTTCAATGTAGGTCAAATTTTTAATGCCTTTCTCCACTTCCTGTTCCTTGGACCATGCCTCTCTGCTATTTGTCTGCAAACCTAAGTGCACAAACATCACACACTTCAATTATTGAGAACACTGTAAACATGCCAGTTGTCGAGTGAAGACACTACTAATGTTTGAGAAGTTCAATCCAATGTGGATAGAGAAACTTCCCACAGCATTCAAACAAAACACCTCCTAAAACCATACCCCTGAATGACTTCTAAAGAAAATTACCTGAAACCATAACCAAGCATTAAGATGAAAATTAGGTAAGAGTTCTTCACCCAGAGGGTGATCAGGCATTGGGACAGGCTCCCCACAAGGCTGTTCAGGGTACCAAGTCCACCAGAGCTCAGAAAACATTTGGACAAGTTCCACAGGCACCTGGTGGGATTCTTGGGGACAGAGCTGCACTTGCATATCCTTGTGGATCCCTTCCAACTCTGATTCTGATTCTCTGATTCTGTGACAAAGCCCAGTCCCTAACTGGTACTGCATGGAGCAGGTTGCAAAGGCACCCTGTACCCTACCAGCAACCAGACCTGTCTCACCTGAGTTTCTCTGTCCCAGCCTAAAGCCAAAGCGGCACCAAGTTCCACAATTGTCTCACTACTGCCAGTCCTCATACCCCAGTTACTGAATGTTAAATATTCCCTTAGGAGCTGTGTAGACCACCACCAAGAATCACACAAATCATCATCCACGTGTGAAACAGAATGTCCCCAGGGAGAAATCTGAAGTTTAGCTTTGTCTCTCCGGAAAGCCACCATGATGCTAGTTTAAAATGCTCTGCACTAGGCTAAGGCAGAGCAAGAGCTGCCCTTGCAGTGGCAGGGAAGTCCCTGCAGGCAGGTGACTGCAGCCACAGCCAGGTGAGAGCCTGCTTTTCTCAGGGCAGCTGGCTGTACCTGGCTCAGCTCACTGCTGCAGGCAGCACCACTGAGTGCCTGTACGGGGAATGTGCACCTCGAGTCTGCCTGGAGCCAGGCTCCTTGGGGAAACAGCACTGAGAGCAGATTAATAACAAATGACATCACCCAAGCACGTTGTGCTTTGTGGGAAATGATGGAATCCGTGGGGAAGATGACATCAGTATCTTCCTTTCCATTTCCTTGAAAAGAACGCAACACAGTGTTGTGGCAACACTCGCTTATCAACGACCAAGACAAAAAGTTAAATCAAGCAAAGTTTCCCATGCTGACCTTGTGGAATTCTCTACGCAACTTCCTCAAGGTCATTTTGTTTCAATTTCCCCATTAAATTTAAAGGATAACGACAGTGCCTAGATACTCCAAAACCAAAAGCTTAGCTACCAAGGCAGTGAATTTAGGTGCATGGAGTGGTCCAAACCTTGACCTCAATGCTCCAAATTGCATCCCATCAAGCAGTATGGGAACAAGGAAGGACTGGCAGGCTTTCTCAGGGGAAAACAAACCAGTGGCTACATGCAGTGACAAGAGACTGCAAGGTTGACCTGAGGGCATACCACCTCCAGCCAAGATCTCTGAACACAAGAGATCCCCTGTCCCGAGAATATGCTGCAAAAATGAATTACCAAGTTGAAAGTCTTACAGATATTGAGCAAAATGTGAAAGGCAACCATACCTCCAAGTGGGTTATACAATTGGACATTCTGCGCACTTCCATTGTGCAATGCCTCGCTGGCATTTGGCTAAAAGGAAAAAGATATTTTCTGTAAAAACTTCAGCCTACTCTCCATCACTGCTGATTAACTAGGCCCTTCACTTTAAACAAGAGCTGTATTTGAGAAGGCTTGCTGTCACATCACTAAAAAGGGCTGCTTTGACACAGTTCTCCCTCTGCAAGCAGCCGGCTACAAAACTGCCCTGAGAGAGCAACCCTCCCTTAGCCTCTAATGCAGCCAAGCGTTCAAGTAGCAAGTCATCCATTCCCAATTGCTGGAATTTATAGGCACAGGCTTCCCTTGAAATCAAGTGCCTGAGTACAACTGAACTGGCCAGTGTTCAGCTAACAATCCAGGTGAGAGTGGCTGACAAAAATGTAAGAATTTTGGACACGACCTGATGCTGGGATTTATTTGGTACTAAGGAAGCATATCCTGGAGTCAGCTCCAAGAAGAATTTCACCTGCATAAGGTGAATTTTGACTCTCAACAGGCATGAGAGCCCTTTCTCTTGTCCTCAGCTCTAGATGCAATTCTTTGCAGGTGCGAAATGGAAGCAGTTTATCCTAGGTTAATCAGATATTACAAAATTTGGGTTGCTTGGCTGATCTCATCATTTAGTACAGAATGTATTGCATTCCGCTGGAGGTTAAAATGTTCATCAGCCTAAGTACATTTTTTTAATGAAAACAACTACTGCCATCCAACTGCTTCATTCCACAGGCAAAATTGCCTTAGAAAAAATCTGAAAAGCTATGATAAATGGACTGAAAGATGTGCACTAATTACCATGTGAAGGGAGACATCAATACCGAAGATAGAATATTACTTAATTGAAGAACTGATGTAATTTAGAACCAATGAAGATTCATGTCTTTGGCTGCTAAAAATGCTAAAATTTCTTTGTTTGGAAAAGCTTTGAAAATGGTGTGCATGTAGCTGGAGCTCTCCACTATGCATCACAGCTGAGAATAAAGAAATGGCTACTCCTAATAGTAAAAAATACTGTTAGAGCGTTTCCTTTCTCCTGATATGTTCAGTGAGTGCAGGGCAAACACAGAACAATGAGAAATCTATGCATTTTGACCAAGAGCCATGCCCAGAGCATGAATTTCCTGAGTGTCCCAGCATGGAGAACATCTGATTTTCACTGGCATCTCCTCAATGGCATCCCTGGGAACCACTTCCATCAGAGAACTTCCCACTTCCACTGGCACCTCCTCCGTGTCATCCCTGTGAGTCGTTTCCACCGGGGCAGCTTCCTCAAAGGGGCCCTTGGAGCACCAGTGGGGCCCCAGCCCTGCCCGACAGGTCCCGCGGGGTCAGCAGCACCTGACACCAGCACCACGGCCAAGCCCCCACCCGCTGGCAACCCGCAGAGCCCGACAGCTGCCCCTCACCTGTTGGTCCTGGGACCCCTGGGTCACCCTGACGGGCATCGCAGCGCTGTTGGGGGCCCTGCGGGACGCAGTGCGGGCTGGGGCCCTGCCGAACGCTCTGGATCGTGCCCAGGCCCACAGCTCCACCATCCCGCTCTGCCTCGGGTGCTCTGGCTCCCACACAGCCACTGATCCTGCTGAAAAATCTGCAGAATGCAAAATATTTGTTAGGAAAATGTGTTCTTTGATGTTTCTCCTTTGTGGCTTTCAAGGCTCATCAACAAGGAGGGAGATTATTCCCATGAAACAAGAAGTAGCCAACAAGCTCTCAGTGATGGCCAGGCCTTTGAAAGGCAGGTTGCTTCTGGGCTGAATTGCCTTGTGGAGGTGCAGGGCTTGACAGGCTTCAGTTTCCTCAGACACAGGGGAGGTTAGCAAGGCTTGGGAAGAAGGATGTACCACTGATGGTGGACACAAAGAATGGAGAATTTATGGGCACACGGACATTTGGCAGAATCCCCAAGGAAAGGAACAAACTGATAAAGCCAATGTGGAAACTGTGCTGAATCACCTCCTGTGAGGTAAAAGGCCATTCCAGCTGGGGCAGACCACGGCTATCCACTCAAGAAGCCTCTCACTAAGAAGAAGGGAGAGTCTGAGCATGCAGACTATTGAGCATGAGAAGTGAGAGGATCATTACCCAGCAGCAGACAGAATACTAATTATGAAGACAACTAGGGAACTTGCAGTCAGTGAACACTAATTCCTTTCTTTGCTAAAATGTAGAAATACAAAGACACTCTGGTTCTTGTGGTGCTGGCTTTGTGAATTTGTCCCTGAGCCCCCCCCTTTCTGCACAGAACTGTAAATAATTACCTCCACTCAGTGTGTGGATCGGCCTCTTGAACAGCGTGTGCTAGAACCAACCAAGCTGGAACAACACTCGCTATCGCTCCGACACCTCTGCTCTCGACGCAGCCACCGAAGGGTCTGACCGGTCCTGCTGTGTGCTGGTGACAATGGCCACGTGTCCTTGGAAACGGGGAGTTCCATGTTCCAGGCTGGGCGTGATGCCACTGAGGAGCGGGACGCGACACAGTCGGGGCACAGTGAATTCACAATGGGCACACGTGGGGAATGCCCTGCCTTGTCCCATGACTGACTCAGCTCATTTCCAAGTGCAGAAAGGGGTGGGTGCTCTGGCCACACCAGTTCCTGCAGCAGCTTTGCAAACCAGGGCTAATGAAGTGTTTCTGCACACAAGTGCTGCACTTGGCCCTCTCTGAGGCAAAGGAGCAGCTTAACACCCCTAACCAGGGCAGCAAGGTGCAGCCCCCTCCTCCCCCAGCACTGGGTGATCCTGTCGTGGGCCAGTCAGTCTGTGAGGCTTCCAGCACATACACGGTCACTCAAATATTATCTCTTTGACAAAACCCCCCAGCCTTTCCTCATCCCAGTCTCCTAAAAGGAAACAAGCCAGCAGCAAGCCCAGGCCCCCATGTGCTGTGCGGGAGGAGCTGACGTGGAAAGGCCCACGCTGGCCCTGAGCACAATTACAGGCTGATAATTGTGCTGACTGCAGCTGGCCGTTGGAGTTACTGACACATGCAGATAAACATTTTATACTCAGTTTATGATGGTTTCATTGTCTTTTTCCCCCTACCCAAGATTATTCCTGATTTAAGCCAGCTGGCACCAAAAATAAGTGTTGTCCAGTCATTACAGGGAGAGGGAATAAGAGCATGCAGTTGAGAATGTGTTGAATATTACCATCCAAAGCACATTTTCAATGACATCTTGTATTTGTTTTCAAGACCATGTCTATACCTACCCATGTCTGATTTCCTGGCTGTCCCACTCACAAGGACAGTGCAGTTTGGGGAAAGAAAGGGAGGAAGCAATTCGTCAAACACCAGAGCCCACACCTGTGTCCCTTTTTGGGAATGACTGGATGGTGTTGATTATGGATCCCCCGTTAGGAACTATTGGAAAAGCCTGTGTAGGAATCATTAAAGGAATCCATGGAGGTGTTACACTGGACTCCAGAATGTCCAACAGCCTTTCTGTATCTTTTAAAGGTTATTGGTGACAACCCCTGCTCTGCTCAAGTTACCAGATTTGACTGACCCCTTTGCACTGCTCATACGTGAGTGCCTTTGCCTTGCACAGGAACTCCATATTTAGCTCCAAGAATGAAGGAATGAAGGAAGTAACCCTGTGGCATTTTGAGCCTATTTCTCAAAAAACGTCTAAACAATGTACTAGAGGGATGGCCAATGCACCTCAGAGCAGGAGCCACCATGGTCCTGATTGAGAGAATGTACTTGAAAATAAATGGGGAAAAAAAGTGACAGTTTATGTGCCACACATGGTTTTGTCTGGTGTAGAGCAAAAAGGAGGTCACTGGTTATCCCTGAGCAGAATCTGAAAGTAACAGGTGGTACTCCTGGAACAAAAGACCTTGAGACCCAGGGCCCTCAAAAACTTTCTTTGTCCTTGCTGCCTAGAGTGTGCCTAGAGTGACATGTGGGTCACCTTCCTGCCAGTTCAGTATGTGCAGGGCAGAGGGGGGAATGTCAATAAGTGATCGGTTGTCCTGAAGTCCCTTTTGCCGGGGCAGATGCCATGGGGGTCTCTCAGCCAGAGAAAGAGCAAGGACCCGCAGGGCAGATCCTGTGTCCTGGATCTGGCCAGGACAGGGGTAATTTTTGCAGCAGCCAGGAGGAGCACGGCCAGGACCTTGGGGTAACTGGCTATCACCTGCCACGTGGCAGGGGGAAATGGAAGGGATTTGTTCTTTTCTTTCTTTTCTTCCTTTTCCTTTTTTTTTTTTTTTAAACAAAGTCTTTTCCCATTCTTTCTATTAGAAACCATTAACATTTTGTAATAGCCTTTCCTTGCAACCATAACCATTCCAGTATTCTGCATTTCCTTACTTTTTAAAAGTTACTTTCTCCAAACAGAATCTTTGCAAGCTCACTTTGAACCCAAAACTGGTGGTACACCTCCTGCTCCAGCTCCTCTTCCTGCTCCTGAGGGTAAGTCTGCTTTTCAAGCAATTGCAGTCACTGGGATGTGGGTCCCCAGCCAGCGTCTCCCTTCATGCTGCACGGCTTCTGTAGGCAAACAACACTTAAATATAAACATCAGGCGTAGGAATGTGCCCCCTGTTGACAGAGTAAACAAGTTACCCTTTGTCTCCTTAAAAAGGAAAAAAGCCCAGAAGGTTCTCTCCTCAGTTTGGTCAAAAGACACCTCATAGGACCTTGGGGACTTCACCTCAAACTTAAGGATAGCTAATTGGACAGGAGCCAAAAAGTCCCACCTAAGCAATTCCCTAGAAAAAGAAGAGAACAAAAGAGTTCATCGCTTTTGTGAAGTGTTTTAGCAGGAGCAAGAACCTCTTGCCCTGGCTCGGGTTTTCTCGGTAAAGAGCTTTTTTATTTTGCCTTTTATTAAAACTTTTTGTTTCCAACACTGTCACAGGAGCCATCCTGCTTCTTTATGCCACCTGAGGTAGCTGAGCTACCAAGGGTATAATGCTTATCTCTGAGAGCTTAGGAGACCTGGCTTGAAGAGAAAAAGCATTAATAAGGGAACATTAAAACTAGCGCTAAGAAAAACGTTTTCTGATACTTTTTTCAGAAGAGAAAGGAGATGGTAAAAACTAGCACAGGGCTTAAAATTACTACAGTAAATTTTTTTTTTCTATTAGTACCTATTTCCTTGGATATATTTGGTTTTAGTTTGGGTTTGGTAGCTTGGTTGGTTGAATTCCTTTTGTTTTGGGGAGTGATGGTGGTGGATGGGTGCATGTTTGGTTTATGGCTGTTTTTTGGTTGTTCTTTATTTTACTGTTTCATATATCTTTCTTTGTTAGTTTTTTTTTTAACCAAAGATTTTTCCTTCCTTTATGTTATAAACCAATATTTGTAACAGCCTTTCTTTGCAACTACAACCATTTCAGTGTTGTGCAGTTCCTTGTTTCTTAAAATGAAAACATTTTTTAGATTGAAAATTACTTTCTCGGGATAGAATCTTTTTGGGGTCGAATTGGACACCAAGTAGCCAGAGCACCTCCTGCACATGCTCGTGACAGTGATGGTAAGTCGCCTTTTCAAGCAATTGTGGTCACTTGGATGTGGTTCCAAGACAGCATCTCCCTCCATGCTGCACGGCTTCTGTAGGCAAATACAGCAGTACTTACATGTCAACATAATGGAGCAATACAGAAGCAAACAGAAGCTTATGAGCCATTTTTCAGAAGAGAAAGGGGATGGTGAAAGCTAACACAGGGATTAAAACACAGTGATTTCTATGCAACAGGGTTGATAAAGGACTGACTCAAATTTGTAGAGAGTGTGGGTCTCCAGGACGGTTTGGATGGATGAGAGATCTCTGAAGTCAGGTCTTAGAAGATGTGGTTTATTAAAAGGGGGGAAAGGCCCTGCTTGGAGTTGCCAGGCGCAACTCGTGGCAGGCCCAGGGAGAGAGGGAGAGGGAGAGAGAGGGAGCGAGGCTTCCAGGTGAGGGTCCCAGGGGAAGGTCCAAGAGAGCGTCCGGTCCCTCGGGCACACCTTATCAGGGGGCTTCAAGGTGGGCTGGAACAGGACTTGGGCCAATGGGGTCACAGATACCTGATACTTCAGGGGAGGGTCACAGGTGTGGGATGAACCATACATTGGGGGTGAGACAGAGCATTCCATTTGACCTTTGGACCCATCTGCAGGTAAAGGGCATTGTTTAATCAGAAGGGGGGATTGCTTTCAGCCTGGCTATACTATTGTTTTCTAGTTATTCAGTAGTCAAGGTTTGTTATTTCAAATCTAGTTCTCATCTCAATGTCTGGATTTTCCAAATCTTTTGCCAGGCAATCATATTTATAAGGTTTTCCTATTTCATCTTCCCCAGCACAAATTAACAAGAGGGATATTTGTTAGAGCTACCATTACACATCACACACTTTAAGCAACCTGTACCATCAAGCCCAAAGCTAATATGGCTCCGTGTTAAATATTCCTGATGGATTACACATCCTTGCGTGAAGATGGAATTAGGATTTAAAGCCAGTATTTATGCATATACAAGCATTGTGCAAGAACATTGCAGATTCCAAATGGAAACCAAATATCACCTGTACAGCATAAACACTGCAATAACATGAGTACACTTCTCCCATCAGGTTCACAGGAAGCTCAACCAATTCTCTGCTTGCAAATAATCTCTTCTGGCATCTTTTGGGGCCCTAAACCAGGAATGTCACACCTAAAGACTGTGGGACCATGAAAATTCCTCCAGATACAAACCAGTCTCCAGGTGACACAAGTGACTACGGCAGCCTCCAATAATGTAGCGGGACCCAGGTTTGCTGTGTTCTCTTTGTCATCGTGGGTTTGTAATTCAGACTCACAGAGGGGCTTGAGTTGGAAGGGACCTTAAAGACCCTCGAGATCCAGCCCCCTCTGCCACGGACAGGGACGCCTTCCACTGGAGCAGGTGACTCAGAGCCCCTCCAAGCTGTGGCAAATACCCAAGGACCCCTTTTTCTCTGTTTTGCAAGGTCAGCTTTCCATGCTCACATTCACAGATGGCTCCAGTCTCACACAGAGCATTGCTGGCTGGTCACTCTTATCTCCACAGCCCAGTAGAGATCCTATTTTGGATGGCTCTCACTGCTCCCAAGGCCCCAGGGAGCAGCCACTGCCTCGCCTCTGTCACCCGAGGACACAAGGAAAAACATTGCACTCAGCTTTGGTCACAATGAAGAGACTAATTTATTTCTTCTGACTCCAATCATTTCTAGTTTTCAAAAGGTGCCAGTGGATTGGAAGGTGAACGTGCCACCTCTCCAACGACACTGGACAAGCTACCAGTCTATCAAATTTCTCTGCCTCTATGAAGGAATGCAAAACAATAGGTTGTTTACAGAAAGTTGCGTGAGAAAATTCTCTACAAGAATGTAAACTCAGAAGGCCTTAGAAAATCCTGAGAAATCAAGGCAACACTCCTCCTTCTGCTTTCCCTTCCAGGATCAGTGATTTCCTGCCGCTTCCTCCATGTCTGACACAACTGAAGAGATAAGGGGCTGAGGATGCAGCTTCTGGCAGAGAGTTGATAACACTCAGCTGAGTATTTTATTCTCCTGCCACTGAGTTGTCAGGCTGCTTACACAAAAAAAATCCTCCTGCTTGGAAAGGGGCTGGTGTGAGCAGCAGGAATTGTTGCTGGCTGGAACATTTCAAAGAGCTGGACAAAAGAAGCATTTTGTGGAAGGCCACCAGCTGCCCTCTGTCAGCAGCACAAGGTGTGAGGTCCCCCTTGAAGGCCATCCCTGCACAAGGACAGCCTGGCCTCCTCCAGTACCCAGAACACCTTTCAGGCTTTCGGGCTGGCCTCGTCCCTCACTCTGGAGAAGCAGGTTGCTGTTGGAACTCTCATAGCCACAGCTCCCGGCTGGATTGCCGTGTCTTACCACAGACAGCCCTGGAGACAACAGTACAGACAAGCTCCATCTGCAATAAAAGGAGACTTGGTTCCAGCTTTTCCCTTGGACCAGCGTGCAGCAAGCACACCTGGGCCTCATTCAGGTCTGTGTGGGCTGGTAGTCAGCTTCTGCTGGGAATTTAAAGCTTTTACCCTACTTTCCACAATAAAGAATGGAGCAAACCCAGCTGCACCAAACCCCAAATTTCACTCTAACAATCACAATTTTCATTTTCCTCTATTCAAGCCTTGAAGAAAACAAACTTTACTTGAATGAGCTGGAGGCACAGTGTCCTCCCAGATCATTCTTGAGTAGGACAACATTCCAGGGGAAGCCTGGCAAAGCCAGAGTTTACTGATGCTCAGGAAGCTTTGCAAAAGCTTCCACCTGCAGTGCTCTTGCACCCTCCTGAGCTCCTGGAGCCCTCAGTCACCCCAGGCACAGTTTGGACAGCAAGGGGATGGTTCCGTTTGGGACATGTGGGGACAGGAGGAGGGAAGACTTTGCAAACACTGTCACGAGGGCAGGGCTCTTTTCCTTTATGGTGCCAAGTGGTAGCACATAATCTTTGAGTTAATGTCAGGTGCTGAGGGGCACAAATTCTCAGTGAGAAGGACAGAGTGTCTCCACTCGCACAGCAAGGTAAGTGAAGGGGAAAGCGCAATCTATCTTTCATGGGAGGAGTTCAGTTTTTAACAAAATATTTTTGCAGGAGACCTGCCTAGGCAGCGGTGATTGAGAGCATTTTATCAGACTCACAGAGCATCCCCACATCTGCTTTGCCACATTTGCTCTTTTTTTCATGGTGAATGATTTCTGCTGCCAGGGTGGCTCCTGCTCGGAGTTCTACTCCCAGTGGAGTCCCGGAGTCTCCTCAGCAGGCCTTTGCAGCGAGTTCTGAGCCAACGCGTGGCTCTGCTGCCATCCCAAATCTGCCCTTCCCTTGCCCAGCCTGAGTGCAAGTGGGGCATGTGCTGGGCATGGCTGGAGATTTTCATGGCCAAAATCCTCCTGCATTTACATCTGCACCTGGCTATGGGTGGCACAAATCACAAAACACCCACTGCAGTTGACAAATGGCATTTCCTGCAGATTGCTACAGCCGCACTGCTGATCGACAAACACACGAGAATCCATTTCATCCATTGGAAAATGTCATTTATTACAAATTGCTACACCCACACTGACAATACAGAACTATACAAATCTCAATTTAGGTTAAAACCAGGAATTTATTAGATTATTACAACCAGTCTAGGTAAAAATATACAAATACCAACTTCAGTTAATAAAACTTAATTTATTGCCCACCTCTACAGCAACTAACTATACACAAAGGTTAATTAGGGGTTTAACAACTTAATTTATTACATATTTCTACAAGTGTAGAGCCCATATAGAAATAAAGAAATATGCATACCCTCTCTAAATAGCCCTACACTAAGAATTCAATCAGTAGACTTATACAACAATGCCCTCCATCCATCTTAAAATAAAATTAAATACATATGTACATGCACATATATATAAATGCACATACAAGTATAACAGTCTACAGATGTAAATATAAACATCACATGCTACATACAACAGACATACATACATATATATATATATATATATATCAATAGATATAGAAACCAAACCTGTCTATAAATATACAAATATCACTGTTCTAAGGTAAATACACATCCAACTGCATCAACACAAACATAACTGCAACATAACTTAAAACAGAACAGCAAGCAGAGGGATCCCAGCTGCCCATCTTCAAAGCCTCTCCCTCGGGCTCTTCCTCCCGTGCAGAGCAGCTCTCCTGGACAGGGACGGCAGATGGCACAGCTGGGAAGCAAAGGGAGCACTGAGTCAGTATGGGGACGTTTTCCTTGGCAGCAGCTGCACTTCCATCAGGGAAGGGAAGATCTCAGAGCCTCCCCAGGAGGGTCAGAAAGAAAAAGCAGCCGAGCGGGCCAGGCTGTGGTGAGCGCAGCCGCGGCGGGACTGTCCCGCAGCCCCGGCAGCCCGGCACAGCCGGCACAGCTCCCGGGCCCTGCCGGCACAGCTGCCTTGCCCAAGGACAGCCCCTGTGCCGGCCGGGGCAGCTGCGCTGAGCAGCCCCGGCACGGGCAGGGCCCGCTGCTGCCCCCGCCGGGCAGTGCCCACGGCCACAGCCCACGCCACCCTCAGCCCCACCCTGCCTCCCCGGCCCTGTGGCCTCACCTGGGCTCTCTCCAGCGTGGCAGCAGCAGGTCCCCGTTCCCTGCTCTTGCTGCTGGCCTTCAGCTTCTCCCTGCTGGCTCCCGTCAGTCTCCGACTGTCCTCAAGGTCTCCACTGCAGCTGTGGCAAAAGCGGAGGCTCTGCAACTGGTTCCAAGGCCTGGCAGAGCTGCAGTCCCGGAGCCCTCTGTGCCCCCTGCCGGCCCCCTCCATCCCCTCAGCCCCGCCATGCTCTCGGCAAACCCCAGCCCCCTTCAGTTTCTTCAGCCCCTCACAGTCCTCTCAGCCCCTCAGTCCCTTCTGACCCATCCCGTCCCCCTAGACCCGCCACCCCTCGGCCTGTGCCACTTCCCTGTCACCTCAGTGCCACCATCGCCCTCGGCTGCCCCACAGCCCTCAGCCCCAGCAGCACCTCAGGGTCACCGTCCCTTCAGCGTCACCGCCCCCTCAGCCCCCTCAGTCTCACCGTCCTTCAGCAGCTCCTCAGGGGACAGTGCCTGGGGCCACCGGCAGCTCCCACCGCTCCAGGGACGCCCGGGGCTGGAACTGCTGCTCCGCCCGGCCCGGCCGCCAGCTCGGACCCAGCACAGGGAGAGGGGACAGAGGGAGCACGGGGGAAAAGCAAGAGGTGAAAAAGGCAGCCGAGGGGGGAAAAAGGTAAAAATGCAGCCTAGACCTACACAGCTCCATCTATGCATCTAAACCTCCATGTAACTGTAACTAAATAGCAAAACATATTTACACATATATATAAATATTACTCTATAAATATATAAATGTAAATCTCAAAATGTATAAACATAACTACATATATAAAAATATAAATCTATCGCATCTATAATGATATATATAGATTTAACTATATAAACACACCTCTATAAATCTATAAATGTATCTATTAGGTATATAACTAGAACTGCAGAAATCTATAAATCTATGTATAAACAGAGGGATTCCACCTGCCCGATAGTCATAGGCTCTCCCTCTGATCCTCCTTCTTACGCAGGGCAGCCCTCCTGGCGAGGTAGATCACGTGGATATCTGGGAAGCAAAGGGAATGCTGGGTCAGTATTGGCCTCTGTGCATCTTTCCCTTTGGAAGTAACTGTCCTTCCACCAGGGACTGTCAGACATGGCCTGAAAGGCAGACTCTCACTTGGCAATTTGAAGCCTGCTCTTTAAAGAGCAGGCATTCTTCCAAGTTTTCAAAACTTATGAAGTATCCCAAAACTTTTACGTATCCCAATAAACTCACAGCACTCACAGTGCAAATAGCACCCACGAGAGCTTGAAACACAGTCCCAGCTGCCACAGAGAAGCCCGGGATTGTTCTTTCTCTGAGGACAGACAGACCTCAGTCCTCATTGAAATGGCTGAAGCTGAGGGGTGCTGGGGGCTGAGTTATGAACTGGCACCGTTCCCTGCCACCTACAAACTGCCCTCTGCAGTGAGCAACAGCTCCTCCAAAACAACCACCAGCTCTGGGATGAACAGCTGGGAGGGAAAGAGCTCCCTACCAGGCCTGCAGGCTGCACCAGCTTTGCACAAGAATGCCGATCCAAAGGGCTCTCTCTGTCCTTTAGTTCTCCCTAATTTGGGGTAATTTCAGTTTTTCCTTGAGCTACTGGATTTATGATTAATGATTTGTTTAGTCTCAGAGCTTCTGCTGCTTGCATTTTTAATGTATCTCACAACAGCTACCAGCAGACTGGTACTACATTGATTTAATGCTTGGAGACAAAAAGCTCAGACTTCTACACTGACTTTTTGCTGGGGTTTTCTTCTCTTGCTTCAAGAGTCACTCAGTGTTGCCTCCAGAGCACTGACACCCAGCAGCAAACTTATCCATGGACATCAGCACAAACCTGGGACACTGGAGCTGGTGACACAACTCCCACAGGGTCAGGTTTATTCCCTGCTCTCTTGCCACAGCAGAGGACTCAGTGCCCAAGCCTCTGGCGAAGCGTGGAGGGCAGGGCTCGGGCAGGCTGTGCATGTGCCTTTGAACTAAAGGCACCAGGAAGCACCAACCCTGCAGACAAGAACTCAACTCTTCTCGTCTCCCTTCCTGCCAGAGGCAGGCTCAGAGCAGCCGTCTCACACCTCTCTAAACCAATGGGGCTCTGTCCTTACCAAGCTCCTCGGGCTCCTGGGAATTGTTCCCACAGCTCTTGGTGCCAGGCAAAGCTCCCTCTGCTGCAGCTCTGTCCACAGGCTCCCCTCCTGAAGACTCAGGCACAACATTAATATTGCCCTTGAAAGAGAAACAGAAAGAAAGAAACCCTTCTCACCAGTAACACAAAACATCTGGTCCAACAACTCTGTGGCTCACACTCTTAATCCCTTGCTCCTAACAAGAAGTCTGGGCCCCAAAGCCCTTCAAAAGTCAAAAAGATTTGACTTCTCAAACACCATCCAAAGGCTGTCAAAGGTGACAGTGTTGAGCGTGGGGGTGACACTGAACACATGGAATGGCTGCTAAGGAAGGACTCCTGCCAGCTCCTGGCACAGGGATGTGCTCCTCCCTGCACAGCCCTGAGCACAGCACTCTCATCCAGGCTGCAGCTTGGCAGGGACTGCGTGGGAACACACATCCCTTCCCGCAGAGACGCCCGAGAGCAAGGTGACTGAGCTCTGCAATGTGGACAGCAAGAGTGGCCAGTTTGCCCAGCTGAGGATCTCCCAGATGGAAACTGGACTGCAGGCCCCAGGTTATGGAGAGGACAAGAAAGCTGCAGCTGCAGCCCTGCCCCACCCACGGCTCTGGGAGCGCCTACACGCACGGCAGGGCTCTCACAGCAGCAGCAGCTGCAGCCCAGCCCTGCTTTGCCTTGGCCTTGCCACCCAAAAGAGGCACAGCCCACATCTGCTGCTGGAACAGAGGCACCTCTTGCACACCCCTCCCTGCACGGGACACTCTGCCTTCAGTGGCAATTCTCCAAACACTCTTCTCTTCTCTCCCATCTAACAAAGCCTCTCAGAACCTACAAAGCTTCCACTTCCACACCACAAATGCCCCAGCACGAGGAATTCTTCCCAGGAAAATGAGCACCCAAACTTGGCCAACACAGGCTCACACCTTCTCATCCTTACTCAGGGGGGAGACTTTTTCATTCCCTCTTCTTTAGGAAATCTTGCTTTACCAAGAAAATCCTTCCCTGTCTGTTCACAGCTGAACTCAAGAAGCCTTTGCTTCTCAGCCCTGCAACAGCATTCAAAAGCTGTCAGTCCAGCCCCTTTCATCCCTGTCCAATGCAGTTACCTGAGCAGAGGGAGAAATCATCTCCTCCAGTGTCTCCAGCACCATGTCCAGATCCACTGGTGGCAATTCCTCTTCCCCAGGAGTATTCCACAGCCGGCCGGGGGCTGTCCATGCTGCATAACCAGCACTGCCAGCTGGACCACTGGGAGCTGAAGTGTCTGGGGTGGCTGCAAGAATCCAAACATATTGGTCAGGCTCCACAATGCGGCTTTGGGACGCAGAGCTCTAGTGCTGCCTTGGACCAAATATCACAGGAAGCACACAGCAACCTCAGTTCCAGAAATTTATTCAGACTTCCCAGGGGATTGGAAGAGCGAGTTCTTCCTCTACAGGAAGATGGTCTACAGGAACCAGCGGAAGGATGAGCTCAGGGAGGCATTTAAGCTCCAGGGGAACCAGTGGAATGATTAGCTCACAGTTGAGATGAAATCTGCCCTTCCTGGTTGCTCTGATGAAACCCCAAGAAGTCCAGATGAGACAAAGACTTTCTTGGGGAGATGCTAGGAAAACCTCAGACTCCTGAGCACCTGCACTTTGCCTGGAAGCGCCTGGAGGCAGCTCTAAACCCTGAGGTGAGGAGCGGTGAGGTCCTGGGAGGAGAGCACTGTGTAGGAGTGGGAAGAAGAAAGGAAGCAAAGGGAAAGCTGGTCTTTGGGCATGTTTCCCTTGGCAGCAACGGTACATCTGTCAGGGAAAACAAAAGCCCCCATCCTCCCAGGCAGGGTGAGAAAAAAGAAAAAAGAAACAACCAACACGTTCAAGGGCTATTCAGCTAGCAGCTGCTGGTCTACTGAGCTCTCCCCTATTCGCTCAACTGTCTGGGAAAACTCTCCCGCGTTGCCCTTCCCTGGTAGGAGACAACTGCCAGAAAGCCAACTGCCAGCTCTCTTCCCCACTGCCCCGGAGGGACAGGAGACTCCCTCCAGCTGGGCCGGAGCAGGACCGAGCCCTCGGCTCACACGTACTCACGGAGAGCTCCCCAAGCACCCCGGGGCCGCGCAAGGAGCAGCGGCAGCCAGGGCGCATGGCAGGGCCAGCTGCAGCCGAGCGGGCCAGGCTGTGGTGAGCGCAGCCGCGGCGGGACTGTCCCGCAGCCCCGGCAGCCCGGCACAGCCGGCACAGCTCCCGGGCCCTGCCGGCACAGCTGCCTTGCCCAAGGACAGCCCCTGTGCCGGCCGGGGCAGCTGCGCTGAGCAGCCCCGGCACGGGCAGGGCCCGCTGCTGCCCCGCCGGGCAGTGCCCACGGCCACAGCCCACGCCACCCTCCGCGCCCGGAGCTCCCACCCCGACTCACCGGCTCTGGGCGGCTGCCCGGCGGGGAAGGAGGGCACCTCCCGCTCCGTGCGCAGCTGCTGGAAGCGGCTGGGCTGGTGGCTGCGCACCTCCCGCCCCGCCGCCAGCCGCTGCCTGTTGGCCCTGGTCAGGCGCTTGATGCGGAGCAGGAGGTCGGGGCGGTCGCGGCGAAAGTTGGGGTTCCTGAAGTGGAGCCAGCTGCCGGCATCGCCCGGCTCAGCTGAGCCAACCCCGCCCGGCACCTTGTGGAAGCCGTAGAGGTTGAGCTGCCGCACGAAGCTGCCGAACTGCGTGGCTTGGAAGGAGTCCGGGGCCGGCCCCGCCCCCTCACTGCCCGCCCCGTGGGCGTCGCCCGGGCTGAGCAGCTCCCGCTCGAAGAGGGAGCGGTGGATGAGCAGCCCCCGGGCCCGGCTGTCCCAGCGCACGGAGCGGACGCGGGGGCTGTTCGCCAGGCGCCACAGCTTGGCGGGGAAGGCGCTGGCTCTGAGCCCGGCGGGCAGCGGCAGCTCCGCCATGGCGCCGCTCGCCGGCTGTCGCCACAACGGCCCCGGCGCAACGGCCGCGGCTGCGCCGGCGGCGCGCGGCCTGAGGGGGGCGCTGCGCTCGGGCCCGCGCGCGCCCAGCCGCACTGGGCGGGGCCGAGCGCGGCAGAGCCGGGGCTGCGGGCACAGCGCGGGCGGGGCGGCTCCCGGGGCTGGCTGGGCTCCGCACGGCGGGGCCAGGTGCGAACCCTCTTTTTCCCTGGCTGCAGTCATCCTTCTGCCTTTGCTTTGCAGTACGGCCCCAAAGTGCCAAGGCAAGTGCAGGAGCTTTCAGAAAGGTCCAAACGGAGAAATCCCATCGGAAACTCTTGCTCTTTGTCCAGTGAAAACAAAACCACTCTCATTTCTGCACAGCTGAATTCAGGAAAAAGGTCTTAGTCTAAATAGCTTCCCTCTTTGGTACGGGTTGCAAACAGAGGTCCTCACTTCCAAGCAGACAGGTCAAATGGGAGAAGGGGAAATGATGAAGAGACTTGAAGACATTTCTTTTGGACACACTCCAGCCCCTCAGTGTCCTTCCTGAATTGAGGGGCCCAGAACTGAACACAGCGCTCAAGGTGTGGTCTCTCCAGTGCCGAATGCAGGGGGACAATCACTGCCCTGGCCCTGCTCCCACAGCCTGTCTGGCACGGGATGTTTTGCCCACATTCAGCATCTCTGACGCCCTTCCTGCCCCGTCCGGCCAAGACACGGCTCCAGCGGCGGACAGGGAGGCGGCTGCTGTGCCGGGGCCGCGTGTGGGTGAGGGCAGCTCTGCCCGCGCTGCCATCTTTGGTGGGAGTGCCGGTGCCGGCTTTGCCCCCGCTGACGGCTGAGGGTGGAAGGGCAGCCGGACGGGGTGGTGGTGGGTCTTGGGGCTGGGGTGGTGGGGCAGCCTGGGGCCGGGGAGAGCCGGGAGGTGGCCGTGTGGAGGACGGAGGGGTCGCTGGGGGCTGGAGGCAGCGCACACCTGCGGAGGGAGGGAGGGACGGGCCCGCGGCGTGTCCGGCTGGCGCTGTGGGAAGATGCCGGGGACAGGGGCAGGACCCCTGTGGGATGTGGGAGAGCGGAGGAGGTGTGGGAGCAGCCAGTGTGTGTGGGAAGCTGAATCACAGAATCGGTCGGGGTGAGATTGTAATAAATGGGCCAGGAGACCAGCTCCTTTTTAATGCCTTTATTCAGTGATCAGCTCTGGGTGGGGGCCTGAGGGGTCGCGCACACCGCCGCTGCTCCCTTTGGTGACGCAGAGGAGGAGGTGATCAGTTTTGCTTCACAGCAGAGCTGGGGCTTCCGTCCTCATGAGTGTGCCTAGGAAAATGCTTTCTGGCTCATTGGCTAGGGTCCTCATTCTAGTCCAGTCCTACTTAGGTGATGGTGACCTTTAAAACCTTGTTGGTGGAGTAGAGGGACTTCCCACCAGTAGGTCCAGTCACTTAGTTCTTCAAATTTTGAGTTGGCTCGTCGTTTCTAGGGTCTTTTGTTGGATTTTCTTGAGCTTTTCTTAATTTGCATATTCCCGGGAATGTTTCCGGCCGCCATTTCGGGAAGCAGAAGAGGCGATACCCAAAGGACTCAATGAGGGTACAGGTAAGGGGAGGTACAATCAGGGTGTATGTAAGGGAGTTAACAGTGGGGGTACAACAAGGGTTTAACAGTTATCAACATAATTAGCTTATTACAACTTGAAGTGCCCATTAATGTCTCTACCATTCAATTATTTGTAATCAATATCAACCATTCAGTTATTTGTAAGGATGTTAGCACACATCTTTCCTCTCAATCCCTCCTCTTCTTACTTCTCAATTGGTCTTCACAAACCCTAGCTATTATTAACCCTTTTTCACAACATGGACCATTTGAAACACCCCCTGTCGACTTTTCCATGTCTGGTCCCTGCACCAGATATGGCAAGTAGATACAGAGAATAAAGTAGATAATTACAGTTCATACTAACCCATTAATCACTGGAAGTCCTTGTCGATTGCTACTGATAGCCAAGGTCTCCCATGCTTTTGTTCCAGCTGAGATGTCCAAGTCTTTGGGGCTTTCGAGACCTTGACTCGAGTGTGATGGGTCCATCCGTGTCCAGGTCTCCTGGCTGCTCTCTCTGAAATCCTGGTTGGATGTTATGAACAGCAAAGTCCAAAGGCAGCGTCTGTGCTAACTGGGCTTCCTGTCAAAGAGATTTCACAAGACACGGCATACTGGCCACATACTGGTTTAAATATAGATCTTCTCCTCCCTGCCACCTTGAAAATGAACAAGGTAAGAATCTCAAACAATTCAAAGGGGAATAATTGGATATTCCCATGGCTTTGGCTCTCATTCTTGCCAAAGCTAATGGCAAAAGCTGTACCCATGGCATCTTAGTTTCTGTCACCAGCTTCAAAGGGTGTTTATTCCTCCATTCACCCTTTTTACTTGACCTGAATTCTCAGGGTGCCAGGGGGTATGGAGGTCCCACTGAAATCTCAAAGCAGCCATAATCCCTTGAAGAATCCCCCTGTAAAACAAGTTCCCCCATCCAAGTCCACTGCCTTCACAATCCCATATTCAGAAACCATTTGGTAACTGATTGTTATGAATTATTTATGTAATTATTGGCTTTCGCTATTATTGGCTTTAGTAAATTATTTTGATATAGTACAGTTTGTAATCTCTTTTTAACTGCTTTTGATACAGTGTAATTTGTCAGCCTTTTATGGTTAATACCCTAATCCCTGTGTAGAGTGTATATCTTAGTGTGATATGTATATTATAGTTTAGGCTTTCACAAAATATTAAAATAGAGGCTATGGAATATGTATTATAACATTAACTTTTGCAGAAGTAATTGTAGCTGTGAAATAAGAACTAAGGCCTTTATTGTTGTAACTACCTGACAAGTAGTGAAATAGCTAATGTGGGTTGGAAGTACTTCTAAAAATGGCTAGAACATCTGTATGATAAGATAATTTTGAAAAGAACCAAGCAAGTAACACCAAAAGAGCAAGGAGGAATCTACCCCTGACCCTTCGGCTATCAGTAATTCTAACCACAGACCAGGGGGCCTCGTGAGGAAATAAAAGACAAGACTCTCAAAATCACATCTGCATTGTGGCATGTAGTATAAGAAGGTGAGGTCAGGGGTTGAACTAAGATAAAGAATTCCCTGGAACATGTATACTCAAAGGAATGTTTAAATATGCATAATTTTCATGAATATGTATTTGACTAATGCAATGAAAAAGTATGTAAGAGTTGTTATCGTTAACCGTGTGCATGTGTGTGGATATTCTCAGTTCAGTCAGAGAGAAAAGAGAGAGAATTCTCCCAGGCCTAGCCTGGGAAAGTTAGGAGAAGGAATGGAAACAATTATTACCTCTCTTTCTGTTCATGTTGTTTATAGATATGTTCTACCACAGTGGGCTAGTCAGAGTGCACCAATGGTGTGAAAGGTTTTCACTTTGAGACCAATCATATTTCACCTTAGCGATGCTGGTTATCAAAGAGGAATGCTACTTGTTAATAAAGATTATTCTTTGCCTTCTGAAGATGGAGTCTCTTCATTTCCATCCCTGCCTCGGCAGCGACACATGTGGCTATGCACCCAGTGCTGTTACTTTTGCTTTATCCCTTGTTACACCTTTAAAAAATTTTAAAGGGTGAGCCTCGTTTCTCACACTGACCAAATAGTTGCTGAGGCTGCTAGAAACTCCTCTGGCCACCCTGCCAGCCAGCGTACCTCTACCAGAGGATATCTAAGCCCTCTTGTCCAGGGCATTTCAGTGAAATACACCCAACATCCCGGGCAAGGACAGAGAGCCCAAGGTAATTTCCCTGCTTTGCAATCTCATTTGTAGTCAGGCTATTAATTTCAGCCAGGCACCCCTCATTAGCTCGTTTTTCTAAAACAAAAAGACCCATGGCAGTACATCTTGAAGAATGTCTCTGCCAATCCTCAAAAGTCCCAATGACCCACCCCATGGAGCTGTCCCAACACCCTTTGCCAGGGTCAAAGCTCTTGGCATCCACTGTTTACTGCCCTTTGTTAATCAGTTCTCCTTCTCTCTTGTGCCTCACTACCTTTAATAATCTCCCGCCCCTCTGGTGGAAAAGACAGCACCAGCACCACCACCTCCCCCTCCCCACCCCCGGCGACAGCTGAGTCACCTGGAGCAAAGGGAGGATCCCAGAGACCTCTGGCAGAAGCCTGCCTTCTGAACATCTCCATTGAGCAGTTGATTACCTGTTGTCTCTTCTGAAAACCCTGCCTGATGTCCCTTAACTGCTCTTATTTCTACCTCCTCAGGCAAATTCACCACCTCCAACAAGTGAGTAATTGAGCTTTGAGGAGGGAAGGTTTTTTCCTGCAAGTTAACCTAAACCCCACTCCCTCTCAGCTTTCCTCCCAGCTTTCCAAAAGCCTGTAAAACCCACGCGCATACTTGGAATCTGTAAACATTCTACCACCAAGCTAACTTGAGTTTGGAATTCCAGCTAAAGTCAGTGCTGCTGCTAAGAGAAGGAAAATGGTTCCATGACAGTTGTCTTTTTAAATTTGAGCTGTCATTTAATGTTTCTCTTAAAAGATACCTCACAGGATCCCCGTATGTGCTGTTCCAATAACTCACTTAGAAATAATCTTTATGCTGTTTTGCATAGGATGAAGGGCACTGCCAAGCTGAGATGCCTGTGAAATGCTGAGATTTGGCAAAGCAGTGTACCAGCTTCATCTACAAAAGGCAATGGCCTTGTTGCTTTCAGTAGAACTGCTCCATTCAAGCAGGTAGGAACTGTAAGGTTCAGTTCATAACCACTAGATTGACTGTCAATGCCACTATAGGCTGAAATGGAACGAGTCAGGTTTTACTGAGAGGGTCTGTGCTTCATTCTCTTCTGGTTTCATTCAGTCTAGAGGCTGGCACAGCACCAGTGGCTGTGGGAGGAGAATGCAGCTCACGTCTAGTGAAGATCTGATTGGTTCCATGTTTCATCTCCAGCCGCTCCATTTGCGTTGGAAACCTTTTGAGGATACACTTGTAATTTTGCTCAAAATTACAACCGGAGATGCGCCGGTGCCAGGAAGAGGCACGCAGGGCCGGGCTGCTGCCTCCTGCAGCTACAAGGGCCTCCTGGCCGCCTGCCCGTGCCGAGGCTCAGGCTGCTCCGGGCTCTGCCAGGGCTCTGCTGCGGCTCCACCCCGGGCAAGGCCGGGCCCGCTCTCACCTCACAGTCTGCACCTGACAGCTCTGCACCGGAGGAGACCTTTCAGAGCACCCTCTCTGATCTTTCTGCTTTCTCAGCTGAGCATGGCTCTCCTCCAGCCCAAGACATTGCACTTAGGGATACAAGTCCAAGTGGCAGGCGCCCCAATGCTCTCGAGTCACAGCTGAAGGGCTGCATCAGCACAGGGTGTTTGGACTGCCCCACTCCCCCTCTGGTTTTTCCTGCAAATGTCATTGCCCTTTCTGCCTCAAACAGAAGTACCACAGCAGGGCAAAAACAGACCAGTGGGCCGTATTCCAAAGGCAGTGTGGTCTGAAGAGGATGAATGAAGAAGAGCCTTCCCCACTTTCACACCGTGCCAAAGACTCCCTAAGTGTCACTTTGCACCCTTAAGGAACAACAGGCAATTCAGAAGGAAATCTTGAGGTTATTCACGGAGTGAGAAAGAAGGGAATCTTCAAGGTGAGTTGTGGTTTCAAACTTTATTCATTTCCAGTCCTACTGTTCCCTGTCCTATTAGACAATCCTACCTTAACACTAACCCTAACCCTAACCTACAATCCTAGTCGAAGTACATGGTAATGGTCCTGATGTGATTATCACATTCTTGTCTCCTTCCTCTTCTTCACTGAACAATCAGTGGCACCAGGCTGGACGCAGGCTCAGCAAATGTTACAAATGGATGCTGCCCAAAGGAAAAAAAAAAAATCAACAAAAACAAATGAACCATGAGTTTCCAAGCTCAGTATTTCACAGGATTCCTCTGGCTCCTAGAAAGATGCGGAAAGAGGAGCAATGGGACCATCTGTACCCCATCTTTATGTGCAGGACCTTGCCATCACAGGCAAACCTGGCCCAGAATCCCACTCATCCCTTTATTCTGGTTTCTCCATCTTGCTGGGATTTTTGCCCCGCCAGTGCTCTAGAAGTGGTGCTTTCTGTCCCTGGGGTTTCTTCCTTTCAGGAAACTCCAGTGACTCCCATAGGTCCCTGCCTTTGAAAGACAGGCACCGTGCTAATTTCCACAGGGAGACAGAGCAGTGTCTACCTTTCCATGCCCTGCCCCTCCTGTGCTGGATGGCACCTTCCTTCCCAGCAGGGCCAGCCCAGTGGCGCTGGCTCCTACAGTTCCCTCTCTGCCACACAACCTGGCAGTAAGCCTGGGCCAGTTCCCCTCTGCCCGAGCGTGCCAGGCAGCAGATGGGGCTGGGACAAGTCCCTCTCAGCTGTCCCTGTTTGCGTGCCAGAAACCTCTAAGGGTGGGGTGGGGGGCACAAACCAGAGGCTCACAGTGAGCCCCTCACAGCCCCTCCTGCCCACAGCCAAATCTCTCCAGACTGCTCTGCCAGGACTGGCATCCTTGGGTTCCTCCACCACCATTTCATGGCTCTGTACCCTGCATTGCTCTACTTCAATTCTTTTGCCATTAGATAAAACTGAACACCCCACCAAATTACAAAACAGGGCGACAGAAACAGAGGACAGAGCGCCTCTCCTCTGAGGGCAGGCTGAGAGACCTGGAGTTATTCAGCCTGGAGGAGAAGAGGCCCCAGGGAGACTTCATTGCTGAGTTCCAGTACTTCAAAGGGGATTCTCAGGAAGTAGGAAAGACCTTTTTTCACAGGCTCAGTTGCAATAGGACATGGGATAATATTTAGAATATATAATGGGGATTGAGTCAGATTAGGTCTAAGGAAGAACTTGTTCACTTGGAGCATGGTGCCACACTGGCAACTGGCACAGGTTGTCCCAAGAGCTGAGTTGCATTTAAAAAAGTGATTTTAATTGTTGCTGATCTCTTGCTCTTTGAGTCATGTTGCTTGCTCTGAGTATGGCTCTGGTAGTAAGTACTGAAAACCAATAATGAGCTTGTGGTTTTCTTGCAGTGCATGCAGGTTTTAATGATTATTATCTCCTACATTTATTAAATACATAAAATATGTTAAGAAGACAGCACCTTGTGGAACAATTTCTGATCACGTATAGATGTTCTGATCTGACAGATGAAGTCTGTCTTCTTTTTAAATGGGAATACACTTAGTATTTATTCAATTATAAAATATTTATGGTCTGCAGCTAAAACCCTGAAACTTCATTCTTTAATAGTAGTAATGTCTTTAAAGACAAGATTTAATCTAAGTTACCGATCCCCTTGTTGATGGCATTTGTGTCTCTTTGGCCAGTCAAAAAAAAAAAAAAAAAAGTGTGAAAACATATATCATCGGGCAATTTTTGGTCATGAAAAACGTGAACTGTGCCTAGACACAAATCCATAGGTAAAGTGGTCACTTTTTATTTAGAAAGAGCTATTAATTAAATGCCAGTACAGTGTTATTTCTGTACAAAATACTTCATGTAGACAAAGGTAAAGTATTTTAGTATTTCTATTTCTGTATTATAGGATACCAGTTTAGTGCTTCATTTAAACATGTTTCTTTTATCAGTGTATTTCACATTTATTGCCCATAAACTCTTGCACTTTTGTCTGGAGAAAATAATTATTGCAGTCTTGCATGCTTAAAATAATGCGAAAACGACCATATCAAATAATGTAAACACTGATTTTCAAGAACTGAAATAAAAGTTTTCCAGTTTGATGTTATAATATATAATTTCACTTAAAATTACTCAACTGGTTAATAAATACGTTTTCTTATATACCTATTTATATGTATACGTATACATACATATTTATGTGTGAGTGTATATATATAAATTTATATTTTTTTTGTATACATTTTTCACTTTACGTATAGAAACTTGGTTTTGACTCTTATTGTTATTGTTTGCGGTGCTTGAGGGCTGATTCTGCTAATTGCCAAGTAGATTTTAACTGCAATGGTAGTGGAAATTATGATAGAAGAGGGCAGTTTGGAGGACTAAACCTTCAATTTGTGTTGTGTTTGTGATCAGTTGCATGTCTGTAGTTTGAATGTATGTATCTCTGAAGACAAAGCATGTAAAAGAGAGGTTTTTTCCCACATCTGTGCATTTGATTCATGACAGAGATTGTGAAAAATGCAGATTATATGGCTCTGCACAGATATTTACTATATGTATTATGCTAGGTTGGAAAGTTATGCTGTAGTAACATTTTAATAATATAGTAAATGTAGTTTTGTAATTGAAATTAAGCTTTAGTAGTTAAAATAGAAAATATGTGTGTGTGGTATTCTTTTTGCTCAAGAGAAGGAGAAGATAATCAAGAAATTCTTCACACAGAGATAACAATTACAAAAACCACTAAATCTTCCAGAGGAGAGGAATTTATGGCTTTCTTTATCAACAAAAAACCGAACTTCTCCAAACTCGACTTAGACTTCAAGGCGCCTGGGATTAACAAGAATTCCTCAACAAGTACCAGACGAATTTCTTGTTTTAAATAAAAATATGCATATTCATGAAGTGATTTCTGTATGCAACAGGTTACCCCTCTTAAGGAGGGAATTCTCTTTTATCGGGGTCCTTCTCCTGGCTCACTTTTGTCCAGAGAGAGGTACCCAGCCCAGGCTGTAACTTTTTGCTGTTATTGTCTCTTTAATTGTCCTAACTCTAATTGTTTAATCTTTATTACTATACTTGTATTAATTTTTTTTCCATTTTATTTTTAGTAAACTTTTATAAATTTTTAAAACAAGTGATTGGCGTTTATAACAAATGGTAGCAGAGGATGGTTCTTAATACCTCGCTGTGGGTGCTGTAGGAGAATTAGAGTGAGAAGACGCGTCCTGCCCTGATTAGGCAGCCTCGCTCTGTTCCCCTGGTGTGACCACAGACCGCAGGTTATGATCCGATGGACAAAAAGAGACAATAAAGCAAAGAAAAGGGAAAGAATTCCTAAACCGCGGTAATTAGCCCCTAAGACCAAAGTGTACACGAAGAACAAAGACCCAAGGACAAGGGAAAGGTAAGTATTTGTTGGGATGGGTTGGATAAGGGGGGATGAATGTGTGTGAATGGGGTGGATAAGGGGGGATGAATGTGTGTGAATGAGAGGCGGGCTGGTTACCCCAGACCTGCTAAGTGAGTGCAGTAGTCTCCCATGCTGCGTTTCCGTCTTTTTCGCGAGAAAAGCGGCCAGTACAGAGACGAAGCAAATGATAAAAGAGTGAGAGAATCCCCCCGGGGAGATTGAATTGAATGGGCTGGGTTGAGGGATTAATATTCAAGAGCACCCAGGGTTGCTGCTGGGTTGAGATATTAATCCTCAAGAGCACCCAGGGTTGAATAAGTGAAACAAAAGGTACCTTTACTTGTTGTGTACGTGACGGTGACTCCCGCACCAACAAGTCCCCTGAGGGTGGGGGCTTAGGCAAAACCCTGCAAAAACTTGAGTGAAAAAGTCTGCTGGGTTGAGATATTAACCTTCGAGAGCACCCAGGATTGAGTAACTCAGGGCCCTTCCCAGAGGCCCAGCGGTACTGAAACCCAGAGAGGCTGCCCCCAAAGCAAGGATGGCTCAGTATCGTAGGACCTTTTAGCACCACGGCTGCGTAAAGTAGTCGTCTAACCCATTCCCCCTGGGGGAGGGGGTGTGGGGAGTCCAGATCGGGCAAGGTACGGAGGTCCGAACCCCTGACTCTGAGGCTATCTCTAGGGAAGAGGGATAGCCAAACCTCGGGGAGGTGGAAGGGGTCAGGGTGGGGGCTTACACGATTCACGATTCTCTGGCAACAGAAATCCCTTTGTGTAAGTCTAAGAGGTTTGCTAACGTTTCCTTCCTCTGTGCAATAAAATAAAGGGAAATGTAGAAGTATGAATGGACAGGCCTGAGGGTGTAGATGTGTGTGCGAAAGTAAGTGGAAAATAAAGGTGAGTAAATAGAAATTAGTGGAAGATATGCAATGCAGATTGTTTGTTTTGAGCTAAATAAAAGTAAGTAAGTGTGCACGAATGAAAGTATATGTAACAGTATTGTGAAGTCCAGAAGTATGAATGAACAGGCTTGAGGGTGTGAATGTGAGTGAGAGTGAGCGAGAGATAAAGGTGAGTAAATGGAAATGAGTGGAAGATATGTAATGTAGATTGTTTATTTTGAGCTTTATTTTTTTAGAGGGAGCTATATTATGTCGAATGGTTTGTGAGAGAAAGGATTTTTTGCATGGGTAGTTGAAAGAAGGTAGTGTTTAGGTTGTTAGAAAATGTGAGGAAAAAAAAAGAGCATGGAATGAATAGATAAGATTTTGGGAAAAAAAAAAAAAAAAAAAAAAGGGACAGAAAACCAGTAAAAAGGAAGAAAAAGGGGAAAAGGGAGTGGAACAAGAGGGAACCACACCACTCGCAGCCGAGCCGCTTGTCCCGGGCCCTGGCTCGCCGCTTGTTTCAGCTCCGTCTGTCCCAGTCCCGGCATTTGTCCCTGGTCTCAGCGAGCCGCTCGCTTCGGCTCCGCCTGCCCCGGTGCCGGTGCCTGTCCCGGTCCCTGCGCCCACCCCGGGCTCTGGCTCGCCGCGTGTTCCTGCCCCGGTTCCCGTGCCCGCGGCGGCGGCTCTGCGGGTTCCCGTCCCGCTGCCTGCGGCGGCCCTCCCGGTCCCTGTTTCGCCGCCTGCCGCGTCGGTACCGGCCCCCGCCTCGCTGCTCGCGGCTGCCCGACCGACCCCCTCCCCATCCTGCCCGGTTTGTCCGCGGCTGGTCCGCTGGCCGCGCCCGGCGGGCTCCCGTTAGTCCCGGCTGTCCCGTCTCTGGCCGCTTCTCCCGCAGCGGTTTTCTCGGCCCCATCCCCCGCGGTTTTGCCCGTTCCGGCTACACTGGGCGCTGCCGCCGCTGCCCTGCCTCTGCCGGGAGCGGCCGGCTCAGCCGCCGTGAGCCACGTGGAGGCTGACCGCACTCCCATCCGCTATCCCCCGGACATGCTGCCCCCTTCAGCAGCTCCGGCAGCAAACCCCGCCCGTGCTCCGCCTCTGGAGGAGCTGGCCTCTATGGTATGTCCTCCTCACACCGCCCTTCCTGCCCGGAGCTCCGTTCCCTTGGAAACCGCAGCTCCGGCTCCAAGGAACTCCCTGTCCCGAGAAGATGCTCCTTATAAAAATACTTGAGGTGCAGTTAAGAGGCAGCTTTCTCCTGATTTTTCCTCACCACACGAAAATAAGGCTACAGAAAAATACGGGGAGAAAGAAATTGGTCTATTTCCACTGAGAGAGGTCCCGATGGGAGGGGGTGGGATTGGATTTGTGAATGCTCCCCTGACTTCTTCCAAAGTCAGAAATTTTAAAAAGGAAATCAAAGGGATTTTAGAAGATCCCATTGGCACAGCTGAACAACTTGACCAATTTTTAGGTCCAAACGTTTATACCTGGGAAGAGATGCAGTCTATAATGAAGATACTATTTTCTCAGGAAGAAAGGGAAATTATAAGAGTTGCAGGCATAAAAGCCTGGAATAAGGAACATCCACAGGGGCCCTCTGGAGAAGACATAATGCCAACTGAACCTCCGGAGTGGGGTCAGAATAGTGAGCAGGGGAGAAAACTTATGAATGACTATCGCAATACAATAATCAAGGGAATAAAACGGGCGGCACCTTGAGAGCAAAATGCTAAAAAGGCTTTTGAGGCACAGCAGGGGAAAGAAGAGACTCCAACTGAATGGTTGGACAGACTTGGGAGAAATATAAGGCAACATTCCAGAATGGATCCTGAGATTGATGTGAGAAAAGCTTTGTTAAAGATTAACTTTGTGCTTGGCCAGATAATGGAAAAAATTGAAGATCAGCATGACAAATCATTAGATGATTTATTAAAGGAGGCTCAGAAAGTCTATGGCCAAAGCCAAACTAAAAGCAAGGATTGTGGCAGTCACCATGTGAGAAAACAATTACAAGAAAAAAATCAAAAACACACAAACACTACTCCTAGATATGACAGTAGTAGAGACAGGGGAACAGAAAAAAATAAAACCCCAATACAAACCAAATCTCAGGAGCATTCCAGGAATGTCTGCTTTTACTGTAAGAACAAAGGACATTATAAGAGAGATTGTCCTAAGAGAGCAACAGATCTGAAAATCTTCTGAGAGATGAGCAAAGAGGAAGAATAGGGGTGTCAAAGGCTCTATTTTCTAGGGGACAGATACCATCTAGAGCCTGTGATAACTTTAAAAGTAGGTCCCCAAGAAGAAGAATTGGAATTGGTGGTAGATACCGGAGCAGAAAGAACCTGTTTGTTAAATATTCCAAAAGGTTATAGTGTACCAACAGATAATCTAATACATGATTGTCTAGAAATTATCCAGTACCAAACAAAAGTTCGAGAAGACCTTGAAGAACAAGTCCTTTCAGAAGGGGAGATAATTTTTGTGGATGGTTCCTCCAGGTGTCTACAAGGAAAAAGAATGTCAGGGTATGCAGTAGTTGATGGGAAAAACATGCAAACTATTGAAAAAGGGAAATTACCTTCAAACTGGTCAGCTCAAACCTGTGAATTATATGCTCTAAAAAGGGCACTGGAATATTTAGTACACAAAAAGGGAACTATATACTGATTCAAGGTATGCCTTTGGAGTAGTACATACCTTTGGAAAAATTTGGGAAGAAAGAGGATTGCTTAATTCAAGAGGAAAAGGATTAGTACATGAGGGGCTCATTTTAGAGGTTTTAGAAGCATTAAGATTACCAGAAGAGATAGCTGTAGTACACATTAAGGGTCACCAAAAGGGAGTGACTCCAGAAGTAAGAGGAAATAACTTGGCGGACCAGGAAGCTAAGGATGCAGCAGAAAACAGAGCTGAAAGAGTTATGCTAATATTAACTCCAAATGAGGAGAAACTGGAAATTCCAAAATTTAGTGAAGCAGAAGAAAAAGAATTAAAGGAGATAGGAGCTGAACAAGATGAATCAGGGAAATGGAAACTTCCGATGGAAGACAATTACTTAATAAAAGCTTACTAGAAGAATATTAGAAGACATGCATCAGAAAACTCACTGGGGTACTCAGGCTTTGTGTGATCATTTTCTAAGGAACTATGGGTGTATTGGGATTTTTGGGATAGCAAAGAAAGTAACTGAAAAATGTATAACTTGCCAAAGGATAAATAAAAAGGTAATGAGGAAAACCACATTGGAAGGTCGGAAATTAGCTCTTAGACCATTTCAAAGTATCCAAGTAGATTTTACTGAACTTCCTCAAGTTCAAAGATGGAAGTATTTATTACCATCTAACTCATTGGGTGGAAGCGGTTCCCACTGCCAAGGCCACAGCCAACGTGGTAAGTAAAACCCTTTTGGAACAGATTATTCCAAGATATGGAATGGTTAATAGGATAGACTCGGACAGAGGAACACATTTTACGTCAAAAGTGTTACAACAATTAATTCAGACCTTGGGGATAAAATGGGAATTACACACCCCATGGCATCCACAAAGTTCCGGCTGAGTAGAGAGGATGAACCAAACTTTAAAAAGAACTTTAACTAAATTAATAGTTGAAACCCGAATGTCATGGGTACAATGCCTACCTTTAGCCTTACTGAGGATCCGAACACAACCCAGGTCAGACCTGGGAGTGTCACCTTATGAAGTGATGTTTGGATTACCTTTTCTGACCACCCAACATGAAAATGCTACCTATGAGGTAGGGGGAAAGAGTGTTAAAGGATATATTAACACCATTGCAAAAACTCTTGAAAATTGGAGGTTAAAAGGAATAATCCCCCAAACCACACCTTTAGACTTTAAAATCCATAATATTCACCCAGGAGAATGGGTGTTGGTAAAAACATGGAAAGAACAATCTTTAACTCCACAATGGGAAGGTCCTTTTCAGGTATTGCTGACGACCAAGGCTGCGATGCGGACCAGGGAACGAAGGTGGATCCACGCCAGCAGAATCAAAGGACCTGTGAAAGAACCTAAGGAGTGGACGATAACCTCTGAACCGGGTGATATAAAATTGACTCTTAAACGGGGAATGGGTGGTAATGAACTGGGAAGACCTGAATGATCAAAGAAATATACACAGGATCACACCTGACTGGGAAGTAAGACCGAGCTTACATCAGTGGTTTCAAATACTGCCTGGACAAACTTTGAGGTGTCTCCGGTACCCTCCTTGGGAAGGAATACTGCCACCACAGACAGGAGGATCGGGACTGTTTCGGACAGAAATCTCCTGTATTTTGGCCTTAGCCTGTGATTTATACAAAGAGGAGGGCGAATTACAACCTCAATCAGTGCCACGTAATATACCCTGTTTGATTCACCCAAATACTGGGCATGTTAGTTGGGTTAAATGTAAATGTTTGAATTGTGGGAAAAATTGGTATTGTAGTTCACACAAGTGACGCCCCCATTGCAAGAAGTGTCGAGTGTCAACTAGATCCCCTATCCAAGCAGAGCTCGAAACAACTGAAATAATAACTTTGTTTTGTGGATGGGAATTATTAGTGCCTGTTGAATGGGAAATAGCTGAGGAACAGTGGGAGACCACCGTTAAGGAGTGTCAAAAACGATTTGCCTGGAAATTAGCTAAGAGAAAGTGACAACAGAAGAGAGGGCAAGACCAGATTGGCCTCTATAATCGCCACCAAGAAGATCACATACACCTGCTGTGGGTTGCAACCCCATAGGCATGGGAGGTGGGAGTATAAGCCATACTGGACCTCTCCTTTTTCTGTCACTCATTTTCTGTCTTTTCCCTTTTGGGATTTCGACAAGGCCATGCTACAGGTGTTACCAGAAGCTGTATATGGAAAGACACCGAGGCTCCTTTTTTATCTCGCACACTCATGTCAACAGTCACTGTTATAACCCATCCAGATTAGGAAACTGCATGCACAATGGACAAAAGTACTGGATTACTGAGAATCTAGGAATAAGTGGTAACAGGATGGGAAGTGAATGCCCAAAAGGGGAGAAATGGATTTGTTTCACATACGCTATTGGGAATAAAGCACAGGATTTGGTAAAAGAGCAATTGATAAACAAAAAGGCTAAGCCGGCACCAGCACCTAAACCTGTACCAATCTCACTTGACAATTTGTATACCAATGCTGAATACTAGCTGGTGGGATAACGTGTTGGGAATAGAATGGTGGAAAAAGCTAGGTTTCTTCCTGTTATGCGCTACAGCTGGTCTAATATTTCTTCCTTGTTTGATCCCCTGTTTTATTCGACTCATCACCAGTGTAGTTCAAGGCATGCAATTAGTGACCATGGATCAAAAATTGGATACAACAAAAATGGTGCAAAAGATTATGGTATTAAAGAAACAAAATAATATAGAAGACCCCTTTCAAGAAGCTAGATTGATTTATGAAGAAAATGAACAAAAAATGAAGGCTAGAAAGCAGTAAATATTGCTCGAGCCAAAGTAATTATAAAAAGAAAGAGGAAGGATTGTGAAAAATGCAGATTATATGGCTCTGCACAGATATTTACTATATGTATTATGCTAGGTTGGAAAGTTATGCTGTAGTAACATTTTAATAATATAGTAAATGTAGTTTTGTAATTGAAATTAAGCTTCAGTAGTTAAAATAGAAAATATGTGTGTGTGGTATTCGTTTTGCTCAAGAGAAGAAGAAGATAATCAAGAAATTCTTCACACAGAGATAACAATTACAAAAACCACTAAATCTTCCAGAGGAGAGGAATTTATGGCTTTCCTTATCAACAAAAAACCGAACTTCTCCAAACTCGACTTAGACTTCAAGGCGCCTGGGATTAACAAGAATTCCTCAACAAGTACCGGACGAATTTCTTGTTTTAAATAAAAATATGCATATTCATGAAGTGATTTGTGTATGCAACAGGTTACCCCTCTTAAGGAGGGAATTCTCTTTTATCGGGGTCCTTCTCCTGGCTCACTTTTGTCCAGAGAGAGGTACCCAGCCCGGGCTGTAACTTTTTGCTGTTATTGTCTCTTTAATTGTCCTAACTCTAATTGTTTATACTTGTATTATTTTTTTTTCCATTTTATTTTTAGTAAACTTTTATAAATTTTTAAAACGAGTGATTGGCGTTTATAACACACCCGAAAAGGCTTGAGATCCCTGCAAGGGATCTGAAGCCCACCCTGAACCTGCCCGGTTCGGCCCAAAATCCCCAAAGGGGCCGAGCCCGAGGCCGAGCCCGGGATCGGCTCCGGGGTCGCTCCGGGACCTCCGTGTTCGCCCCGGGCAGTTTTGGCCGCGGCCCCCGGACGGGCCTGGGTGGGACCGGGAGGGACCAGGGAGGGTTCGGGAGGGCTCGGGGCATTTGGGGCTTTTTTGGGCTTTGGGGGATCGTGCTGGGAGTTATGGGGGAATTGGTGGGGCTTTTGGGGAGAGATATTGGGTTTGGGGGAGCTGGGGAATTTTGGGGAGTTTGGATTTTGGGGGGGTGTATTGGTGCTTTGAGGGGGGGATGCATTTCTTGGGGTGTTTGGGGGTTATTTGAATTTTTTTGTGTTTTCTTTTGAATTTTGGAAGGTTTTTACTGGATTTTGTGGGATTCTCTGGAATTTTGGGGCATTTTATTGGAATTTTGGGACCATTTTGTGTGATTCTTTGGGGATTTCCATTTTAATGGATTTTTTGTTTGTTTGGGTTTGTTTTTGGGTTTTTCTGGGGTTTTTTTTGGTGGCATTTGGTGAGTGTTTTGGAGTTTTTTAGGTGTTGCCAGGATTTCTTTGGGTCTTGGGATGATTTGGTAAGGCTTTTTGTGCTTTTAGGGACACTTTTGGGGGGGATTTGTGGGGTTTAATTGGAACTCTGTGGGCTTTTATTAGGATTTTAGGGTGTTCAAGTGGGATTTTCTGAGATTTAATTGGGATATCGTGTATTTTATTGGGACTTTCTGGGGTTTTAATGAGATTTTGGCACCTCTCAGCCGTTCCCCACACCCAGGGACAACCCCAAAGCCCCCCCAAAATTCCACTAAAACCCCCCAAAATTCCCTAAAAATCCTGATAAAACCCTCCAAAACCTCAAAGAATCCCACAAAATCCCACTGAAATCCACCAAAATTAAAAAACAATCCCAAACATTTAAATAAAGCCCCCAGAAATAAGTCCCTCAAAATCCAAAACCCCCCACATCCAGAAAACCCCCCAAAACCCAATAATTCTCTCCAAAAACCCAATAATTCCCCCTAAACTCCAAACAAAATGCCCCAAAGCCCAAAAAAGCACCCAAAGCCCCCCAGAACCCCCCAGACTCACTGGGGGCCGTCCTGGGTATGTCCCGATGGTGTCAGGGTACACTGCGCTCCAGTGCCAGCTAAGGTTTCATATTTCTGTGGCTCTGATGTGCCAGGCCATCGGATCCACACTGACCAAAGATCCGGTTTTCCCGGGCCTCTCCCTGGCTCGAGGCAGGGCCCCTCTAGCCCTGGTTATCCTTTCTTCCCTGGGCATTCATACTAGAGGCTCCTTCAAGGGGATCTGACAGATCATACCCGGCAGCTCGGTCACGGGAGGCTGAGGCTACCTTCACCTTACTGTAATCCTCTCGGTCAGTGTTTCCCTCCTTGCGGAGACACAGCCATGCTGCCAGGACAGCAGTGAGTTGATGAACTTTGGACCTGATTGGCATAACAGATTTGATATTCAGAATGCCTTGGCAAGAACAAACAGAGCTTTGAAGACTGCAAGAAGACTGAATCAAGAAAGAAGATTGAATCGACTTCTATGAGCAAGACATGTTGCAAAATGGATAAGTTTGTTTATGTGATGATTAACCCAATTATTGTACAAAAAATTTCTAGTCTTCCTAGAATTTTGTATAAGCATGTGTAGCCCATGTGAAAAACACGTTCACTCTCCTGTGAAAATGTAAAAAGTTTAATAAAGGACAATGGGAGACAAGGACCATGGAGCAAAGGTTATTTATGGCCGGGTGCATCTTGGCACTCAGCCTAGACCACCCTGTTACCTTCGGGGATCCCCCTTAAATACCTTTTCCCTTACACCAGCCTGTTGCATATTCATAGCCCCTTATGCATACCCATAAACGAGTTCACATTTTCCAGGATCTATTTCACATGGCCCCTCCTTGGGTCTGCCTTTTCAGAGCATGCGTGTTCCTTGGCTGGGCTTTGGCTCCTTCTCTTTATCACTTCCAGTTCGGGCCTTGGTCCGCACTGCCTTCAGACAGTGAGTGCTGATGGTTGGCAGATCTGTACAGGTGTGCTCATCCTGTGTTCATTGGATGTTATCCCATCCCAGCAGGCATTTTAACACAGGCATACTTCTATCAGCTATTGCACTGCTATGTCTAAGCTTAATTAACAACAAAATTAAAGACTATGTCTTTGTCACAAAGTAACTTTAATATCACACATATAAAATCCATTTTAATATTTGCAAAAAGCCAATATTATAATATGTGTCTATACCAGGGTGAAGGAGCCCTTTCCCAGGCTCCGGCCCTGGGGGACACGGTGAGGCTGCTGGGGGGTCCCTGTCCCCCTGTCCCACTCCCCACGGTCCCAACCCCGTCCCCATGTCAGGCTCTGGGGTCGATCTCGTGGAACATCCTCTGGGGGGGACTGCGGCACTGGGGGCCAGTGGACCCGGGGGGACAGGGGACCCCGCTGTGCACGAGCAGCGTTGGACTTCTCTGGGGGAACTGTGAGGGGGCAGGGGCGGAGTGACCTCCCCAGTGACCTCACACAGCCCCTGTGATGTCACACAGCCCCTGTGATGTCACACAGCCCCTGTGATGTCACAGCCGCTGTGACACAGCCCCCTCTGGGACACCCCACAGCCCCTGCCGGTGCTGAGCCCCTGTGAGCTCGGTCTGTGCCCTGCTCGTATCCCTGCGATGCCCTGGCAGTGCCCCAGCCCTGCTGGGGCTGTGCACAGGAGCTGCTCCTGGCCAGAGCTGTCCCTCTGCAGCACTGCCCTTGCCAGGAGCTGCCTCTGGGCCAGGAGCCCGGCCCAGCTCAGCAGCACAGACACAGCACCAGGACTTTAATGACCTCTGGGGCCGTGGTGCTGTTTGCATCAGACTCAATCCCTCAGAGTGTGCTCAAAACACTTCTCAAGAACTCAAAGTGAGATTAAAATACTGAAGTTTCTTCTACTGTAAATACATCCCTGTGAGGGACACAACTGAGAAAGTGTCCCCAGGTTCCAGCTAGAGCAGAACATTGGGGGCACTGATGACAGCTGGGGACAAGCAAGGGAAAGGTGTCTCTGGTGCTGAGCAAACCTGGATGTGTTTCAGGAATGCAAAGGGCCAAGGCCTGAGCCCCAGCCCCTGGCAAGGCAGACCCTGTCCCTCCCTCCTTGCTCAGGGCTCTTCCCGGGATGGGCACTGCCATGTGGGGATGTGCCATGCCAAGGGCAGGACCATGGGGCGGCCCCTGCCCGGCTGCTGAGCAGGGACAAGGAGGCAATGAGGCCCCAGGGCTGCAAGGGTCACTTGTCCCCTCGTGGCCTCAGGCCCAGGGCCAGCAGCCACGGCCAAAGGGCTGCACAGGTTGGCTCTGTCAGGGCCTTGCAGCTCCTGCACATCCCTGTGCCCTGTGCAGCCCAGGCTGTCCTGCGGTGTCCCTGCCCTGGCCTCTGTCCCTGCAGGCTGTCGTCATCCCCCGGCTGCCCCACCTCGCTGGCCCCTTCCTTTGCTGACAGCTCTGCCTCCTGCCTGCCCCTGCCTGGCCACACAAAGCCTTGGGCTGCTCCAGGCTCCTTCTGGGGACGTGTTGCACCACAGCCCTGCCCTGGGAGGGAAATTCCTTTCTCCTGGTGCCCAGTCTGGGCCTCCCCAGCTGCCCTTGGCATTAATTCTTTCTTTCTCAGCCTGTTTTCCACTATGTCAAAAGGATCCACCATCTCTGAAACTGCTCTTTAAACACTCTCGTGGCTCTCCTCCACTGTCCTCAGTCTCCACCCCACTGAGCACAGAGCTCCTTTGTCCCTATACAGTGGTCCTGTGCCCGAGGCCTCCAAACACCACCTTGGGAGATCTCTGGGCCCTCTCCGAGGTGTTTGCAATTGAAAACATTCAGCCCATAGTCTCAGAAAATCACCAGAGGACAGGGCCAGCCGGACCTGTCTGCCCTGGCTACTTTTGTTTGGAGTAATCCTTGGATATACAGAATTTGGGAGGCCCAATTCTCATTTTGGCCATGGTCCCTGGACAAGGAGGCCAGTTCTTTTCCATAGGAAGGAAGGAACAGAGCCCCAGTGTTTCAGGGGCAGATGAGAGGTGACCACCAGAGGTCAAGGCCAGCCACAGCTGGTCGGTTTCTTTCTGTGAGATACCCTTGCATGGAGGAAACTTTTTAGGGAGAGTACCAATTTTGGCAATGGGCATCTGAAATGAGGGATGGTTCTTTTCATAGTAAGGAAAGCACAGAGCCCCAGTGCTCCAGGAGCTGATGAGAGGCAGCCCTTGACATCCCAAGATCAGCCAGACCTGTCAGGGGGCCCCTGGGAGGCCAAGCCAGCCAGACCTGTTCCATGTTCCCTCGGTTCCATGGGGCCCCACAGTGTTCCAATGGTCCCTTGCTTCCATGAGGCCCTGAGGTGTCACAATGCCCCCTTGGTGACACGAGGCCCTGAAGGGTCAGAATGGTCTCCATGGTTCCATCAGGCCCCACAGAGTCATAATGGTCTCTGGGGTCCATGAAGCCCCGCTGTGTCACCATGGCCCCTTGGTTCCATGGGCTCCAGTGGTGCCACAATGATCCCCTTGCTTCCATGAGGTCCCCACCGTGTCACAGTGATCTCCATGGGAAGGAAAGAACCGAGCCCCAGTGTGGCAGGGGCAGCCACCAGAGGCCAAGGCCAGCCAGACGTGACGGTACTGGCAGATTTTTCCTGGGAGCAACCCTTGGATATACAGAATTTTAGAGCTGGAATCCCAATTTCAGACATGGACACCTGGAGGAGGATGGTTCTTTTCCATAGGAAGGAAAGCACGGAACACCGGTGTTTCAGGGGTAGATGAAAGCTGGCCATCAGAGGCCTGGCCAGCCAGACCTCTCTGTCCTGGTAGCTTTTCTCTGAAAGCAACCCTTGGATATAGGGAATTTGGAAGTGGAACCCCAGTTTTGCCGTTTCTGCCTAGATAAGAAGGAGGGTTCTTTTTCATAGGAAGGAAAGCACAGAGCCCCGGTGTTTCAACAGCACAGGAGAGGCAGCCCCCAAGAGGCCAAGGGCAGCCAGACCTGTCTGTCCTGGCAGCTTTCACTTGGGAGCAATCCTTGGATGTAGAGTTGTGGAGGTGAAATCCCAATTTTGGCCATGGTCAAGATGGATGATTTTCTCCCATAGGAAAGTAAAGCATGAAGTCCAAGTGCTTTGGAAGAAGATGAGAGGTGGCCACCCTTAGGCCAAGCCAGCCAGACCTGTCTGTCCTGGCACTGTTTGTCCAGGGGCTATCCTTGGACATAGGGCGTTTTGGAGGTGCAATCTCATACCTGGCTGTGGGTGCCTGGACAGGAAGAAGAGTTCTTTTTATTAGGAAGGAAAGCACAGAGCCCCAGTGTTTCAGAGGCACATGAGTGACAGCCCTCCGGAAGCCAAGGCTTATCAGTCCTGGCAGCTTTTGTCTGGGAACTATCCTTGGATATAGGGAATTCTGGAGGCAGTTGCCCAGTTTTGGCCATGGGTGCCTAGTTGAGATGGATGGTTTTCCCATAAGAAAGAAAAGCACGTGGTCCCAGTGTCTCAAAGGCAGATGAGAGGTGGCCCCCAGGTAGCCAAGGCAGCCAGATCTGTGTCTCCTGGCAGATTTCATCTGGGAACAATCTTTGCACTTAAGGAAATTTGGAGAAGGAATCCCAGTTTTGGCCATAGGCCCCTGGAGGAGCAGGACAGTTCTCTCCCATAGGAAGGAAAGCCCAGAGCCCCAGGGCTTCAGGGGCACATGAGAAGCAGCCCTCGACATGCCAAGGTCAGCCAGACCTGTCCAGCAGCCCCCGGGAGGCCAAAACCAGCCTCACCTGTTCCCTGTCCCCTTGGTCCCACAGTGTCCCAATGTTCTCCATGATTCCACGAGTCCCTGTAGTGTCACAATGTTCTCCTTTCTTCTGCAGTGTCACAATGGCCCCTGGCTTCCCTGAGGCCTTGCAATGTCACCATGGCCCCTTGGCTCCCTGCGGCCCCGCTGTGTCACAATGGCTCCTTGGTTCCACGGGCCCCACAGCTTCATCCTTGACCCTTGGTTCCATAGGGGTCCTGAGTTTCACAATGGTCCCCCTGATTCTGTGAGGTACCAGAGTGTCACAATGGCCTCTTTGCTTCCATGAGGTTCCATAGTGTCACCATGGTGTCCTCGGATCTGCATTGTCCCAATGGCCCCTTGGTTCCATGAGTTTCTGGACTGTCAGCAATGGTTTCTTTGTTCCAACAGGGCCTTGATGTGTCACAAAGGCTCCTTGGTTCTGCATTGTCACAACTCACCCACGGCTCCATGAGGTTCCCCAGTGTCACCATGGTGTCCTTGGGCCGCAGTGTCACAACTCACCCACGGCTCCATGAGGTTCCCCAGTGTCACCATGGTGTCCTTGGGCCGCAGTGTCACAACTCACCCATGGCTCCATGAGGTTTCATAGGGTCACCATGGTCGTTGTCAGAGGCTGGATGAGATCGATGTCCTGAGACACCTCGGGATGAGCTGTCAATCAGTCCCACAGCAGGCAGAGTTACCCAGGCTCTGATTGCCCGAGCCATCAAAGTCCCACTTGGAGGGAGGCCCACAAAGGCTCAGGGGCTTAAAACACGGAGCACGTGCTCAGGCTACGGTCCGTACCCTGCCTTCTCCTGGGGTTTGTGTCTCACCCACACTGGAACCCCAGCAGTTGGTAGCCATATGCATTTCTTTCTGTGGAGCTTCTGTCTTCCTGCCTCTCTGTCTTCTCCTTCTAATGCTCTTGATATGGAACATCTTTGGTACCTCAACAACTTCAGTGCTTCAAGGTTTCCAGGTGTAATGGGCTGAGGTAATGACGTTACTGCTATGGTAAGTGTTTTATGTCGACTTGGACATTTTATTAAATCTTTTTCCAAAGTTTCTTGATGTTCAGTATTTTGCCAGTAAAATTTTGTGTCATTTTGACCTCTTGAGAAGATACAGTTGGTGTTTCTCCTGTGCACCAAACTCCAGTAAAGGAACCCTTGGTTACTGTGAGAAATGACCGCTCACGTTAAAATTGTTAAAAGGCTTATTCAACCTTAACAAAAATTACAACAAAAGGACTAAATAAGGACAAACAGGCCTGGGAGCTTCCCCCGTGGCTGCCGACCACGTGGCTGGCTCGTCTTCAAGATGGAAGCTTCGCCTTTTATACCCGGGGGTTGCCTCAGCCGACCCTGGCCCCTCCCACAGGCTGTCAGTCAACTCTTCTCTGCTGTTCATTGGTGGAGTCTGCTTTCCTGCGACTCGATTGGAGGGTCAGGTGCCGTCATGCCACACCCCCTCCCCCTAGGAACAAGTTTTTGTGCACGCCTTCTTTGTGCCTGTGCTGGATGACTCGGGCTGTCTGACGGTAACAGTACGGGGGAAAGGGACTGTGGGGAGAACAGAGGGCATCGAAACAACAGACTACAGCAACATAATTATACATCAATAAAGCTTCTCTTAGTATTCACACAGTATTCATCCCTTCATTGTGAGAGCAAATCACCTCATTATCCATCTATAACACAAAGGGACCCAAAATCACTGTGAAAGGGCTTGGTTTGATCTAAAATTACCCAAAGAGACCTCACATCCACCCATATGGGCCTAAAATCATCCAAAGAGGTCTAAAATCCACCCTACAACTGCCCACTTTATCCTAAAATCACCCAAATGGGCCTAAACCCCAACAAATTTGGCCTGAAATCAGCCAAAGGCATCTAAAATCCACCCTGCCCAGTTTATCCTAAAATCACCCAAATGGCCTAAACCCCAACAGATTTGGCCTGAAATCAGCCAAAGGCATCTAAAATCCACCCTGCCCATTTTATCCTAAAATCACCCAATTGGGCCCAAACTCCACCCAAATGGGCCTCAAATCATCCAAAGGGATCTAAAATCCACCCTAAAACCAACCAGATTTGGCCTAAAATCAGCCAAAGGGGCCTAAAATCCACCCTAAAAGGCTTGAAATCACTCCAAGGCATCTGAAAGCCACCCTAAACCTGCCCAGTTTGGCCTAAAATCACTCAAATGGGCTTAAATTCTCCAGGATCGAGACCAAAGCCAGCAGCAGAACCAGCACCAGCAGCAAGACTGAGACCGACCCTGGAACTGAGATCAGCTCCACTACAGGGACCGGCACCAGGACTAGGACCGAGAACCAGACCAAAACCGCACCAGAACTGGCACTGGGGACCAAGACTGACACTGGGACCAGCACCAGGAGCGCTTCGGAACTGGGACTGGCACCGGCAGTGCTCCAGGACTGGGATTGGGATGGAGACTGGAACCTGGCACCTGCACTGGGACTGCTCTGGGACCGGGACCAGGACCGAGACCAGGAGCCCTCCAGGACTGAGACCGAGACCGGAACCAGCACCGAGACTGGCAGTGCTCTGGGACCAGGACCGAGACTGAGATTGGCACTGGAAGCACTCTGGGACCAAGACCAGCACCAGTAGCAGCACTAGGTCCAGAACCACTCCGAGACCAAGACTGAGACCAGCACTGAAACCGGCACCAGCACTGGCACCGAGAACGGCACGCTCCGGGGCCCAGACTGAGACAGGGACTGGCACCGCTCCGGGACCGAGACTGAGACAGGGACTGGCACCGCTCCAGGGCCCAGACTGAGACAGGGACTGGCACCGCTCCGGGGCCCAGACTGGGACCCGGCAC